>NW_024037068.1:23579000-24179000 GCF_015706575.1 Patiria miniata
CACGTACATCCACATACATCTACATCTGCATCTGCATTCAATAAGAAGAGTCTCATAAGCCTGTTCAGCGTCTAGATGAGGGACTGGAGTGCGGTGCTTCCAACAGTGGACGCTTAATGGTTCTACATGTGCTTTCTTTATACACGTGCAATTTTGATGATGGTGCGAATACAAATTGGCGATTAAAACAAATCTGCGGTTTAGGAACCATAAACAAATCATTCACGCCCTTTCTAAAAACCCTTTGAAGCTGCAGAACCCTTACAACAAGTTTCATCATATAAAAGGAAATCATCAAGTTCCATATTAATAACTACACAGGGTGAGTAAAACAAATATTAAAAGGAAGCCCAACTAGTGCCCCTTTTTTAAAAAGCAGTTCTGCATGTAGCACTTTCCAGATCTAGGATATTAACAAGCTTTCTGTTAGTAAAAGAATCATTTATATCGCTCATGTACTATTCCAGTTATGGAATTTTGAAGACAAACACCATTTTGTTTAACCTTTTCCACGGATCACATTTAAGGTACGTGATATTTCAGTAAAAATTAAACCATGTCGTATCCTGAAAATGATATCAGAATAATCTCATAAGTCTCTTGTGTAGCCAAGTACAAGGCAGGGCACAATTACTCTTTAGATTATAGGACATGTTATTTTAACATTGGAAGCAGCATCTAGTTTTTTAAATAAATGTCACGATAGGTGCCCGTTATCATGGTTATGAGTCCGCACTGATGTGTTTTTTGATATTTTTTTTTTTATATATATGTTGTTGTGCTGAAATATCACTAACCTTTATTGTGATCCGTGGACAAGCTTATATAAACGGTGTTAATGAACACAATTCCATAACTGGAAAAGTACATGAGCGATTTCAATAATTGTTTCATTAAAAGAAACTCATTGGGCTTTCATATCCTGGATCTGGAAAAAGCGCTATATGCAGACATTCTTTTTAAAATAGGGGCGCCCCTTGGGTTCTTGTACTCACCCCGTAGACAAAAATTCGTGACGTACATATTTCAATTAATTGCCTGCACAGCAAATACATACTTTTGTTACTCTTCGCTCACAAAGCTGCAACTCACAAAAGTCACCTAAAAACAAATTTGGCCTCCTGACTCCATCCATATACCTTCGGTTCAAGCTATAGAGTGTGTTTCATCGAACTTACCCATTATCTCCTGCTGTGGCATCCATTGTACAACCTTCGTGTTGTTCCCGATATGCAAATGCGTAACGCTGCCAGGGAAATGCCAGATGACGCGCTGCTTCAGCTTGGCCAATCCGTTGGCGAACATCTGAGCCTGCGCAGATTCCACCTCCTTCACGTGACTACCCAGCGTGAACAGAACGACGCCTTCGTTGGCGTCGTCCAGAAATGTGTGCTGTTCCACTGAAATCTGAGTGACAAAAAGGCCAAACGTTTTAAGACCAAAAAAAATCCATGTGTACGTTTTCAAAATGCGTTTTACTTTGCGCGTTTGATACCCAGAGCTACAAAACAAGAAAAAGCTGCTGGGCAAACCAAAGACTCTGACACTCGATCAGACAATTGATCAAGGCCGCACACATGAAGCCGCTATCACTCAAATGAAAGAAGTGGCTGGTGTACTGAACTCAGATATTCCTGACATGAGTAATGTTGCCCACGTCAAATAAATGTCACAACGTACTGTGGAGGATTCCACTCATTCTAACTAATGATGTGCATCGGGTCGAGTTGACCAGGCCAAACCGACCCAAAACATTAGAGATATAAACCGAATCCGAACCGAAACCGATCTTAACTCCCTCAAACCGACCCGACCCGACCCGACAAAAAAATAAGGTAAAACCGACCCGAACCGACCCGACCCGACCCGATCCGAAAAAACCCCCGAATACCTTGCTTGGACAAAATGATCACTTTTTTTGTGCCTGCCCTTACCCACGTGGCATGAATTCTTTTGCAAAACCATCGTCTCTCTCTCTGTCATACTCAGTTGGTTGATCGAGAGTAACTCCGCTTATTTAACAAACGCATGGTATCATCACGCGGTATCATGAAAACTGTTACAATGTATCTATTTCACTGTCAGTCCCATCCGACTGGAAAAATAAATACCGTGGGAACTTGATAGTGCACTCGGTGGCCACACCACACAATGGACTGCGGTCACAGTGACTGTCAATAATATTGCATCACCTCAATTTCGGTTTCTTTCGGTTTATTTCAGGTTTTTTTTCAAGATATGGCTAAACCGACCCGACCCGAAAATGAAATTGCAAAACCGAAACCGACCAGACCCGACTGAAAAGATGGACAAACCGACCCGACTCGACCCGAAGTTGGATTCGGGTCGGTTTCGGTTTCGGTTTCGGGTCGGGTTTGCACATCATTAATTCAAACGATGTGAGAACTGTCCGGCACACCGAACAGCGTGCCGGAAGAGTGACAAACCCAATTACTGGGAGATGTGCCAATCAGATCACCGGAAGGACAACCCCCACCCATGTAGCCAGACCATCGCGTTCACGTTCTTGCAATGAGGAGGGACCAGCAGGGAAACTTAAGGTCACGCTCACGCACACCAAAGCCTCTACAAAACAAAATGTGCACGCCATTCAGCAGCATGTTGACAGTGACCAACTTGAGGAGCAGTTTGAAAACTTAACTCTCCATTCTATTTTTGTATCAAACATCAGCGTGACAGAAGATCCTGACTCACGCAATGAAGTCATAACTTAAGTACAGGTGACACGGGACAACACTCTCGTGAACATACGCGCCAAGATAGACATTACAGCGCTGGGAAATATCCTTTCAGTCCGTATGTTCAGACGCATGTATGCTGGCAAACTGGATGCCAGTGGATTTCAAAGAAAAGACTGCGTCCGAAACACATACAACCTTCATGGCGTATATCAATGGGACCAAAATTCCGCAATATGGGTCGTTGCAGCTGCCGTGCAGATATGATGGAGGCAAATGGGTGAACACTGAGTTCTACATCGTTGAGTCAGAGGGTCCTTCCATAATCGGACTTCCAAGCTCGCGTGACCTCACACTTATCACACCTCACTGCGTGATAAACCGATAATTTGCATATGGGACTTCGTCACCACACTACCCGCAGTCGAACGGGGTGATTGAGTGTACAATCCAGACAGTGAAAAACGAGCTCAAGAAGGTTGAAGCATTCGCAGACACCGGTAGATAGTGTCATCCCAAGCCCTGCTGAGCAACTGGAAGGAAAATCCAAGCAAGCCTACCACTTTGCATCCGTAACACGTCCGCTCTATGGGATATTCATGATCGCCTACAGCAACGGCAAGATACACAAAAAACATACTACAGCAGACACAAGCATGACCTACCAACACGCACTGACACCTAAACAATCTGTCCGAGTGCAACATCATGTCACAGGACACCCGCAACAGTTGAGCAGCAATATCAATAGATACCATCTTACCTGATCAGCACACCAAGTGGCGGGATGCTTCGCAGAAACCGCCGTCAAACTCCACGATCGCCCCGGCCACCCCAGCCAACCCAACCACCCCCACAGGAAAGCTAGCCTGCATCACGAAGTGTAGACAACAAACATTCACAAGGCAAACCGCATCAGCATAACCCCGACAAGGAACAACCGTATGTCAAGCGGTCTGGACGCGTCGTGACAAAACCGAACAGTCTATCATTGTAATCGGTCACACACTATCTCACATGTCTGAACTATATAATAACAATCTCTGAAACAAAGGTTCTTAATTTGGAATTTTCAAAAAATTATGAAGAAAGGAAATCCTAAATTGACAGTTTTGGTCAAAGTGTCAAGGAACATTTCACTCCTAGGCCCCCCATGAAATTGTTTTTTTTTTTAGCCAACCCAGAGTTAAAATTTCAAATTTGATATGTTTGGTACAGTTAGAAGTTAAGACATCGGACCTCTTTATGATGGACTATATACAACAGATGATCCTACTAGAGGGGTGATGTAACATATCCGCATTGAACATGTACACATGTTAATGTTCCGCCAACAGATGGCGCTCTCCATAACAACCTACCATTCCACGCTTCTCGAAAAGAGACTAGGTATGTTGTGTCTAAATAAAACACAGGAGTCGAGTCCGAAATAATTCTCCTCTGTTCAACCATTTTTTTCTAAGACATTCAGTCCCGCACTCTTTATACATGCGAACGGGATATTCCATAGACCACACTTGACTGACGGGTCTCACCTTTTCGTTGGAGGGAAGACCCAGCATGGGTGAGGCAAGCATCACAGTGTTGGGCTGCAAGGGTCGGGCGAACTCCAGCCCAAAGTCCCCGTAGAACAGCAAGAGCTGAGCCTGGGCCAGCATCTCCGCCATCCGCTTCTCCGGGCTCAGGTTGTACTTCCTCTGCAGATCCTCAAACCGCCAAAGCGCGACTCGCCTTGCCAGACCGATGACGACGTAGCGACAGGTGTTTAGGATGCGCTGTGGCAGGCTCATCGTGTCGGTTAGACCGGCCTGGCGCTCGGGAATGTAGGCTGGGTGGTTTGGAATGCCATGCCTGCAAAAAAGAATGGTAAAGTGACATACAGCATGGCAAAAACTGCAGGAGAAGAAAGGTGCGGTCCCACTCAAGTAGGTCAGACAGGAAATTATGTAAGAAGTTTGTGTACCCACCAGCTTGCCTTGGAAGGGGTGATGCCTGTTCCGCTGACCAGGACAAATTTGATTCCCAACATTTCAGCTAGCAGCGGCTGGCAATCAGACAAATCGTCCCCGATCAGCAGGTCAAAGCTCTCCTCCCTCAGCGAGTGGATTGTCGCGTTGTCCCCCAGCAGGCTATCGCACTCGCTCCATAGAAAGTTGAACAACTCGCGATGACCCTGATATTCCGCGGAGTACCTTAGCCTCAGGAGGAATTTCATCGCGTTCACCGCGCCCCTCAGCTCCCCACGCAGAGCATGTCGAGACATTCCTCGTAAGTTCCGTTCTCGCTCCTCCGCCGTGTACAGCGAACGATGCACGGCGAACCTAAACATGTCAGCCCCGCTGGCGTTCCGCCATTTTGTGCAGCTGTCGCTAAGGAGGAAGGTGACGTCATGTCTGTTCCTGACGAGAGCTGCGGCGATCTTGGTGCTGGTCAGGTGATGGCTGCCGCCGTCTGAGGCGGTGTAGTAGAGAAGCTTCAGTTGCGTCTGTTGGACCGTCAGTGTGGACTCGCATTGTCCACCGAGTAAAAATATAACTAGCAGAATAACTAGCTGGTGAATCCTTATGTCGGGACTCGTCATTGCGTCATGCAGATGATATTATTCTGTAACGAAAAAGGGACATTTTGGGAATTGATATGAGATCTGGCCACCTGAAAGGATTATGGCAATGTTCTACAAACGGTTGGATGAGGAACGTAGGACAACCACGCTGGACTTACTCTTCTGGTCGGTTGGCTAACGGACAAGTAACCTCATTCTGAGCATTTACGGCGACGTTTACCAAATTACCCATAAAGAATTTGCTGATGTTTTTAGTCTCACTAGTTTCACAAGTTGGACTTGTCTAACTGTCTAAGGGTTCACCGTGAAGAGGATGGTTGCATGAATGTTTACATTGAAGCACTTTCCTATAATGAAACCTTACAAGTTGTTTCCGGAACCGTGATCTTTTCGTCATTTAAATGTTATTGTGTTGGTTTGATGAAGACATCATAGTCAACCGCTAAGTGACCATTTGCTCAATATCGAACTTTTTGGGGGCTACAGCGTATAGTACATAGGGGAAGTTTCCTCATAAAGAATTTAAAAATCTGGAGCAACAGAGACTAACGAAGCGTCCTTCGTAAAATTAGTCACAAACAGTTACCGGTACTGAAGCGCAGATGGGTATTAAACGTCTATTTTAAATTTCCATTATTATATTTAATATCCTATGCCTGGTTTGTGGAGGCGTTTTATTTTGTACGATTACGCAACGTTCTGTATATTAACGACCAAATGACAATGGTTTTATTTTAGGTAAATTTTAGCTACCCGTACAATTGATAGGAACGGGTAGGATACTCTGGATTCAAAATATTTTTATTGGTGTTGATTGCATCAGGTGCAATAGCCTGTAGCATTCTGCGTGAAAAAAATGCTGGTCCTTATCGCTGGTCGCGTTTCAAGTTACTGGTCACTGTAATAATACACGTTCAAATGCTTCAGCTTGAAACTTTCTTTGTTGTTATACAAGGTGAGTAAAAAAAAAACGAAACCCAAATGTCGGGACCATAGTCTTAGTGAAGTTCTACATGTAGCAGTTTCAAAATCTAGGATATGAAAGCCCAATTCATAAGCGATTTTTTTAGTATTAGAATCATTTAAATCATCCATGTACTTTTCAAGTTACGAAATGCTAAACACAACTACCGCTTTAAAGTTCTGTCGACGGACCACAAAAAGGTACGTGCAATTTCAACAAAACAAAAACAAGTGACACACATCCCTATGTGATTCGTTTTCGTTTTGCTGAAAGAACGCACACCTTTTTGGTGATCTGTGGACAAAACTTTAAAACGGTGGTTGTGTTTACAATTCAGTAATTTAAAAAGTACATATATGATTTAAATTATTCTAATACTAAAAGTAAGCTTATGAAATGGGCTTTTATATCCTAGATTTTGAAAGTGTTAAATGCAGAACTTTACTAAGAAAATGGTCCCGACATTTGGATTTCGTTTTTTTTTACTCACCCGGTAGTACGTACATTCTTATGCATTTCACATAATTATATCTAACCAACAGAATATTGTTTCTAACATTTAATGTCAACATTTGACATTTTGATCTTCTTTTTCAAGAATTAACAGAAACTGTGCTTTGTAAACGATCACTGCGCTGGTATGAACAAGAAGAAAGTTTGTAATTGTTTGTAAACTAAAAGGTAAGTTTATGTATGTATTTAGTTAAAGCCCAAACGTCTTGAATCGAGAGAGAAGTAGTAATCTGGTGTTATTTTGTTATGGCTTTACTTTGAAAAATGTCATATCGCCATGGAAACAAATCAAATCTTTCAAATGACCATTTTCCTGCGATGTATCTATTAATCTGCATAAAACTGCAAATATTAAATTAAATTTAATATATAAATTATTTAAAATGTTGAACTTTAAATGAGACATTAAAACTCCTGAACCCCAAATAGAGATTGGTTGTTTCAGATAGATGAGAATTTAGTTTGAGTTCGAGTAACGCAAGTCCATGAATAAAACAAAATCCAATACGCCCAATTCACTATAAATTGTTATATTGTGTGGTTAGATACTGTAATTTCATTGCCCTAGAACAGCCACATGTCCAGTTTATAAAAAAAATGTATATTGCATTGCGTTCATTGCGCGCGTTTTGCGTGTAGAACTTGCCTGGGCGCTCGAGACTGACAACTGCAACCGCTCAGCCTCATGCCCGGTGTCATATGAAAATCCAACTCCTATGAAAATCGGACTCCTTTTCCCTTTTATTGGCTAATCCCTCTCACGTGACAAGTCACTCTCCTATATATGCCTATAAATAGGCCTATTATTAACTCACGCAAGCGCAGTACTACGAGTCCGTATTTCATGGAGTCGGATATTCACGCTACACCGGCAGGAAAGCCTGCAGTTATTACTACCTAGATCGCAGTGATTTAATTTATTTCTCGCACAGTAAGTTACAGCCATTGATCTGTTTTGAGTCATTGGCACGATGTAACAAAACGAGTGTTGACTGATGTTACGTGTGATATACCGTTGTTAACACCCGAGGGAGCATACTAGCACCCGAGATGAACGGCTTTGTAATAACAGTGGCAGTGGCAGAGGGTCAGTTATGATCAGAGGGTCAGGGGTTCGAATCCAGCTGCTAGCTATACGTCGCAAGCCACTCCATCCTCAATTGCCTCTCTCCACCCAGGAGTACAAATGGGTACCGGCATTAGCATCCAGTCCAGGGGGAATAAAAATATTCTCAGTCGTTTCATGCCAATGAAACCGGAGATAAACGCTGGCCTGATAATGGGCCATATTGGCTCGGGACAGACTTTACTTAGTATAAGTATGAGATGTTTCTATGGGTATGGATGAGACGTTGCAATCAACGCATAAAAAGAGCAAAGGCCTATCGTTGAATGAACATTTCCAATATTGAATGATGACGTTAATTGTTCGGTGAAATTCAGAAAATGTGTAATTGTGTCCCTTTTTTAATACATGTAATAGTTTTCCCATACTATTTCTCAAGTTGTCCATTCTAACAGATTTAATTCCATTCATAAGCGTGCGATTAAAACATTTCGTGTAAGCAAATCCCGTTTTGTTTGTTGGTTTTCAGTTCAGCCCCCAACATGCAAATTTGACAGAAGTATTCATTTTCAACAGCATTTGCATATTGCTAATCGCCACTTGTATTTGTGACGTGAAAATCAGTTTCGTTTAAAACAACCCCTACATTTTCGTTGGCTCTTTATAGGTTAATGTTCACAAACTGCGTTGTCACTTGTCTTTTTTATACAATATCAAAGTATTCAATACAAATTACTGCGATGATAATGTACACGAATCATGAATACACGGATGGAGGTCTTCTTACCGTTTTGTAGCTAAATTCCTAACGTCCGCAGCTAGCTTGGCGTGGTTCAGCTCATCCGTACACCAACTGGACGAAAGCCGAAGGAAGTGCAGGCTCATTACACTTGTAGGCCTTTATGTAGCAATCACTTTGGCATAAATTAAGGCGTTGTAAATGTTATGTAGTACTAGGTAATAAAGAGCGGGAACCAGCCGATAATAGCTCGTAAAATAGGTCCCCCGAATAACTGTAATACAATGCCTCTACCTCTTACTACCAGCACAAGTAATTACGATTTTTGGTTAACAAGCAAGCAAATCTGTACAATACAAATGAGTCCAATATTTACAAGAATCGCAAAACAAGTTGATTATTGTTTACCGGGTCTCTACAAATATGATAAGGAAATCAAATTGGCATTTATACATTTCTAATTACTAATCGGGAAAAACAAACATCAATGAACTACATAAACAAACAACAGACAGGATTATATACATAAGAGTGGACTGACACAAGAACTTCACTAACAAGGGAGGATGACAGATACACAGAACGGACACCATATCAATCATGCTCCGTATGGTTATAGTATTAAAAGATTAGACTTTACACCAAGTGAATACAGTTGTGTCCATGTCAATCAGGGTGCAACCTTGTATTAAAATTTCCATAGACACTAGTGCTGCTAAATGCCCATACTTCAAAATTCTTTTTTAAATACTCAGAACTCTCACAGGTATTTAAGCTGTACGTAAAAATGATGATCAACATGTCATCTTTCATTTTCTTTTCATTTTTTTGGTGGGTTGACTATTGTCTTTTCGAGATATTCTCACACAAACAAGACGACTCCTTTTTTCTTCAAAGCGGAAAAGTAGCTATCTTGAAAAACGATCCCTCCACAAAATGGCAAAATAGTGCCACTTTCGAGCCCAGTTGCATCCAAAATGCTCAGAGTTGGAAGCCCCAAGTCCGGGCCAGAGGTTTGTTGCCATATCACTAAATTCCCTCATTTTATGGCCATCGGAACTCATTAATATAGAATAGTTTGAGGGTATAACTTTTATTCATTAGCTCGGTGGATGAGTTTTGGCCTATTTACCGGTGTGCACCCATCAGTCCAGGAGGCGAGGAGGGCTGGTGAGTTTATCTGTGACCAGCAATGTACAGTTGCCCATTTCGGAACGATGGTGTCTTTCCAGCCACGTATGCGTAGTGCATCACCTCCTTTAAGCCCGCCGCTGCACACGAGTGCTACGTGCTGAGCAAAAAGTAATTCGAGGCCGTTTGCTCAGCACGTAACTCACCGTTTACAGTGAGTTTTTGCTGAGTTGTGTTACCTCGCGAGGCCGTGAGGCAAATATCTATCCTGTTTGATTTCTTTGGCTTCGCTAGGCGAAAAACTCAACCGTGTGCGGTCAACCTGAGCTACGTGCTTACCTAAACAGATTTACGTACCAATGTAATGTAATGTGGTCGCGTGATTTAAAAAAAACATAGGGACAAGGCCAGCAGGCTTTAGAAGATTTGCACTAACATTTCCTAGAATCAAGTGTACAGAGTCTGTGATTTCATTGGCTAGTTAATCTTTTTAGTTCAGCACGTAGCTCAGGTTGACCTCACACAGTGGGTTTCTCGCCTCGCGGGGCGAAATAAATCAAACAGGGTAGATATTTGCATACGCATCCGTACGCGTACTATTGCAAATGTTCCCTATTCATAACATGCGGTGACGCGGGCCCGTTTGAGCATCTTCTGCGGAAGTTGATATTGGCAGCGCCGACGAAAAAAAACCCAACTAAGACGACGTCGAGGACATAAACGATAATGGAATTTGATTGAATGCAGTTTTCAATGCTTTTGTCAATGCACTGTCATTTATTAACAATAAAGAACAGATAATGCATGGATGGATTGTAGAAATAGAACTTCGCTTGTGTCCACCGATCTGAGCCTAACAGCCGTTTTGCAGGCTGATTCATGCTCCACAACAAAGCGTGTTGTTGAAATATTCTACCAAGGTCTGTGACTATTTCTGATATAAATAATAATAAAACAGCCCTCGGAATTGTAAACATTATTGCACAATGTGTACATGAGCAACATGCGTTCCAACAGAATTATGAGAAATATTTCAGATTCTAAATATTTCAGATTCCAATAGTAAAATGCTGATGATTCATCCACACTACTACCCTTTAAGAAACTCTTTTACTATTTTCAGAGATGCCCAAGAATCCGGACGTGTTTCAATGAATTCCCATGGATTTCGAGCAATAGCAAATGTGACAGCTCATTTACATATTTCTCCTGCACAGCGCCCTCGCTTGACCCTTAAGGTAAAGCTCACACTTATCCTTTGTCTTGAGTGAGTCATTCCACCACTAGCACTGGTACTGTAAACACCACACAGTGTCCTGCCACTTCTACACATGTACTTAGTTAATGCCTCAAGATTTTGTGGATGACTCGACTGGGGTAAGAATTCATTTATATTGTTTTAATAGTTGTTCTTATTGCTGAAGTTCCTAAGTTTCTTTTTATTTAGACTTTGTGAACACTTTTTGATTAATTCTGAAGTTAGCTGGAGTATTCTTAAACTTTACTCTGATTACTGAATTTAAAGTGGATTCATTCTTTGATGGCCTTTAGGAAGCCCAGATGCACTGTGTTGTTGTATTTATTATTGCATATTTAGGAAAGATCATCCTTTTGATGACCTTCTGTGTTTAGAGATATAATCTATTTCCATGGATTTGAAGGATTTAGATTTCCCTAACTTTGATTATGTGTACATGTATATCCACTTTATTTCTTGTTCACATTTAGTTAACTTCTTGAGTACACAAAGTTCAAGAATAGATTTCCTTATTTTACAATATATTCCTCATCATCTATTTTCCACTTTTTTATGAACATATTCTTAGATTTATACTTTTAGTGTATAAATTCATAGTTCCTTTGTCCTGTGTAGATGTCCATAGTGCAGTGTAGTATAGCCACTGTTTAGACCCTTAATCCCCTAAGTTGCTGCATATATAATGAGGTGCACACAGTTTCTTGGAAGACACCATACCTTAGTACAGGGAGGCAGGAAGTCTGCCAAGTATGTTTATTACCCTGCAGAGATTTCTTTTGTTCAGTGTTTATTGGAGCGTGTGACCTAAGATACCAGTAGTGTCTTATTAGACTGGCACACTAGTCCTTACGTTTATGTGATGCAGCATATATTACTCATATTTCTCTTTTTACACTTAATTAAGCATGCCATCTGCATATTTGTTTAGCATTTATTTAGTTATGTTATTTCTCCATAGTCCTTTTTTGTGATATTAATTCATTTTTCCTAAGTTAGTTTCTTTATGGATCCTTAGGTTATAATGATGAGTGGACTGATTTAAGTCTATGGTTTGCTGAGTCCATAGTCATATATATTTAGAGGTCACTGCACATGTGCTTTAGTTATTTCCTATTTTGTCTTTGCAAGTTAAAGCATTCACATGCCTTGTATTAATTCATTTTGGAATTTAACTTGACTTTACGGTTAGAAGCAAATTGTGTTATCGAGTTCGATTTATCTCTTTTGATTGCATTAGATTCTCTGAGGATTATTATTGTTCTTTTTATAATTTACTTTGCTGGATTGGTATTTCCTAAAGCATTGTATTTATATGGAATTTCTATTTTGTATCTTTTCAGGGTTTGTTTTGTTTGTGTAAGATGCAGTTCACCATTAAATGAACCAGACACAGTAAATGTACACCATCCTTGTCGTGTCACATTTTCCAGTGTCACATTTGGCGTCGTAGACAGGATGGTGTACTAATACTGCATCTACCCCCAGTCGAGGATGAGGCGAAACTAACGGCAGACAACTGACCCCGAGACGAGCTGCTACAGTTATCAAGAATGGAGGGAATGGAGCAACTGCGGGCCGAGCTTGAGGCGATGAAGGTAGCTCTTCAGGCAGAGAAGGAGGAGCGCGAGAAGGCCACAGCAGGCGTCAGCTCCACTACCCCACCAGTGAAGCAGATCTATGTAGCAGCAGGGAGACGGCTGGACCGCTTCAGAGGGAAGCCTGAGAAACCGAGCGATCCATGTACATATATGGAGTAAGCCATAAAAAGGTACTGGAGACCGAAGGTGAGACTCCGGCGATGCCAACAGGTCAACCAGAGCCAGAGGGTGCACCTGCTGCTTTTCACAAAGCAGGGGAGCACCACCCCAGGAACCAAACCCCTCAATCTTCAGATGTGCGAGATCCAGAGAGAGCACCCGCTGCTTTACACAAAGCAGGGGAGCACCACCCTGACGATCTAGCCCCTCAACCCTCATCAGAAGTGGAAGATTCTTCACCGGAGCCCACTACAGAGGAGGAGGTCCCACTTGCCAAAGCGGAGCAGTTGCGCCACACCAGCCGTGCTGGAGCGGGACAACACTCCAATCCCCATCACCTCCCGAAGTCTGTCATCCAGTCGGAGACTCCAGCAATGCCTGTCCCAGCACCTGCGATAGACCCACGTGTACTGGCGGACATCAGCTGAACGCAGCTGCTGTTGGTGCAGATGTTGGCCGGAGTCCAGCCAAAATGATTTTTTTGTAAATAGTTAATTGTACTTTGTTTTGTGTATTAATCTTTTTATCAGTTTAGGTTGTCGGGACGCCAACCTTAGAGCAGGGGAGTATGTGACAGCTCATTTACATATTTCTCCTGCACAGCGCCCTCGCTTGACCCTTAAGGTAAAGCTCACACTTATCCTTTGTCTTGAGTGAGTCATTCCACCACTAGCACTGGTACTGTAAACACCACACAGTGTCCTGCCACTTCTACACATGTACTTAGTTAATGCCTCAAGATTTTGTGGATGACTCGACTGGGGTAAGAATTCATTTATATTGTTTTAATAGTTGTTCTTATTGCTGAAGTTCCTAAGTTTCTTTTTATTTAGACTTTGTGAACACTTTTTGATTAATTCTGAAGTTAGCTGGAGTATTCTTAAACTTTACTCTGATTACTGAATTTAAAGTGGATTCATTCTTTGATGGCCTTTAGGAAGCCCAGATGCACTGTGTTGTTGTATTTATTATTGCATATTTAGGAAAGATCATCCTTTTGATGACCTTCTGTGTTTAGAGATATAATCTATTTCCATGGATTTGAAGGATTTAGATTTCCCTAACTTTGATTATGTGTACATGTATATCCACTTTATTTCTTGTTCACATTATTTTAGTTAACTTCTTGAGTACACAAAGTTCAAGAATAGATTTCCTTATTTTACAATATATTCCTCATCATCTATTTTCCACTTTTTTATGAACATATTCTTAGATTTATACTTTTAGTGTATAAATTCATAGTTCCTTTGTCCTGTGTAGATGTCCATAGTGCAGTGTAGTATAGCCACTGTTTAGACCCTTAATCCCCTAAGTTGCTGCATATATAATGAGGTGCACACAGTTTCTTGGAAGACACCATACCTTAGTACAGGGAGGCAGGAAGTCTGCCAAGTATGTTTATTACCCTGCAGAGATTTCTTTTGTTCAGTGTTTATTGGAGCGTGTGACCTAAGATACCAGTAGTGTCTTATTAGACTGGCACACTAGTCCTTACGTTTATGTGATGCAGCATATATTACTCATATTTCTCTTTTTACACTTAATTAAGCATGCCATCTGCATATTTGTTTAGCATTTATTTAGTTATGTTATTTCTCCATAGTCCTTTTTTGTGATATTAATTCATTTTTCACATTTAATGTGACACTGGGAAATGTGACACGACAAGGATGGTGTACATTTACTGTGACTGGTTCATTTAATGGTGAACTGCATCTTACACAAACAAAACAAACCCCCAGTCGAGTCATCCACAAAATCTTGAGGCATTAACTAAGTACATGTGTAGAAGTGGCAGGACACTGTGTGGTGTTTACAGTACCAGTGCTAGTGGTGGAATGACTCACTCAAGACAAAGGATAAGTGTGAGCTTTACCTTAAGGGTCAAGCGAGGGCGCTGTGCAGGAGAAATATGTAAATGAGCTGTCACACAAATAACTGTTTATCTTAAAAGTTACTTTCAAAGGTCATATCCTCAATGATTGATGGCTCTGAAAGCCTTTATTTCTTATTACAACCAGGGCCCAAATTCATAGTGCTACTTAACAATAAGCAGAAACGTTGTTCTAACTACAGGGTGAGTATAAAAAAAAAGAAACCCAAATGTCGGGATTGCTTTAATGAAGTTCTGCATGTAGCACTTTCAGAATCTAGGATATGAAAGCCCAATTAATAAGCTTTCTTTTAGTACAAGAATCATTCAAATCACTCTTGTACTTTTCAAGTACATCACATACATGAGAATTGGTTTCGTTTGCTGAACGACCACATGTCTTTTGTATGTGATCCGTGGACAGAACTTTAAAACGGTGTTTGTGTTCAAAATTCCGTAACTTGAAAAGTACATGAGTGATTTTAATGATCCTTGTACTTAACAAAAGCTTATGAATTGGGCTTTCATATCCTATATTGTAAAAGTGCTGCATGCAGAACTTCACTACAAAAGTGGTCCCGACATTTGGGTTTCATTTATTTTTACTCAACCTGTATAGCGGAAAGTTTAGCCAACCTTATTTCATGGCGTGAAAGTGGTAACGGTTGCGCGTGCATACGTGAGGGATTAAAACATCTTCTTTTTTTCTCTGAAGTGAGCGAACTTTGTTTGGTGTGCCTGTTGCTTAAAGCCTCCATAAAAAAGACCGGGGTTCTGTTAGCAGAAAATCATGTGCTTAGCAGCCACGAAATTGGGCCCTGTAGAGTTAATGTGGTTAAACTGGGTCGTAACCGGATGATATGATTATATAATCTTGCAATATATAATTACGTCTACTTTCATTTAAGACCATATTAAAATCTTACTGCAGAAATAGTACATGTATTTGGCATACCGGCCTACGTGGTATACACTTGCGTGTTTAGCTCTACATTTTCAGTAAATAACACCCTGTTGTTTATAAGCGCACTTTGACTTCGATTAAACAGTGTTACACTCTGGTTAATCATGTTGTTCCCTTGAGATTCAAGATGTTATGAAAACTGGTAATATCTACTTGTGATGCTCAGACACTATTTTCACTGCAAAAATCGAATCGATTTTAAACTTTGGAAGGGATTTGTTTTCAATCTGCAACTTACATTGATTGATTGGTGACGAATTGATAAAAATCAAAACTAGTTCTGCTGGTACCTGTCCTATGAATGGCATTGGACCGTTAGTGTTTCATGATTTATGACTCTTTAAAACCAGAGTGTGATGTTTGAGCCAATTCGGTAGTACTATTGGGTCGTGTTCGAATCACGTACGACCGACCGATTATAACAGTAACACACGAGTCTATGGGAATGGACCGATCCAGTAAGCCCCGCCCACTGCGCACGTGGGCAAATTACCACGTGCTCCTCTCCAATGCCACTCTGCATTTTCCTGCCGCGCGCATCATACGCGCGTGCACGCATGTCGGACTTCTGTGGACGCACGTCGGACATAAATCACGGCTGTGATTGGTCAGTACACCATGGGGCAGTGCCATGGATCGGTCCATTGGCGGCAGCCGCAGGCTAGTGGCTTCCAAAGGGGTGGTGCGCGTGTTATTTTCAGCCGTAGCTAAGTGATTCGTGCACAGCCTTACTTTTCGTGTGACTTGTCTTGTTACATAATTACATGTAATAAACTTTGTTCTTTTTTTCCAATGACCAATACCTCAATACAAAATTAGGGGTGGGAGGATGCAATATCCTCCGTATCAAATGCAAGCCAAGTGCAACTGTTGATGAAGAACCACATGTTTACCCAGCCACGCAGGATCGGTCTTTAGCTTGACCTCATTTAACGCAGGGTGGCGCTCTTTTCCCCTTTTCTGGTATTTCAGTGAAAGTGGACCAGTAGGCCACAGTATCAATTGAACAGCAGTCGTCTTTTCCCTTCCCTGCTTTAATTTTAAAATGGGGTACGGTTGCCGTTGTAGCCCCCCCCCCCCCCTCCGCCAGAAGCTGAGTGCACAAAGGCCGATACGTCATGAGCACGGGAAGGCTATCTCTTCTAGCACGGAGGCCACATTCATAGCGAAAGCGTTCTTCAGGATAACATTCATGGAACAATTGTCATAATTTTGTCGCCGTTGAAGGGAGTGTACAGTGATCATGTGCCCGGACACGTCTATAATTCCCACTTTATACTGGTAGTTACTTTACTTGGAAGGGGTGATGCCTGTTCCGCTGACCAGGACAAATTTGATTCCCAACATTTCAGCTAGCAGCCGCTGGCAATCAGACAAATCGTCCCCGATCAGCAGGTCGAAGCTCTCCTCCCTCAGCGAGTGGATTGTCGCGTTGTCCCCCAGCAGGCTATCGCACTCGCTCCATAGAAAGTTGAACAACTCGCGATGACCCTGATATTCCGCGGAGTACCTTAGCCTCAGGAGGAATTTCATCGCGTTCACCGCGCCCCTCAGCTTCCCACGCAGAGCATGTCGAGACATTCCTCGCGCGTTCCGTTCTCGCTCCTCCGCCGTGTACAGCGAACGATGCACGGCGAACCTAAACATGTCAGCCCCGCTGGCGTTCCGCCATTTTGTGCAGCTGTCGCTAAGGAGGAAGGTGACGTCATGTCTTTTTTTGACGAGAGCTGCGGCGATCTTGGTGTTGGTCAGGTGATGGCTGCCGTCGTCTGAGTCGGTGTAGTAGAGAAGCTTCAGTCGCTTCTGTTGGACCGTCGGTGTCGGCTCACATTGCCCAGCGAGGAGAAACATAACTAGCGGCATGTAAAATCGAAAAAACATCTTGTCGTACCGTCACAATAACGCTATTGTGACAATAACGCTATGCGTAACGAAGACAAACTACGGATATAAAGAATCTCTGCCAGACAATGTATTTCGCAGGCTAGGTCTATCAGGATTGTCTTTCGAATATTGCAAGTTAGAGGCAGAGTGCATTACATGTTCCTGTACGAGAGCAAAGGTTAAGGAATTGCAGTACAGTTAGTACGTGTACATGCTGTACGTGGTCATCAGCGATAATTCTGTCACATGATTATTTTTGGGGAAAAAAACAATGTCACGAGTAGAAGAAATCGGGATTTCAGTCCGCAGTTTCCACAATCACTGGAATTTACAGAAAAAGGTGATGCAGAATTAACGACGACCCGTTTATTTGTCGAGTTTCTAAGACAGTGGTTGATCTTGTTTCATTTTAACAATCCACTTGGCCGTCACAGTTAATGTACCGTAAAGTGCCAGAAGCAGAATTATGCAAAACCAGACACTATGACTGACGCTTCTCGCATGGGTAGAAACATGGACTTGAAACCAAGTCGGTAATTGGCTGGGTTTAGTTAGCCCGCCGCGAACCGGCGTGGACAGATACTGCATACCCTCCTAGGGTATAAATACGATTAGCAAGTAGTATGGCACTTACGTGCGGGGACGGTTCGTGCATCCTCGGTTCCAATATCCGTGTAGGTCGATTCCATTGACCGACTTTAATAATCTGTTCTCGGCTTTGCACAAAACGTATGGCGGTTGCTACTACATTTGGACTGAGCAGTCTAGTTGGTTAAGAATTAATCGGGAGCATATGAATATTCACTACACCTTATAGTTTACGCAGTTTTGCACGTGCACGGTACACGGTGAATGCAAGACATCCCGGAGCGAACCCATTCCTTGAGGGGTAACATTCTCATTCCTGGGCCGTTTTGTATTCCATCATATTTGTGTATTATTCGGAAAACAATAATTTGACATAATTTCGAATATATTTCGTCAGCGACACCACGAAGTAACACCCATGTACAGTAAAAACTAGCAATCGGAGAAAACGGCGTCGAAAGTTGAACGCCTTCTAAAACAACACTTTGCGTCGAAACTTCAGAGTATTTTAAGTTGGGTTTCTCGTTGTGGACACTTGATGTATTGAAATTAATAAATCTGCTGTTTTTCACCCGTTTGTATATTAAATCAACAAGAAATAACAGAACAAATGTGAGTGCTAGTTCGTGAAACCGAAAAAGCTGCGAAACTTTTTTTTTTTTTTAACGAAGTAGTACACTTCAACGTTTTACAACACTAGGTGAGTGTGACTTCGGGTCAGCGCGCGCGCGCTCAAACAAGGAGAGTGTTACTTCGTGAAAACGTTTTGCTCGCATTTGAGCAGAGGGCGCGCCATGCACTACAATGGCAAATGGAACTTGAGGGTTACTTCGTGAAAACGAAAATTGTCACTTTTGCGGAAAAGTTGTCATGGATAACTAGCGCAATTATTAAAGTGAAGCTCTTGAAGCTTTGAAACTTCGTGCAATGGTAGGCCTTGATGAATAATGTTTTAAAATGTAAAAAACTAAAAATAGAAGAAAAAAATATGGTTTAACACGTGGAGTGTTACTTCGTAGTGTCGGTGACGATTTGTTTATACCACTGAGTTTAATATTCTAATGAAATCTTCCGGTATAAAAGGAGAGAAACGTACACTGATATGATCAAGAGAAAGATATCCCAACTCTAATAATTGATGCATCCTAACCGATTCAGGTGAGCTATCATTGGCCCTGTCTATGGAATCGTATTGCACATGCATTTCGCGGGGGAGCATAAATAAATATCTGTCTGAACTCATACTAGCCAAGTCAAGTCGCTATAGACATGTCGAAGCCAGCAAATGATAATTAGCATGATACACCGTGCCGTGCTCGTATAGATATTAGGGGCGCCAATAGACAAAACACAATTGTCTACTGACTTGCGTTCAAGTCTAGGAGAAACATGTTACTCAAACTATAGCATCCGTTATTCCAAAGCATTTGTAGGAATCAAATCAATAAAACAAGGCATGTTTGTCTTTGAAGGACATGTTTTCGTGATTTAACCCAGTCACTTATGATGACATTGTTATATTTGTACAGTCCCGCATTTTTGTAAGAAGGCCAAGCTTACTATTGAGACTAGAAAATACAACATATGTGCCTGACTAGTGTTGGAGCAAACTTTGTCTGATATCAGTAAGCTTGATTCCGAAAACCTCTTGAACGAGAAGAACGTGCCGAGAAATGAGGCATCCACATAATAATTGCATTGAGATTGAGCACAAAATATCACAATTATTATTTTGTCACAATTTATTAATGCAAACAAGACCTTGCTTATTATAACATTTGATATAGCGTTTTACACACACACGCACCTGTTTGTTTTACAAACCCAGTGTGGACATTCCTTTGTTTTCGTGTAGCTAACAAAAAACAGTAAAAAAAACCTAATTTTTCTCAAACTGTGAAAACTCTTTCAACCCCCCTTTTTTCAATGATTTTCTTAAGCTTTCTTTTCATTTTGCAACAGATAAACCTAACCCCAAAATGCCTCAAATCTGTTTTCCAAAGACGGGAAAACCTTTTGTGGACGTGGGCAAGTCCACACAACGTCGCTGCTACATGGTTTATGTGGACATCTTTTGTTCGGAAGTCCACACACAGTGAATGTAATGCTTGTCCACATACACACACACCCATGGTCACACCGTCGATCGTGGACGTCCTATTGTTCCTCTTTTGTTTGTACTAACTTGTTAGGAAGACTCCTATATGTTTTGTACACGACCCCAATCGTGGACGTATGCTGGGAATCGTGGACGATGTTGTTCTCTTTTGTTCACTGGTATTTTTCGTCCACGGTTTGAATAGATGGACACGCCCACACAGACAAATATCCAAAAGCCAGGTAAAACACAATAAAACTTTCATCACAAGAAATCAAAAGACAGGAGAACGTTGTTTCTACGGTAAGGGATGTGAATGACTCACGGACCATCCCTGATCTACCATTAAGATGTGGGAGGTTCATTTAGTTTCGTGAAATATTAAATATTCCTAATACCTTCTAAAAACTTAATTACAACTATTAAGAAAATAATATCTGCACGGTTGGATTCTTGATTACTATAATATTTACTTTAACCATAACTATTTTTGTTTAAACACTCAACGTTGCCAAACAAAACATATACATGTAATTACAAATACGAAAACCACACACAACAGCTAATTCCTCCGTACTTAATTTTAATTAAAATTACAAACTGTCATTATCTCCCAATCGTCATAAAAGGCAATTCTATCCCTATGTGCGTTACTTTAAAAGCTGTGAATAGTTCTAGATTCATTAATTCCTTTAGTTGATTTTTATCTTCTGTTGCCTGCGGTTGTGGGACGCCAGCCAAAGAATACCCTTGCAGCCTAGTAGCAACACACCAAGCACACCGAACAAAATGGCGAACAGGGAAACGTACACGTCCAGCAGGTGGTACTGGATCCAGCTGAGGTCGGCCGCACGAGGGCGCAAGTACTCCCCGCCGTACTTGCCCACTTGGGCGATCCAGTGAGCTGCCTTCTCGGACGGAATGACTGGATCGTCGCGGAGCAGGCGTGAGATGTGCTGCGCCCTCTCGCGATATCTGTAGAGGAATACATATGGTAGAACGTAAATGCCAAAAAAAAAAAATAATGCACAAACTGGTGGTCCGGCAGATAAAGATCTATCCCAATGTGTATCAGTTTTTTTCTACGCAATTTTCCTTTTGTGTGTGTGCAGGAGCCGTTGACAAACGACGCCGCTGTCGGCCCAATTATCGGGACTCAATTTGGGACACCATTTACGTATGCTTATTGGGCCCTTGTCCTCCAAGTACGCGTACGATACCTGCTCCGGGTTAGCTTGATGAATTTCTCATGGTGTTTTTTCCTCATTATGTGTTGAAATGGCCAACACAAAGTCATTTCACTCTATCAGAGAGACATCATACTCTGCTTTCAACAGATAAAAACCTATTGTTTGGTGAGACCGTCATGTTACGGAACAGCCTTGGTACTTCCAAATGCACAACCAGGGTGACCGTAAGGTCGTGGCCAAATTCTGCTAAACGCAATTCAAAAATCTGTCAGATTCATCAAAAATCTGCCTAATTCCCCAGAATCACTCGAAATACAATATAAACACTTAAAATCACTTTCAGATGTTGAAGTATTGCCTTATTTAAGGTTCAAGTAACATTATAATCAACCTATAGTCACATAAAGATGTTATGGAAATGCGTACATTTCAGGTAAATGCCGGATTGCTTCACGATGGACAAAGTCCGGCTCCCAGTGAACCTCAGCACCTATGCCAGCCAACCTGTTCCATTATGCAAGGGTTTGTTGAAAAGATTGACAGAAGCGTTTTTAAACAAATGTACCATTTTTTTTCAAATTTGAAATGTTTTCCTGTCAAATATTCATTTTTGCAGAATTCTGCCAGAAATCTGCCAAATTCCAATTATTCAAATTTTCTGTCAAAGTCGTTTTTTAAACACAAAATGTGTCAAAGTTAGCCGAAAATCGGCTAAAACGGTCACCGTGTGCACAACATATGCTACAGTGGGGTCTACACGTTTCCCTTGCTTGACTGCTTCTTATGACAGTAGTGTGCCAGGCATGGGAAAATTGCAACGCGGCAATTAAAAAAACACAGCAGGGGTCATTCGACTTAAACAAACTCTACAACAGATGAAGTTGGAAGAGAGACTATAGTATTTTCATTTATATTTGCAACGAAAACTAAGGAACGGCACTAACTGCGGCACACTTGATAACACACACATTTTACGAACCTTGGATCGGTGATGACGCTGGTGACCGTGTCGTAGAGGGCGTCCTCTGTCAACGTGGTGATGTCCAACTGCAGAGCCATCCCCTTAGCGACTGCTCGCTCCATGTTGTCGAAGTGGTCACCGAAGAGGGGTATACCGACCATGGGTAGGCCGTACCAAGCCGCCTCGTACATGCCGTTCCGACCACCGTGGCTCAACAGCGCCTTGGTGTTCCTATGAGCTGAGAATGTTAAGGGCAAAAACATGTAAAGATACTACATGTATAATGGTATAAATGCGGAGTAGGGTGTTTTTAAGGTCTTCCTCCATTCTAATTGTATGTTAATCCATGACAAGGAAGCTTCAAATTGCATCGAACGATCCTATATCGTTTGTTCTCGATACTTTATGTGGTGGTTCAAAAGCCCGGAAGAGGGTGCTATTAATGCAAATGACAATGGGTTTCCTTCGAAGTGGCCGAGTGAAACAAATCAGTACCACACCTTTGGCTAAATCGTTCGGGTTCCAGGAGTGTTATATTAGCATATGAAATGATTCTACTTTAAATCTAGAGATGTTGCTGGTACCAGGACTTTGCCTTAGAAACCATGACGCTGGCACAGATAGAATTGATAGCTCTTTTTTAACATTATGATAATTGTCATGACGACCGCGACAAACCAGTTTTGATAGGTAATATTCGGGGAAAAAACTGTAGAGTTTAGGCACTCTCCTGAAGACGGTCAGAGCATACTGACTCCTAGGAACGTCGAGTTTATACCTCTGGTTCTTTTCAGAACCATTCTATTCGTTGAGAGATCATTCCCACGATCACGTACATTTCTTCCTCTTTTTGTGGATGACAGAAGTGATGGTCCTGAATAATTTTATTAAACGTGAGCGAAATTAATTGCTGAATTATACCAAAATGTGACCGAGTGTAGTACGCATAGATTTAAGGATTTGGGTCTTCGGATGAACAAGGCCGGCAGCGCAGTGATGGTTGAACGCGCCCGTAGGTGCTCCTTCTCACTTTGTGATAAGTGCGGTGTAAACGGAGACTACATGGCCTTTTAATTGTATCACGTGAATATGGCACTTTCAGCAGAAACCCACCCATTATCTTCTGCTGGGCCATCCATTGTACAACCTTTGTGTTGTTCCCGATATGCAAATGCGTAACGCTGCCAGGGAACTGCCAGATGACGCGCTGCTTCAGCTTGGCCAATCCGTTGGCAAACTTTTGGGCCTGCGCAGTTTCCATCTCGTTCACGTGACTGCCAAGCGTAAACAGGACGACGCCCTCGTCAGCGGCATCAAGGAATTCCTGCTGGTCCTTCGGTATCTAAGTGACAGAAGAAATACACCTGTGTGTGGTGGTTATCATTTAAGGACTAATCGGGTGATAGTAAGGTACTGAAGAAAAAAAAAAAAAAAAAAAAAAAAAAGAGAGATGAAAAGAACCATCTTAAGGCTTTAATGACCTGTCCATAGGCGCAGCTTTTATTAATGCAATTCATACCAATCGATACACACAATGTTCAGAGACCAGATAGGAAAAGCAGTGTCAGTTAAATAACGTAAACTGTTGCTTTGAAAATTAATATGTTGGGCATACATTAAAGGGAATGTACAACATTTGCTTTTGCTGGAATTTTCAGAAACAAATGGATTTGGAGGATTAGTATGTTAAAGAAAATATTGTTAAACTGACTTGTTTCACGTTTTGGACTAAAAACCAAGAAAACCTATCATGTTCTTGTAGTCTGGTTCCCTTACCCCACTTAAGATGAAACGGAGCAAATAATTCACTTTGGGGAATTGTAAGGTCAGAGAATCAGCCTAGCAGGCTTGTACCCCCTCATAGGTGTGTAATCAATTGCAAAGAAAAGTCAGAAAAACTAAATATGAAAAATTAGGAACAGTTGTTGGGAAAAAAGCCAGTTTTCTCTAACACTGGTCGGCCGACCAGCGTTGGAAAAATACAGATTTTGTTCAAAATGTCAGCACACCAGGAGCCACGATTTTAAAGGATGCTTTAGAATGACAGTCCCTAACAATTCAGTAAGGTATTTCCTGATAATTTGATCATTTCGTTTTTTGATGTTTGCAAATGTTGTATCTTCCCTTTAAGAGCTGAAAATTAGGCTTGTGCAGTTAGCTGCTAACCTAGGTTTAAATTTATAATTGGGTATTTCTACGCAAAGCATGGACCACCTGCTTTTAGCCCATTGGTGCCGTACAACCTAAAGTCGTCCGAATGACAACTTCAAAGTCTCTGTTAATCGACCACATCTTTTTTTGCGGGATGGGGTGGTTGCTCTTACCATTTCGTCGGTAGAGAGACCCAGCATGGGCGAGGCAAGCATCACAGTGTTGGGCTGCAAGGGTCGGGAGAACTCCAGCCCAAATTTCCCGTAGAACAGCCAGAGCTGAGCCTGGGCCAACATCTCCGGCATCCGCTTCTCCGGGCTCAGGTTGTACTTTCGCTGGAGATCCTCAAACTTCCAAAGCGCGACTCGCCTGGCCAGACCGTTGACGACGTAGCGACAGGTGTTTATGATGCGCTGCGGCAGGTTCATCGTGTCGGTTAGACCTGCCTGGCGCTCGGGTATGTAGGCTGGATGGTTTGGAATGCCATACCTACCAGGAAAAGAAGACTGAAACTATTTACTAAAGACGTACAATATTATTTTGCAATGCCGTATCGAGATCTTTTCTGGTGGTATTACCGTACTGATGGAAACATACGCATGTCGGGCGTCTGCACAGAGCGCGTTCAGCGCGCCCATCATTATACCCGTCCGCGGCTACCCCCTCCCTTCTTTGCCTCTCCCTTCTCCGTTTTCCGTCTTTGTCCGGGTCTCGTTCTTTAAATCTTCTGGTTTCGGTTGGTCTCTGTTCCAAGTCTCTACTACCTCACTTTTAAAGGCAAGACTCGGAATCTGCGTGATTACATGCGAAGTAAATATTTCTGTAGAAATTAAGTCTGCTTGCCAAATTCAAAGGGGTCACGTTTTGTTGAGTATCCGCGCCAGTGTACATTAGATATTATGTGGGATATTAATTTCTCCAGTATGAAGGGACAACTTTAAATGGTAAGGCTAGCGATCTTGACTACCCGATCACTGACACTTCATTGATCTTACAACAAAATCATTACATCGTGTGGTGTGTTGGGTAGGCAGGGCATCGACGTGTTTGGTGGGAAGAAATATGACCAATTATATATTCCGATCTAATACACTAAAAGAAGGTTTGCTTGAACATACCAACTTCCTTTTGTCGGGATGAGGTTTTCACTGACCAAGACAAATTTGATTCCCAGAGTCTCTGCTAGCAGCGGCTGGCAATCAGACAAATCGTCCCCGATCAGCAGATCGAAGCTCTCTTCTCTCAGCGCCTGGATCGTCGCGTTGTCCCCCAGCAGGCTATCGCACTCGCTCCATAGAAAGTTGAACCACGCGCGGCGACCCTGACTATCCGCGGAGTACCTCAGCCTCAGGAAGAATTTCGTCGCGTTCACCACGCCTCTCAGCTCCCCACGCAGAGCATGTCGAGACAGCCCTCGCGCGTTCCGTTTGTGGTCCTCCGCCGTGTACAGTGACCGGTGCACGGCAAACTTGAACATGTCAGCCCCGCTGGCGTTCCGCCATTTTGTGCAGCTGTCGCTAAGGAGGAAGGTGACGTCATGTCCTTTCCTGACGAGAGCTTCGGCAATCTTGGTGTTGGTCAGGTGATGGCTGCCGTCGTCTGAGGCGGTGTAGTAGAGAAGCTTCAGTCGGTTCTGCTGGACCGTCGGTGTCGACTCGCTTTGCCAAGCGAAGAGAAACAGAACCAGCGGCATGGACAATCGAAGAAACATCTTGTCGTCAAAATAAAGCTTTGTGTAAAAAGCCGAAGGCTTGTTTTTCAATAACAATAATTTCCCTCAATTTGCCAGCATTGTCTTCCGAATATTGCAAGTTAGAGGCAGAGTGCGTTACACGTTCTTGTATGTGAACAAAAGTGAAGTAATTGCAATACAGATAGTTTTTACGATTTTTACAGATAGCATTTCACAACGACAGTCCAAACAGAGAAAGTGGAAATGTTTCCTTTCGTGTTGCAACCGCTATCGATCATTACTCAGCCCAGTACACATCTTTCCACTCACCCAAACACGCATTTTTAAAACATCAGCGTCAACATAAGTTTCCACTTGATGGTTTTATTGAAAGTCGTAAACGCAAAGAAAACACTTTTTTTCCGTACGTGTTTATACTCTACTCGTAAACTCTTTGATGCGTGATGAAAAACCTCTCACTGAAACGAACAGAAATCATGACGGACAGCAATGTATCAGGTTGTCAACATAAAAAATCACAGCGGCGACGCCCGTGAGCCGTCTGATGTTTAAGCCAATAAAATAGATGAGATTTTTTTTTTCTATGTAACGGCTGGAGCGAAGTGGGGATAGGGCGAAGTGGGGAGGGGGCGAAGGGGGGGATGGGGCGAAGGGGGGATGGGGCGAAGTGGAAATGGGGCGAAGTGGAAATGGGGCGAAGTGTCCGACATCCATGTGCTGGTCGCTGCGGGTCAGCTAGTGTCGTCTTTACACCTGCCAAAGAGCGCTGATGACCGTTTATCAATTTTACGAAAATGCAGAATTCTCCAAGCATTTTGGATAGTCCCCCCTCCCTGGCCACTTGCAATACACCTACGTCATGCGCACATTGAAGTGTTTACGTTATGTTCATGGTTACAGAAAGCTTGCCCATTAGAACCCAAGGGAAAAAAAGAGAACACAATAAGCGTCCATGGATGTGGCGATAGAGGCGATGAAGTCAATGATTCCCACAACCTCGGGAAATGAGGCATCCACACAATCACGGCATTGAGAATTATCAAGATATCAAATTTTCTTTCCAATATCCCTTTTTTTCAACGACATTAATAAAGCAAAATTATAGTCTATGGATTATTCAAATCCAAAAAAAAAATGTTTTAACAGTGAATTTTTTTTTTACAATGATAATTTAGTGCCTAAACCAGTAATACACTAACTAGCAGTTAAAATACAATAATTGCTTTTTTTAATATCAATTACTGGCTTTCTATCATTAAGAGTTGGGAGGTTCGTTTAGTTTCGTGCAATCGCAGGCTATGTGTTGTTATTCATTTAAAAGCTATAATTAAGAAAAGAATAGCTTCACTGTTGGATTTTTGATTACCATCATTTTTACATGAATCAATATTTTTGTAAAATACTAAACTTTGCTAAAACAAAACGATAAATAATACAATTTAAAAAAAAAACCCAGATATTACCCATACTTCACTTCAAATAGAATTTAAAAGTGTGCTGATCTCCAAATCGGCTTATCAGACAATTGTGATGCGATCCAGCCAAATTTGTCGTTTGTCGCCCTGGTCAATTTTGTTTTACAGCTTTGAAAAGAGCACAATCTCATCATAACTACGGTGAAAACCGCATGCTGGTACCATATGTAGTTCAAAAATTATGGAAGTCGGAACAACAAAAGATTCGATGAACTGATGTGATGAAGTGGCCCTATTTTGGCCTGAATCTCTAAATGAAAATCCCAACGAATGAATAGCTTGATCGCATCACAATTATTATATCCTTCTGGGAATTAGTATATCCTTTTGTGCATTAGTATAGGCGCTCTGTATCGTTTTACCTTAAATACTTCCTCTAGTTAACTTTTATCTTCTGTTGCCTGCAGTTGCAACACGCCAACCACATAAACCCCTTGCAGCCTAGTAGCAATACACCAAGCACGCCGAACAAAATGGCGGCCAGGGAGACGTACACGTCCAGCAGGTGGTACTGGATCCAGCTGAGGTCGGCCGCACGAGGGCGCAAGTGTTCCCCGCCGTACTTGCCCACGTGGGCGATCCAGTGGGCTGCCTTCTCGGACGGGATGACTGGATCGTCGCGGAGCAGGCGCGAGATGTGTTGCGTCCTCTCGCGATATCTATACAAGTAGAGGAAAACGTGTGAAGAAGACGAATGAAACAAACATTAAATATGGACAGAGTGCGCTGGACATGTAGGTAGATCTCTATTTTTATGACTGATTTTGATACCTTGATCCCTCTCTGTATGGCGATTGTCCTCTGTGATAAGTCAATGCCATGATGATCGACAGAGGGCGTTATACAGCCCAGCTGTCATGTGGATGGAGCAGCCAGAGGCTTTCGTGCTCTCGAAATCAGCAATGAAAGGAATCTTCCAGTTTCAAAGCTTGTCAGAAATTCACCACCAATGTGTATCTACTAGCTTTTGGCAAACGAGAATACGCCCTCAATACCGTTAGATAATAGGCCTACATAAACCTACTTCTGATTTCTCGTGATGTTCGTTTTCTCACCAAGTTATACGTATTGAAATGAGCAATACGAAGTCGTAGCACTTCTTATGGGTGCCAGGGATGAGGCAATAAGGGCATGATAGGAAAGGAGACGACACATTACATAGGGTCATTAAACTTGTAGAAAATTTACAAGATCTGAAGTTGGAAGAGTTGTATTATCATGTTGTTTATAATTGCAAGTAAATTCCGGCACCGGACTAAAATGGCGGCGCACTTTGACGAGGCGCTGATGTTACGAACCTTGGGTCTTCAATAACGCGGGTAACCGTGTCGTAGAGGGCGTCTTCTGTCAACGTGGTGATGTCCAACTGCAGAGCCATCCCCTTAGCGACTGCCCGCTCCATGTTGTCGAAGTGGTCACCGAAGAGGGGTATACCGACCATGGGTAGGCCGTACCAAGCCGCCTCGTACATGCCGCACCGGCCACCGTGATTCAACAGCGCCTTGGTGTTCCGATGATCTGAGGGGAAATAAATGATAATGGTATAATTGTGCAGCAGGTTGTTTTTTATTGAGGTCTTTTTCCTAGCTAATCGTATGTTAATCCAAGACAAGGAAGTTTCAATGTACACATAGATTCCTCGAACGATCCATATAATTATTCTCAATTCATGATGCAGTGATTCAAGGCCCGGTAGAGGGCACTATTAACGTGAATATCATTGTCCTTCCTAAGAATATGCACATACCCTGACATTCCTTGAAATACTTTTAGCCCACTGATTCTGGTGCCCCGGGTATATTATATGCGCATATGAAAGGATTTTAGCTATTTAACTCTGGTGAGTTTGTAGGTACCAGACCACAATGGAAAGCGCCCTCTGACATCAGGATAATGGAGACCATTGGAAGTGGTACGGGTAACCTCTGAATAATTAGCTGGTTATATCATTACTTTTTTGCGGTAGGTTCACCTAACCCAAATGATATATACATCATATTTTTGTGTAAAATGTACATTGCCCGCAGTGTGCCCGATAAAATATCCAAGCAAAACGATGAATTGTTTTCCCGAACTGAATCAGTGTGAGAGGATATACAATTCTCAGTATACATGTAAATTATTAAAGTTCCTTTATTGGGAGTTCACTAAAGCTGATGTCATTTCACTTTCAGGGTTGGTTTTCATTTCGCCGACTCATTTTAGCATCCGATGAACACGGCAGCGCGGTGGTGATTAAACGCGCCAATAGGGTGTTTTTTTTTTTATCATGTTCTGAAAAGTGCGGTCTAAACCTAGACAGCATTTCATTTCATTTCATTTCATTTATTTTTTATCGAACTCTCGCGGTCAAAATACCGAATTGCGGTTCAATGTACAAAGATTAAAAGTTATCACTTATATAAAAACACCATTAAAACATTATTAATTAAAATTACACACACACAAATTTTGACCAAAAAGATGAACAATACATTTAAAAGCATACTTAACATTAAAATCACATTAACATTTTCAGATTGTGAAAACAAGAAAAAGAAAGAAAAAAAAACAAACGGCACTATACAATAATAAAAAAAAAATGGTCCAGCCTTTTTCAAAATCCAACCGGCAGTTGAAATTTAGGGGTGGTATATATCCTAGAGAGTTTTTTTTTTATATAATTTGTTAATTTTTGGAATTTTTTTTTTTTTTTTCCGTGTTTGTTTAGGTAATGTGATTATTATAAAACTGTTGACAATCAAGTGCGCATACATGCGTTTAGTTGTTTTGTAAGGTACGGGACAGTACTTTTGGAGTACCTTTCCACCTTTATTTTAGGTTCAATGAACTGTCGTCTTTGTCTTAGTTCCATGGCATGAACTCTACTGTTTAGGGGGAACCAACTCTTAAAACGATCAGAAGCAACACAAGATTTGGCAAATTGTAAACAAAGATCTTCCCTCCTGTTAGCCAAGGTTTTCATACTAAATCTAGACAATGCATGATCATAAGTGGAGTGATCCTGATCTAAGATTATCTTAAATGCCCGTTTTTGGATTGCTTCAATATATGATGTTTGATTTGATGTAAGACCAGAGTGCCACACAGGGGCAGCGTATTCTAAGACAGGACGAACATAAGTAGTAAATATTGTTACAAGATCGTTTCTGGGAACACCAAACCTTTTTAAACGGCTAAGGATGTGGAGGCGTCTACTACTTTTAGAGATCATTTCTTGGACCTGGGTGCTCCATTTAAGGTCACTCTGAATCCAAACTCCTAACAACTTTGTTTGTGCTACAACATCAACTATGTTATCACCAATCTTTAAAGAAGGTGGGTCGGGGGGATTTTTCCCAAAGTGAAATTGCATAGTTTTACACTTAGATGGATTAAGCGTAAGTTTGTTAGCCTGAGACCAGTGAAACAAATCATCCATGTTATTTTGCATAAAAGAATGGCTATTGACTGATCTGATCTCACCTAAGCTGAGGTCATCGACATATTTCCATTTGTGACCAACGGAGTCAGCGCAGGCGTCTTCAATGGTGGCCAAAAAAATAATTGGACCAAGTTTTATCCCTTGAGGAACTCCACATGTAAGGTGTTCCCAATCAGAAATGGCTGATTGATAACGAACCCTCTGACGCCTGCACGAAAGAAAGCTAATGATCCATGGAACAATTTCAGATCTAACTCCAAGGGAGATCAGTTTAGTCACAGCATGGTCTTAAATATCAGCTTTATATAGCACGTTCAGCAGAAACCCACCCAGTATCTTCTGTTGAAGCATCCACTGCACAACCTTCGTGTTGTTCCCGATATGCAAATGCGCCAGACTGCCAGGGAACTGCCACATGACGCGCTGCTTCAGCTTGGCCAATCCGTTGGCAAACATCTGGGCCTGCGCAGTTTCCATCTCGTTCACGTGACTGCCGAGCGTAAACAGGACGACGCCCTCATCAGCGGCATCGAGGAATTCCTGCTGGTCTTTCGGTATCTAAGTCACCAAGAAATAGACGTGGTAGTGATCATTCAAGGAGTAACATCTAAAATGCTCCATTGAGTGTTCTGAAGGCACTGGAAAATGAAATAAATGAATGAAATAAGAACGTCCGTACCTCTTGACCCCTCTGCATCCGCAACTTCCAATCAATGGTAGACAATGTATATCATCTACTCTTGCTTTGCAATTATGCTGCGCATCATATAGAGCTGAATATTGGACCGGTACCTTCAGCTTACAACCCTTTGCTGAGTGACAATAAAAATATACTGAGCAGCACGATGGCAGAGTTTCATTCAAAACACTTGCATTGTTCAAATTTGTTAGGTGCTTCTATGTCTCGCTTGGTCCACCTACTGTTTTTAGCAGATCGGTGCTGTACAAGCAACCCAAAGTATTCCAGACATCAACGACAAAGGTTTTTGTCAATGTCTGTCTAAACCGAGTATTTTTTTAGGAGGAGGGGTGGCGGGAGGCTCTCACCTTTTTGTCGGAAGAGAGACCAAGCATAGGTGAGGCAAGCATCACAGTGTTGGGCTGCAAGGGTCGGGCGAACTCCAGCCCAAAGTCCCCATAGAACAGCCAGAGCTGAGCCTGGGCCAGCATCTCCGGCATCCGCTTCTCCGGGCTCAGGTTGTACTTCCTCTGCAGATCCTCATACTTCCAAAGCACGGCTCGCCTTGCCAGACCGTTGATGACGTAACGACAGGTGTTTAGGATGCGCTGCGGCAGGTTCATCGTGTCTGTTAGACCGGCCTGGCGCTCGGGAATGTAGGCTGGGTGGTTTGGAATGCCGTACCTATCAAGGAAAGGATGAGGAATCTTCAGAAACAACAAGAAGGCATATACATAATAGTTTGAGGGGGTCCTGCGCTGGAGTTGTCATGGGAGTTTTACGGGACTGATCAATAAAAGCACAAGCGCGCAAGTGTGTAGGTCCTATTATTGCCTGCAATCGGGACCCTCTATTTTCCCTCTTTTGTTTGTACTTTAACTTTTTATGAAGACCTCCCATATGTTTTTGCACGATTTTAAATTGGGGACTTTCGGGAATTTGGGACCCTTATGTCCTCTATTGTTCAATGTCCCCTATTGAGTGCAGAAACAAACTTGCGCGGGCAGGGCGAGGCGCGTTTAGAGTGTTGACTGGATACACCGCTACCGCAATTCATTCTTTGCCTCTCCATTGCCCCCTTGTTGAGGTCGCAATGCCATCGAATATTTTCCTCCTGAACACGTCATAACGACACATTCACTTGAGGCAGTTCATTAGATTTGACAAAAAAAGGTTTCTGGAAATGAAGCCTTATGTGAACAACCATTGTAGGTCCAAGCTCAAAACCAGGTTATTACCGTGCCCGATGCATGATTTCGGTCTAAAACCAATGGTTTGTCTCAGTCTAAGACATCAGGGTCTCCTTGTCTCAGTCCCGGTCTTGGTCTCAATCTGAGACCATTGGGTCTTGGTGTTGACCTCAGTCTCGGATCTGCAGGCCTCAGTCTCAGTCTTGTACCACAACGTCTCGGTCTTGATTTGAGGCCAGTCTAAGACATCCTAGTCACGGCCCTGGTCTCTTTCTTCGTCTCAAGCTTCCACGTTTCTCGTTCTCGGTCTCTACCTCAAAGTTTTCGGTCTTGGTTTCAAACCTATAAGACTCTTTGTCTCAGTCCAAGTCTGGACCTCAAAGGCTCGGTCTTTGTTTGGACCTCAAAGTCTCAATGTTTGACCAGAAGATTTCAGTCAAGGTCTTAGACCAATTATCTATTCAATGCAAGGACATTATTTTAAAACAAGTTAGCCTTTACATACCAGCTTCCTTTTGTAGGAATGATGGACTGGCCGACTAGGACAAACTTGATTCCCAGAATCTCCGCTAGCATCGGCTGGCAATCGGACAATTCGTCCCCGATCAGCAGGTCGAAGCTCTCCTTTCTCAGTGCACGGATCGTCGCGTTGTCCCCAAGAAGGCTGTCGCATTCGTTCGTGTGGAAATCGAACAACCACTTGTTAGTCTTTGCGTTTGAAAAAAACCTCTGCCGTATAGAGTACATAAAAGTTTTGACAAATCCCCGCAGCTCTCCGGTAAGACCAAGACGGGAGATCTCTCGGATATTCTGCTCCCGTTCCTCAACCGTGTACCGCGACCGGTGCACGGCGAACTTGAACATTTCAGCCCCACTGACGTTTCGCCATTTTGTGCAGCTGTCGCTAAGGAGGAAGGTGACGTCATGTCCTTTCCTGACGAGAGCCTCTGCGACCTTGGTGTTGAGCAGGTGATGGCTGCCGTCGTCTGAGGCGGTGTAGTAGAGAAGCTTCAGTTGCGTCTGTTGGACCGTCAGTGTGGACTCGCATTGTCCACCGAGTAAAAATATAACTAGCAGAATAACTAGCTGGTGAATCGTTATGCCGGGACTCGTCATTGCGTCATGCAGATGATATTATTCTGTAACGAAAAAGGGACATTTTGGGAATTGATATGAGATCTGGCCGCCTGAAAGGATTATGGCAATGTTCTACAGACGGTTGTATGAGGAACGTAGGACAACCACGCTGGACTTACTCTTCTGGTCGGTTGGCTAACGGACAAGTAACCTCATTCTGAGCATTTACGGCGACGTTTACCAAATTACCCATAAAGAATGTGCTGATGTTTTTAGTCTAAACTAGTTTCACTAGTTTCACAAGTTGGACTTGTCTAACTGTCTAACTGTCTAAGGGTTCACCGTGAAGAGGATGGTTGAATGAATGTTTACATTGAAGCACTTTCCTATAATGAAACCTTACAAGGGGTTTCCGGAACCGTGATCTTTTCGTCATTTAAATGTACTGTGTTGGTTTGATGAAGTCATCACAGTTAACCGCAAAGTGACCATTTGTTCAATATCGAACTTTTTTGGGGCTACAGCGTATATTACATAGGGGAAGCTTCCTCATAAAGAATTTAAAAATCTGGAGCAAACAGAGACTAACGAAGCGCCCTTCGCAAAATTAGTCACAAACAGTTACCGGTACTGAAACGCAGATGGGTATTAAAAGTCTATTTTAAATTTCCATTATTATATTTAATATCCTATGCCTGGTTTGTGGAGGCGTGTTATTTTGTACGATTACGCACCGTTCTGTATATTTACGACCAAATGACAATGGTTTTATTTTAGGCAAACTTTAGCTACCCGCACAATTGATAGGAACGGGTAGGATACATTGGATTCAACATATTCTTATTTGTGTTGATTGCATCAGGTGCAATAACCTGTCGCATTCTGCGTGAAAAAAATGCCGGTCCTTATCGCTGGTTGCGTTTCAAGTTACTGGTCACCGTAATTATACATGTTCAAATGCTTCAGCTTGAAACTTTGTTTGTTGTTATACAAGGTGAGTAAAAAAAAAAACGAAACCCAAATGTCGGGACCATAGTCTTAGTGAAGTTCTACATGTAGCAGTTTCAAAATCTAGGAAAAGAAAGCCCAATTCATAACCGTTCTTTTTTTAGTATAAGAATCATTCAAATCATCCATGTACTTTTCAAGTTACGAAATGTTAAACACAACTACCGCTTTAAAGTTCTGTCCACGGACCACAAAAAGGTACGTGTAATTTTAGAAAAAAATAATTGCCACACATCCCTATGTGATTCGTTTTCGTTTTGCTGAAAGAACGCACACCTTTTTGGTGATCTGTGGACAGAACTTTAAAACGGTGGTTGTGTTTAAAATTCCGTAATTTAAAAAGTACATGAATGATTTGAATTATTCTAATACTAAAAGTAAGCTTATGCAATGGGCTTTTATATCCTAGATTTTGAAAGTGCTAAATGCAGAACTTTACTAAGAAAATGGTCCCGACATTTGGGTTTCGTTTTTTTGTACTCACTCTGTAGTACGTACATTCTTATGCATTTCACATAACCATACTGATCATTTATATATCTAACCAACAGAATATTGTCTTTAAAATTTAATGTCAGCATTTGACGTTTTGATGTTCTTTTTTAAGAATTAACATAAACTGTGCTTTGCAAACGATCACTGCGCTGGTAAGAACAAAAAGGAAGTTTGTAATTGTTTGTAAACTAAAAGGTAATTTTCTGTATGTATTTAGTTAAAGCCCAAACGTCTTGAATCGAGAGGGAAGTAGTAATCTGGATCTGGTGTTATTTTTTGTATGGCTTTACTTTGAAAAATGTCATATCGCCATGGAAACAAATCAAATCTTTCAAATGAACATTTTCCTGCGATGTATCTATTAATCTGCATAAAACTGCAAAAATTAAATTAAATTTAATATATAAATTATTTGAAATGTTTAATTGTAAATAAGACACATTAAAACTCCTGAACCCCAAATGGAGATTGGTTGTTCCAGAAAGATGAGTATTTAGCTTGAGTTCGAGTAACGCAAGTCCATGAATAAAACAAAAGCCACTACGCCCAATTCACTATAAATTGTTATATTGTGTGGTTATATACTGTAATTTCATTGGCCTAGAACAGCCACATGTCAAGTTTATATAAAAAACAAAATGCATATCGCATTGCGTTCATTGCGCGCGTTTTGCGTGTACAACTTGCCTGGGCGCTCGAGACTGAGAACTGCAACCGCTAAGCCTCATGCCTAGTCTGAACATCACCCGTTATCCAGGGAGCCATCTTCTGTCTAACGTCTGATATGTCAAAGCATGCAGATTTATGCAAGCCGCGCGCCAGCCAATCGGAGTCGACTTTACTATATCGTGACGTCATTTCATCCCAAAATCAGCACTAACGCTGTAATTGGTCAATTCGAATGCAGCGTTTTGTAATACAACAACAGCCGGGACCGCATTCGCGTAACATGATACCGAGCGCCGCGATTGGTCAATTCGAATGCAGCGTTATGTAATACAACAACAGCCGGGAGCGCATTCGCGTAACATGATACCGAGCGCCTCGCGGTGACATTTTTTATTTAAATCCTTGTCTATGACGCGCAACGGGTGAATGACCGAAGACCCGATAGACCTATAGAAAGCGCCTGCTGATTGGTCAAAATCTAGGAAGTCTAGAGGCGGGGTCTTGCCTAATTAATCAGCAAATCTGTTCGCGCATAATAGACCACGGCATTCGCCCTGGTCTATTACATAGACTACCTCATGCCCGGTGTCATATGAAAATCCGACTCCTTTTCCCTTTTATTGGCTAATCCTTCTCAAGTCACTCTCCTATATATGCCTATAAATAGGCATATTATTATTTACGCATGCGCAGTACTACGAGTTCGTATTTCATGGAGTCGGATATTCACGCTACACCGGCAGGAAAGCCTGCAGTTATTACAGATTAGATCGCAGTGATTTAATTTTATTTCTCGCACAGTAAGTTACAACCATTGATTTTTTTTAGTTATTGGCAAGATGTAACAAAACGAGTGTTGACTGATGTTATGTGTGATATTCCGTTGTTAACACCCAAGGGGAGCATACTAGCACCCGAGATGAACTACAAGGGCTTTGTAATAACAGTGGCAGTGGCAGAGGGTCAGTTATGATCAGAGGGTCAGGGGTTCGAATCCAGCTGCTAGCTATACGTCGCAAGCCACTCCATCCTCAATTGCCTCACTCCACCCAGGAGTACAAATGGGTACCGGCATTAGCATCCAGTCCAGGGGTAATAGAAATATTCTCAGTCGTTTCATGCCAATGAAACCGGAGATAAACGCTGGCCTGATGATGGGCCATATTGGCTCGGGACAGACTTTACTTAGTATAAGTATGAGATGTTTCCATGGGTATGGATGAGACGTTGCAATCAACGCATTAAAAGAGCAAAGGCCTATCGATGAATGAGCATTTCCAATAATGAATGATGACGTTAGTTATTCGGTGAAATTCAGAAAATTTATTATTGTGTCCCTTTTTTTAATACATGTAATAGTTTCCCCATCCTATTTCTCAAGTTGTCTATTCTAACAGATTTAATTCCATTCATAAGCGTGCGATTAAAACATTTCGTGCAAACAAATCCCGTTTAGTTTGTTGGTTTTCAGTTTAGCCCCCAACATGCAAATTTGACAGAAGTATTCATTTTCAACAGCATTTGCATATTGCTAATCGCCGCTTGTATTTGTGACATGAAAATCAGTTTCGTTTCAAACAACCCCTACATTTTCGTTGTCTCTTTGTAGGTTAATGTTCACAAACTGCGTTGTCACTTGTCTTTTTTTTTTTTAAATATAATATCAAACTATTCATTATAAATTACTGCGATGATAATGTACACGAATCATGAATACACAAATGGAGGTCTTCTTACCGTTTTGTAGCTAAATTCCTAACGTCCGCAGCTAGCTTGGCGTGGTTCAGCTCATCCGTACACCAACTGGACGAAAGCCGAAGGAAGTGCAGGCTCCTTACACTTGTAAAGGCCTATGTAGCAATCACTTTGGCATAAATTAAGGCGTTGTTAATGTTATGTAAGTAATAAAGAACAGGAACCAGCCGATAACAGCTCGTAAAATAGGTCCCCCAAATAACTGTAATACAATGCCTGTACCTCCTACTACCAGCACAAGTAATTACGATTCTTGGTTGACAAGCAAGCAAATCTGTACAATACGAATGAGTCCAATATTTACAAGAATCGCAAAAAAAGTTGATTATTGTTTACCGGGTTACTACAAATATGATATGGAAATCAAATTGGCATTTATAAATTTCTGATTACTAATCGGGAACAACAAACATCAATGAACTTCATAAACAAACAACAGACAGGATTATATACATGAGAGTGGACTGACACAAGAACTTCACTAACAAGGGAGGATGACAGATACACAGAACGGACACGCTATCAATCATGCTCCGTATGGTTATAGTGCTAAAAGATTAGACTTTACACCAAGTGAATACAGTTGTCTCCATGTCAATCAGGGTGCAACCTTGTATTAACATTTCCATAGACACTAGTGCTAAATGCCCATACTTCAAAATTCTTTTTAAAATACTCAGAACTCTCACATGTATTTAAGCTGCACATAAAATTGATGATCAACATGTCATCTTTCATTTTCTTTTCATTTTTTTGGTGGGTTGACTATTGTCTTTTCAAGATATTCTCACACAAACAAGACGACCCCTATTTTCCTCAAAGCGGAAAAGTAGCTATCTTGAAAAACGATCCCTCCACAACCTGGCAAAAAAGAGCCATTTTCGAGCCCAATTGCATCCAAAATGCTCAGAGTTGGAAGCCCCAAGTCCGGGCCAGAGGTTCGTTGCCATATCACTTAATTCCCTCATTTTATGGCTATCGGAACTCTCTAATATAGAATATTTTGAGGGTATAACTTTTATTCATGAGCTCGGTGGATGAGTTTTGGCCTATTTACCGGTGTGCACCCATCAGTCCAGGAGGCGAAGGGGGCTGGTGAGTTTATCTGTGACCAGCAATGTACAGTTGCCCATTTCGGAACGATGGTGTCTTTCCAGCCACGTATGCGTTGTGCATCACCTCCTTTAAGCCCGCCGCTGCACACGAGTGCTACGTGCTGAGCAAAAAGTAATTCGAGGCCGTTTGCTCAGCACGTAACTCACCGTTTACAGTGAGTTTTTGCTGAGTTTTGTTACCTCGCAAGGCCGTGAGGCAAATATCTATCCTGTTTGATTTCTTTGGCTTCGCTAGGCGAAAAACTCAACCGTGTGCGGTCAACCTGAGCTACGTGCTAACCTAATGTAATGTAGTCGCGTAATTTAAAAAAACATAGGGACAAGGCCAGCAGGTTTTAGAAGATTTGCACTAACATTTCCTAGAATCAAGTGTACAGAGTGCGTGATTTCATTGGCTAGTTAATCTTTTTAGTTCAGCACGTACCTCAGGTTGACCGCACACAGTGGGTTTCTCGCCTCGCGGGGCGAAATAAATCAAACAGGGTAGATATTTGCCTCACGGCCACGCGACGCAAAAACAGCAAAAATTCGCTGCTCACGAGGATATTTTGTGAGCTACATGCTGAACGGCTTCGAATGACTTTTTGCTCAGCACTTAGCTCTCGTGTGCGGCGGGATAACAGTTTTTTTTGTTTTGGCGAGGTCAACCACTCTTTGTGTAGAGCGCCCTCTTTCGAAAGAAAAACACATTTGGCTTCAATTCGGCTTATATTTTTCGTGCTAGAAACATACTACGTTGTTTTGGTTATAGTATTACTATTATTATTATCACTGTTTGAGGATTTTTCTCGATCTTCAACAGATTTGTGCTATATATCACGACCAATCCCTAGACGAAATTTCAATTCAATACAACAGGTGTATCAAGTTGAATTATCGTCCGGCCAGCAAGTGCGGTGTTTTTGTTTGGATTGTAATTTGCGCTCTTCACACACAACCAGTGCTAATTTGTCTACCTAGTCCCGGCCAAATCTAGCAATCCACGATCTTTAACTATAATTTTTTCCCCTATAAAAATTGCGGACAGCTCTATAAATCCACGAAAGTGCCAATTCAAGTTTTCCCCAATTCGCGGACAACTTCTGAAAAACCCACGTTCTTGAATTCAAAACCCTGCCAGCGAGTAGCAATTTGTCCTCCTAATCGCAGACAAGTCTAGAAATCCACGTTCTTGAACTCAAATTGTATTTTCCGCGCTGAACGTACTACATAAATTTGCAAAATATTAGAAACAGTGCGTATATACAGAAATATTTTTGTGTGCTTATTTCACCAAATTCACATGTGAATTATCTGCAACTCAGTTATGTTGATGTGAAATGCGTGATTAATGAGCCGAGTTTCCTGAGCCGCTTACGTACGTCCCCGTACCCGCACTATTTCTAATGGGCCGTAATATAGAGATATATTAGAGTGCGAGTACGACATACGTAGGCGGCTCGCAAGAACCATGGCTGGTTTTTTACAACGCCCGAATAAATCCCGGTCATCTGATTGATGGGTCGTTGATCAAATGCCATTGAGTTATCCGTCCCAACACAGATTCTGTTCTACGGTAAATTAAGTTCCATTGCACAGTCACGCGATTGGTGGCTCTGACCAATAGATGACGAGGATTTATTAACTGTGTTTGTATAAAACAAAACAAAAAATAATTTGTTCACATTTCGTGTTATGCATAGAATACACGTGCAATCTCATGAAATTATTTTTACCATTTATACACTCGTAAACATTCAATATTTGTATACTATCGCCATGTGAAGTTATTGCACCAAGTTTATGGATGTACATTTTAAACTTTGGATGTAAAATGAAAATTGCCCATGGTATTTCACATAATGTCAAAGGATGATTTAACAAGCAGGTTTTTTTTCTGAGCCGCTTACGCATTCGTACGCGTACTATTGCAAATGTTCCTTATTAATAACCGCGGTGACGCGGGCCCGTTTGAGCATCTTCTGCGGAAAATGATATTGGCAGCGCCGACGAAAAACCCCCAAAACACCACGACTGTCTAGCGAATTGTCCTCAGGTCTAGACTAAGACGACGTCGAGGACATAAACGATAATGGAATTTGATTGAATGCAGTTTTCAATGCTTTTGTCAATGCACTGTCATTTATTTTCTCTAGACAAAACATGAATAGTTATAGACTTTTGAAAGTCATGTGCCGAACGATTTTAGCTATTTTTGCACTATTTCTCTAATATGCATAGAGCCCAGTTTGGATCTTATATAACGCTGTTTTGAGCTATAAAAAGTTACATTAGAGGCAACATTACAAATTATATCGCAGAAAGGTACTACATTTTCTTCATAAAATACTCCATGTATTATTATTAAAATAAAATAATATCAATTTTTAAATAAGTGGACTAAGCCATATACGCCAATGGAAATTATTAATTACAAAACAACGTTTTGTTTAAGAGAATCTTAACTGATCAAAAATGGAAGTTTTTTTGGGAATACTGCTCTACAAAATATTTACATTATTTGCAGGACAAATCGGCCTCGAAGATTCTTCAAAGTGTGAAGTAAAATAAATTTACTCCTTTGGATCATTCTCTCTTGCATAGCGACGTTGAAAACATTCAGCAGCCAGAACACAGCAGTCCGTAAGAAAATAATCTACCAAGTCAAAACCTCAGTATCAATATTCACCCTTGAAAATGAGCTTATCCCTTCGCACGTTACTCAGAGATGCCACCATCAATAAAAATCCTGAAACACCACTGAAACTACCTTTGCCCCTTTTCAAAAATGTGGTTTTTAGATGTTTACGACCAAATCCAGCACTTTTAATTTGTCACATTTGTTTAATAAAACAACAACGAATTCAGGTTAAAATGTAAAAATTTGCATCTGTGGCTTATACTCAAAAGTATGGTACAAAATTCGTGACGCTGGAGCAAACAGGTGTGTGAAAGCACTGGCTGTAAAAAAAAACCCCAGACTTTTACCAACATGACTAAAGCCCTTGAGATTGCGTTAGTAGTAGCATATATCATAAAAAAACACTAATGGATATAAACATATGGCTGTTAGGGACACTGCAATTCGTGTTTCAAACTTCACATTTCAAGCCCATATCAAACTCAGCAAATATACACGACATAAGAATGACAATTATACTAAATGAACAATAAAGAAAAGATAATGCATGGATGGATTGTAGAAATAGAACTTCGCTCGTGTCCACCGATCTGAGCCTAACAGCCGTTTTGCAGGCTGATTCATGCTCCACAACAAAGCGTGTTGTTGAAATATTCTACCAAGTTCTGTGACTATTTCTGATATAAATAATAATAAAACAGCCCTCGGAATTGTAGGGCCTACATGAGCATCATGCGCTCCAACAGAATTATGAGAAATATTTCAGATTCTAAATATTTCAGATTCCAATAGTAAAATGCTGATGATTCATCCACACTACTACCCTTTAAGAAACTCTTTTACTATTTTCAGAGATGCCCAAGAATCTGGACGTGTTTCAATGAATTCCCATGGATTTCGAGCAGTTGCAAATAACTGTTAATCTTAAAAGTTACTTTCAAAGGTCATGTCCTCAATGATTGATGGCTCTGAAAGCCTTTATTTCTTATTACAACCAGGGCCCAAATTCATAGTGCTACTTAACAATAAGCAGAAACGTTGTTCTAACTACAGGGTGAGTATAAAAAACAACGAAACCCAAATGTCGGGATTGCTTTAATGAAGTTCTGCATGTAGCACTTTCAGAATCTAGGAATGAAAGCCCATTTCATAAGCTTTCTTTTAGTACAAGAATCATTCAAATCACTCGTGTACTTTTCAAGTACATCACATACATGAGAATTGGTTTCGTTTGCTGAACGACCACCTGTCTTTTGTATGTAAAGTTAATGTGGTTAAACTTGGTCGTAACCAGATGATATGATTATATAATCTTGCAATAAATAATTACGTCTACTTTCATTTAAGACCATATTAAAATCTTACTGCAGAAATAGCACATGTATTTGGCAAAATACCGGCCTACGTGGTATACACTTGCGTGTTTAGCCCTACATTTTCAGTAAATAACACCCTGTTGTTTATAATCACACTTTGACTTCGATTAAACAGTGTTACTCTCTGGTTAATCATGTTGTTCCCTTGAGATTCAAGATGTAATGAAAACTGGTAATATCTACTTGTGATGCTCAGACACTATTTTCACTGCAAAAATCGAATCGATTTTAAAGGGATTTGTTTTCAATCTGCAACTTACATTGATTGATTGGTGACGGGTTGATAAAATAAAAACTAGTTTTGCTGGCACCTGCACTATAACTGGTATTGGATCGGTAGTGTTTTATAATTTAAGACTCTTTAAAACCAGAGTGTGATATTTGAGCCAATTCGGTAGTACTATTAGGTCGTGTTCGAATCACGTACGACCGACCGATTATAACGCACGAGTCTATGGGAATTGGCGGCAGCCGCAGGCTAGTGGCTTCCAAAGGGGTGGTGCGCGTGTTATTTTCAGCCGTAGGCAAGTGATTCATGCACAGCCTTACTTTTCGTGTGACTTGTCTTGTTACATAATTACATGTAATAAACTTTGTTCTTTTTTTCCAATGACCAATACCTCAATAAAAAGTAGGGATGGGAGGATGTAATATCCTCCGTATCAAATGCAAGCCAAGTGCAACTGTTGATGAAGAACCACATTATTACCCAGCCACGCAGGATCGGTCTTTAGCTTGACCTCATTTAACGCAGGGTGGCGCTCTTTTCCCCTTTTCTGGTATTTCAGTGAAAGTGGACCAGTAGGCCACAGTATCAATTGAACAGCAGTCGTCTTTTCCCTTCCCTGCTTTAATTTTAAAATGGGGTACGGTTGCCGTTGTAGCCCCCCCCCCCTCCGCCAGAAGCTGAGTGCACAAAGGCCGATACGTCATGAGCACGGGAAGGCTATCTCTTCTAGCACGGAGGCCACATTCATAGCGAAAGCGTTCTTCAGGATAACCTTCATGGAACAATTGTCATAATTTTGTCGCCGTTGAAGGGAGTGTACAGTGATCATGTGCCCGGACACGGCTATAATTCCCACTTTATACTGGTAGTTACTTTAGTACAGGCATAGGGCTAGCTCTATGGTATAGGCCTACGTGTTTCCGGCTCATTTTATTTCAACAATGGCTAAAAAAAGCTAAACATGCAGGGCATGGAATCGTAACAATTCAATCTGATAACAATTAGGAAGGTTGCCAAGACTGTATTGGAGGCTTTATTGGGGAACTTTATAAGTTTGACGAAAAATTATTTTAGTTTAAAAGATGACACTTAACTTTCAGTAATGTATTATCTTAAGTTGATATCTTCTTGACAGCGTACTTTAAATTCCTTTACCATCGAACTGCTTTGGTAGCGGCTACCTATTTCTGGGCATGTACACATGGGCTAGAATTTTTCTAACTGTTGCCCGGGCAGCGTTAGGGTTCCATAAACTTGCGCAAGGAATAGACCTTTATCATACTGCCACCATTTCAGTCATGTTCCCTGCATCCAATACCAGTAGTGAATGATAATGTTTTGTGTGCATAAAGGCACCAGACTATTTTCCCTTCCAGTCTCGCTTTTGCTACGTTGATTTGAATGGGAACAAATTCAAGATGGCGGCAACATGATAATGGTCTATACGTATCGTGGCAGTAAGCAACCCACGCTGCGTTGCAGTTTCATCAATATTTTATTGCGCTCTTCGAAGAGGTGAAAGTTACACGCAGAAAATAATCCGGAAAGACATGGTAGGCGGATTGGTCCACCTTATTCCTCATTTCAAGACCCGTATTTATACATTTGCCTTCGATTTGGCTTTAGGCCAAAAAAAAAGTCTCCGGTTTCTGGTTTGTGCGCGCGTCGCCGTAGCCATGCGCGTCGGCAAAATGAAAACGTTTTTTTTTCAATACAAGATGATGTTTCAAAACCGCCAAACTCACTGGTTTGACTGGAATTCTGCTGCTGCACAATTTTGACGTGTTTTTAGATGGGGTTATGATCGAGAATAAGATTTATGTGGCCTCTCTGGACCATATATTTGCACTAAGTTTAGTCGGGCACCATTTGCAATCATCAGCCGACAATTGAAGCCAAAAAAAAAAAAAAAAACAGGTAAAAAAAAAAAAAAAGCCGCGTCGCCGCACCACTTTTGGGCAAGCTCCATACCAGAAACCGGAGACTTTTTTTGTGGGCCTTACTGACCTACCCACAATAACGATTTCATGTCAAGTGAGGGCCTTGGACGCATGGTTGATTGAGTAAATTCGTACATTGTACTGGTCTACAGGCCTTAGTCGTAAATGCTTGTGCTGGTAGGAAATACAGGGCTTTGCATTGAGGTCGACTTCGGCCTATTTTATACGAGGTGTCATTGGCTGGTTCTCGTTCTGCCATCACTTACGCCACAAGATTGTGTAGGATAACAACTTTAGGTTAAAGCAATGAATGTTAAGAAGGCATTGGTTTATGCAAAATTGGTCATGGGTGATTGCTTCATATAAGGCTGAATTCAAAGACTCTGTACTTTCGTCAGCTGTAGGCCAGTTGGTGTGCGGATGAGCCGAGCAACGCAGAGCTGCGGACATCAGGAATTTAGCTACAAAATCGGTAAGAAGATCTCAATCCAGGAGACTTGAAATCACAATTGATGTACTCGTCGTGTTGGTTTGTTATCCTCACAATATATTGGGAAATGAGAAGTTTATTTATGAGGTACAGGTATTTATTTTATTCTGTCTTCAAACAGATTTAACACGTGCCAGATTCTCATTATGTGAAGGTACTGTTGATGTAAATTGTGATTTTACTGAATTTTTGCTGACACCGTATTCAAAGGGGGATCCGAGGAGAGTGATTGCAATGGCTTACAACCCCTTCCCAGACTGACCAATGTACATTATTGTTTTTATGATCAAAATCAAAATTTGCTTATGTTGCCTAAAACTCTATGTCTTGACTTAACACTGCATATATTTTAATTAAGACATTTGGCCTGTTTTGCTTTGACCTCAACGCCCCATCCATACCCCTACTAAATCTTAGACTTAATACCCCATCCATACCCATACCAAATCTTAGACTTATACAACACCTCAGCAACCCACTTTGAATATCCGCCTCTGCTAGTTTAAAGCTCACTTAGGCTACTCGTTAAGTTGAAGAACAAACGGTGATTTTTTTTTATGAACTGTGATGAGAGACCTTTTCGCATGAAGATCAATACGAGATCCAGCGTAAAAAGTCACCGAGTTAAATCAAAACAAACTGTTGTATACGTCTCAGTCACGATAACAATTAGATGTAAAATGTCACGCTATGGTTACATTATTAGTGTATACTATGTTAGGCTGTTGCACGATATGGCATTGTTACTTCAACGACATTTCTGTCGCGTGCTAAATGAACAACGGATTCCGCCTCCTCCCCTAAGACCTCCGCCATCGAGTGAAAAAAAAATTGAAACTCGGTACATGCATAGAGCAACTAATCATAAACATACCCAAGAAATTTCATGACTATAGGTCAAAGGGTTTCGGAATTATGGCCAACTAATTGTTTATATGTACGAATGGTTATTTTGCTCTGCGCACACGTCGTATATGGGAAAGTTCAGTTTTCACGCCGGAATTTTTTAATGTTTTTGGTATCAAACATGCGCAAGGCTCAAGGCTAAAAAGTCATAACAGCTCGGGTCGCGGAAAGAAATCAAGGCTATCGTGGAAAACGTTGGGGCGGATTCCACCCCGGCCCTTTTAGGGTTAAAGTGAGCAATGAAGGATAATACCCAAAATGAAACATACTCATGCACAGAAAGCATGTATTAACACCACGATTGCTTAATTAATTGTGTTGAAAACGAATGCCAAGACTTTTGGTTTTGATATTATTGTTCTCGTTTATTTATAAACAACGAGATGATTTTTTGCAAAGCATGGTCTCTGTTAATTCTAGAAACAGCGGAATTTCAAATGCTGAAATTACTTTCTAGGGACAGTCATCATGCTACCAACAACGAAGGAATATTTTGATGTTTAGTCACACGAGTTTGCATGGTGACAAATAACTTGATACGTGACCAAAAACGAGAACCAGCATTTTTTTCAAGGAGAATGTGACAGGTCAGTGCGCCTGTAAATATCAAAAATTAGGATTTATGTATCTTGCCTGCTACCGGAATATTATCGAATGTGCGGGTAGTTGAAGGTTATAAATGACGCCATTGTCGTGCTCATGAATAAGTCATTTCGGAGTTACAAAAATGTACAACTGTACATGCGCACATCCCATGACAACGATTAGGGTCGGGGGATAAACAGTTCGCCACACGCGTGCAAAACCGTAGCGGGGTACCAACAAAATTATAGAACAGTTCTTATTTTGAAGTAGATGCAAAATGTTGATTGTTTTCAACGGCACCATGGTTTACGTTGCTTCGTGTGCTCCAACTTTTGTGCGAGCAAAAATTTCCATCTTCTGTTTTACTAGAACAAAATTGCAAAATGTGGATTTGGTTACCACGTCCCCCATGCATGGACTTGTGTACATTTATCTGCTTTGTTTATCTTCCGACACTAAATCGTTGAATCTGATGTGCGCACGTGCAGTAGTACATTTTTGTAACTCCGAAAATGGCTTATATGGAACGTGGCATTAGCGTACCCATGCAGAAATGGCCACTAATCACTCATACAATTATACAGGGTGCGTCAAAAAGGAAGTGCCCTGGATTGATTATTTTGTTTTTTGAAAAAAAAAATACAATTTAAGAATGAAGTATGCCTTAAAGGACCGTTGTCTTCCACTCATCTAAAAAAAAACTATCTTAGAATTGATCCATTCTTTTAGATGCTATGCATGTTTTACCAAAAGCAACTTTTTTTTTTTAGAGCTGTCCATAAAATGCCATTGTATGAAGCCCGGGAAGGGACAGGGTGGCATTTTTTTTTGGCATTCGCTAATTCGTTCGCACGAATTACTAATTCGTTCGCACGAATTGCTAATTCGTTCCCACGAATTACTATTTCGTTCCCACGAATTGCTATTTCGTTCGCACGAATTACTAATTCGTGCGAACGAATTACTAATTCGTGCGAACGAATTAACAAACTCCAGTAATTCGTTCGCACGAGTTACTAATTCGTTCGCACGAATTAGGATTTCGTTCGAACGAATTAGTAATTCGTGCGAACGAATTAGCAAACGCCAAAAAAAAATTCCACCCTGTCCCTTCCCGGGCTTCATACCATTGGAAGCTATTCAACTGAGTGAGAATTACAGGTTACAACCATGCATTCATATACAAATGGATTTAACCCTAAAAGGGCCGGGGCGAAATCCGCCCCCACCCCTCAACTTTTTCCGCGATAACCTTGAATTTTTGGGGGATTTTGCGACCTGAGCTGTTATGACTTTTTAGCCTCAAGCCTTGCGCATCTTTTGATACCAAAAACATAAAAAATTCCGGCGTGAAAACTGAAGTTTGCCATTTACGTCGTGTACACAGAGCACAATTACCATTCGTACATATGAATAATTAATTAGCCATAATTTCAAAACCCTTTAACCTATGCGTCACTCGATGGCCGAGATCATAGGAGGGGGCAAAATCACGGGGGGGGGGGCAAAATCCCCCCCCCCCCCCCGCCGGCTGTGAGATGGTCAAAATAACCCGGCCCTTTTAGGGTTAATCATTTGAGTCAGATTAAAACTTTATTTTTACTGTCAGCTTTTGTTTTGAATATGAGGAACAAGTCCATTTTGTCCCTGAAATATCAATGACAATGCATCTGCTTTCCTTTTGCAAGTTTCTGTTCATTCGTGGACGTTGAAAAAGCGCTTATTTTTCATTACATTTAATGGTAATTCCTCAGTTCGTAAAACGGTAAATGATTAGTTGTGGACAGCTGAATTTTATGATCTTTTTATTGAAATCATCATCAAATTATGAGAAATGTTCACAGTTACTAGTCAATAAACATGCACTTTTTGAGTATGTAGGCATGGTTCCCTCATGGTCTGGAGCGTTGAATTCGTGGTCTGGGGCTAATTCTGCAGGTTGTGGGTTCGAGCCCAGCCTGAGCTATGACACAGTACGCCTATGTGGGTAGAGGCATTTTTAATGCCTTGTAGTGCACTAGTTAATACCCATCCCAGCCCTATTCATACCGTGAAGAGATTATTATGATATGGTCTGTGAGGGCCTAGTTCTTTTACACTTTCCCCTAAAGCCCACACCTCAAGTGGCCTTTGGCCTTGTGATGGCCGAATTGCATTAACCCTAAAGGGGCCGGGTTATTTTGACCATCTCTCAGCCGGGGGGGGGGGGCGGATTCCGCCCCCCCCCCCCTAAGATCTCGGCCATCGAGTGACGAACATTTTTGAAACTCACTACATGCATAGAACAACTCTTCCTCAACATGCCCAAGAAATTTCATGACTATAGGTCAAAGGGTTTTGGAATTATGGCTAATTAATTATTCATATGTATGAATGCCAATTCTGCTCGGTTTACACGACGTATATGCGAAAATTCAGTTTTCACGGCGCGTAGCGCCGGAAAATTTTTCGCTACGTGCAAACCCGTGGTCCGATTTTTATGTTTTTGGTATCAAAAGATGCGCAAAGCTCGAGGCTAAAAAGTCATAATAGCTAGGGTCGCGAAAAAAATTTTTTTAGAAGCTATCGCGGAAAATGTTGAGGGGGGGGGCGGATTCCGCCCCCCCCCCGGCCCTTTTAGGGTTAAAAACAAAGAATTTTCTAATTCGGTCACTTTCTTTTTTAAGCACACTATTTTTTGATCGACTTAAAGTGGTTTTAAAATGAACTTTTAATTCCCCTTTCTGTGTTTCGGTATTTTTGTTTCATGCCAGTTTCATGCCCTTTTTTCGCCAGTTTCCAGATTCGAGGATCTCTATAATGCCAAACAAATTCGGTTTGTCGTCCAGGCCCGGTTCCTTTGTTCCCGGCCGTCTCATTTTTAAAAATATTTTGTCTTGTATGTGGGTTCTATTAAATTGTGGTATTGCTATAAATGCAAGTTTATAATTATGTTAGAAATGTCGGCGGCTCCTTTGACACAAATGAATCAGCAAAAGTGTCGAGAAAATGGAACAATGCATCCTGGAAAATCCACCATCTTGAAAAAGGGCCACCTGCTCCACTTTTCCCCCAAGAAGTCCAGACGAGAATCTTTTTGTTCACTTGACAGATGTCCTAAGGGAGATCCCTTAATGATGCGTTGCCCTAGCAAGTTCGATTAAGAACAACTGGTTAGTAAGTGGTAGATTAATTGGGGTGATTTCATAAAGCCTGCAAAGTAATACTCAAATGCCAAGGAGCTTGAGTCAATTTTGGGGGGTCAAATCAGGGACATCACAAAAAAAAATGGTCCTGGATTTCCCTGTAGGGTGTCATAAAATTGCTTTGTTATGCAACCATATCCTCTGCGATAAACCAATGATTACTAGCTAAGTTCAAATATCAAGGTGCTTTAGATTCCACTGTACGGCGATTGGAGTCGGTAAGCGAAACCACATTCAACCTAAATTCCTCCGTAATTTGTTTATGGGTTATGAGGTAAACAACGCCCTCAATAAGCGAAATTATATTAACCCCCAAAGAAATTGCTGAGGAATTTAGTCAAAATTTTAGCCTTAGTTCCTCAGCAATTTGTTTATGAGTCATGATGTTAACAACGCCCTCAATGCTCTGAATGCTTGCTGTTAAAAGTCCAAACATCATCAACCGGCGTGCGTTAGAGTTGAGTAGCCTATGATTAGCCTAGGTTCCTTATCAAAATGCCGTTGGAATTTGGGTAAATACCATCACCAGTCACTTAGAGACAGTCAAATCTCATAACAATTCCTCTTTACATCTTTCCCCTTCACCCGTTTACTCCTTAGTATCGTCTGCTTGGCACTATGGCGAGTACCAGCATAAGAATTCACCAGTTAGTCATTCCGCTGGTTATATTCCTCCTCGCTGGGCAATGCGAGTCCACACCGACGGTCGAACAGAAGCGATTGAAGCTTCTTTATTACACCGCCTCAGACGACGGCAGTCATCACCTGACCAACATTAAGATCGCCGAAGCTCTTGTCCGGAAAGGGCATGACGTCACCTTCCTCCTTAGCGACAGCTGCACAAAATGGCGGAATGCCGACGGGGCTGACATGTTCAGGTTTGCCGTGCACCGGTCGCTGTACACGGCGGAGGACCGGGAGCGGAACCTCCGGGCGATCTCTCGTCTGGGCTTGACCGGAGAGCTTCGTGGACTGGCCAATGCTGCTAGGTTCTACATCGGGCAAAAGTTTTTCTCCAACGCAAAGACTCCGCAGCTGTTGTTCGATTTCCACACGAACGAATGCGACAGCCTTCTGGGGGACAACGCGACGATTAGTGCAATGAGAGAGGAGAGCTTCGACCTGCTGATCGGGGAGGATCTGTCTGATTGCCACCCGCTGCTAGCAGAGATTTTGGGAATCAAGTTTGTCCTGGTCAGTGGAACGGGCATTATCCCTTCCAAAGGAAGCTGGTAGGTACACACAAATATAATGTATTTTCATGTGAAGGATTATACAATATGAGGTTTATCCTTGGCAGGTGTTGCCAGCGTTCTGTCACTTTGCAATTCCTCTTTGAAGACGACCAAGACCAAGTGTACAACTTGCGAGAGCAAGAGTAAAACCTGGAAGTCAGGGACCAAGTGCGAGACATGGATTCGATAGTCAATATCCAAAACAGACCGAGAACGAGATCACACATGGACTCGACGGTCAAGAGCCAAAACAGGCCGAGAACGAGATTACGGAGGGTCTATTAATTTTGTTTGGAGGTCTTGACAAAATGTTGTGACGTAGCGATTGGGGGTGTAATCCCTCCCCAATGACCAAAAAGGGGAGGGGAGAAGGGGGAAAATGCGCGCGCCTGATCAACACGCTGAACGCGCTCGATGCACACGGCCCGCCTGTGTGTGAAGTGTGGTCCGATCCGATGTGTGCGTTGTACCTCAGGTCGAACTTGCGAAGACAAAGAACAGTCGCCGACTGACTTTTCAGGAATCAAGCGGCGTCTGAGCTACGACCGTCGGGAACAACTAAGTCGCCGATTTTGTGCGACCTGAGTGTAACTGCGACAATATTAAAACGATCAACATCAGTTGGCGCTCAAAAAAAAATAACCAGTCGCAAGAGTAGAAGAAATTCAACTTCTGCGACGTGTTCCGCGACAATCACAGGATTACTCAGTTTTGTGACCTGAGCAGAAGGTGGTCATGCCGGGAATTAGGAGCATAATTTGTGTGCTTGATGCCGACGGTTCCACCGTGGCGCAAGCAAATCGTGATTTATCAAGCTGCGCCTTAGCAAAGACCGTCGGGAACAAATTTAGTCGCCGATTTGTTTGCGACTTTAGTGTAACTGCGACGATATTAAGGCGATCGGCATCAGAAGGCGTGAATCGGCGTCGATTTGTGAGTGACATGAGCATGGTTGCGATTATATTGCGTCGTATGTCGCTTGTTTCACGAGAACACACGATTTCTCAGTTTTCTGACCTATATACGCTTTACCTTTCTGCTTGATGCCGATGGCTTTGTCATGGCTCAAGGAAATCGCACGTAAACCTAAGGGCAGCCTAAGAACCCAAATTAAAATATTTCGCTACGCCACTGCGTTTCTTGTCTCCTTTTCTTGATAGGTACGGCATTCCAAACCACCCAGCCTACATACCTGAACGCCAGGCAGGCCTGACTGACCAGATGAACCTCCTTCAGCGTGTGAAGAACACGTATTTATACTTTATCAACAACCAGGCCAGGCGATCCATGCTTTGGAAGTACGAGGACCTGCAAAGGAAGTACAAACTAATGCCGGAGAAGCGGATGCCGGAGATGTTGGCCCAGGCTCAGCTCTGGCTGTTCTACGGGGACTTTGGGCTGGAGTTCGCCCGACCCTTGCAGCCCAACACTGTGGTGCTCGCCTCGCCCATGCTGGGTCTCCCTTCCGACGAAAAGGTGAGGGACGAACAAAATCTGGTCGGTATAGGAGAGACGTTGACAAAAAGGTTTGTCGGTGTCGTTTTGACGAGTTTGGGTTGAACGATACTGGTTTGGTTTTTGAGCAGGTGATGCTGGATTGCAAAGTACACACACGTTTTGCCCAAAGCAAACTAGAATTTAGAATTTAATTAGCTTACCAGCTAAAATAGGTCCGAGCCTTATTGTCGGCTCTTAATACATTCGCATCAAAACACCAGTTAATGCTATGTCCCTCAAGCGGACCGTGTTTTTTTTCTCTGCACATTGTACACCAATTTGTCTGTTTTTCTTTCAAACTTGCCGCATGCAGAGAGGCCTAAGGATGCTTCTCGTTTGTTTTTTCTTCATTGATGTTTCGTTAAAAGACTATAAGTGTTCCTTGTCTTCCAACTTCCAAGCGATTAGTGCCTATTAAAAACATGGAGCTGGATCCCACAAACCTCTACAAAATAAAAATAATAAGAATAATAATTTAAATAAAATGCTTATATATCTTATATATCTCGTTATTGCCCTGTTCATTAGGCCACGAGACAATGCGGCAGCACAGCCGATATCAGTGCATATTCGGTCCTCTACCCTCACATGCACCCGTTCATACTCCTGGGTACTACCCATTCATACTCTATGCCAGACCGAGTGCTGACGCCTATCCACTGGATCGCAAGCCTCATGCTGTTTATAGAAGCTTGTTTGAAGAACGCCACATTTTAGCACAAAACTGTCTTTGTCACTGCACTTAGATACCGAGGGATCAGCAGGAATTCCTCGATGCCGCCGACGAGGGCGTCGTCCTGTTTACGCTTGGCGGTCACGTGAACGACATGGAAACTGCGCAGGCTCAGATGTTTGCCAACGGATTGGCCAAGCTGAAGCAGCGCGTCATCTGGCAGTTCCCTGGCAGCCTGTCGCATTTGCAAATCGGGAACAACACAAAGGTTGTACAATGGATGCCACAGCAGAAGATACTGGGTGGGTTTGTGCTGATTTTTTCCACACAAGTGGTTCGGCCAATTTCAGTTTGGAGCTGGTTTTCAAGCATGCGATGGGGCAGCTATATGATGCGATGCAGTGCAGTTTATCCAAACATTAATTATAGTTGCCGGATTTGAATAAAACCCTAAAATCCGGTCACATTTATTTCAATCAGTAACTTTGAGGAATCCAGTACACAGTTAAAGTGTCAGGAAATACAGGCAGATGCGTTATCTGCACACAATTGTGTCAAATAAAATCTTTGTCCCGCCTTCAGGCAACTGTATCTGTACCTTAAATTCTACATTAACATAACAATACATGTAATTATTCTGATAATGCAAAAAGGCGCTATGAACGCTAACTGCACCACGGGTCATTTGTCTCTTTATATCGTGCGTGGCACCAGCAAATGTATCTACATGTGTATATGTTAACGACCGAGATTACTTCACATATCCCGGGCACCAAATGAGTGAGCTGAAAGTAAAGTCAGAAGTTAAAGGCAAGGTGCCAATTCGTAGGATGGGCCATTTTCATTCACGTTATTAACGCCATCTACCGGACTTTTAACCACTGCATCATAAATCAAGAATAAACGATATCGATTGTTCGATTAATCCTTATGTAGGCCTACACTGAAGCTTCCATGTCGTGTACTAAAATGCAGTTAACTGCGCAGAAGAATTTAATAAAATCCTGCGTCTCTAACATCCTTCAGTTTATATATTCATAACTTCTTAACGAGCATTTCCCCCTTCACACTCTCAGCTCATCGGAACACCAAGGCGCTGTTGAGTCACGGCGGGTTGAACGGCATGTACGAGGCGGCTTGGTACGGCCTACCCATGGTCGGTATACCCCTCTTCGGTGACCACTTCGACAACATGGAGCGAGCAGTCGCTAAGGGGATGGCTTTGCAGTTGGACATCGCCACGTTGACAGAGGACGCCCTCTACGACACGGTCGCTCGCGTTATTGATGACCCAAGGTTTGTAACATCAGCGCCTCGTCAAAGTGCGCCGCTATTTTAGTCCGATGACTGAATTGAAATATGCATATGATAATACGAGACTACTATACAAGTTACATGACCCTCTGCCGTGTTTTATCAACTCGTATGTACCCATTGTCTCATCCCTGGTACCTGATTGCAACAAGGCAGCTATTAAAGAAAAAGTATACTGTACTTTAAGCGTAGTATTTGTCCATTTTGAAGCACCAAGGGTCATATGGCCAGATGAGGGTCAAACCACAAATTATGTCTATCCCATGAGGCGATACAACTTTGTATGGGCCATTTTAGCACATAATTTAGTGAGACTAAAACATCACGAGAAGTCATAAAGCGAGAGCAGGATTGGGATGTACATGGTGCTGACGGGAACTGTGTATCTCCTCAATAACGGTCCTGAGACCGTAAGTGGTCGTCGTTCCGCTAGACCTACTAAACAAATAAAGAGGTTCTTTAGGAAGATCGTAGACACATTGGTGGTATTTCCCCTCTGATAATTGGAGCAGTTCCCGCGCATAATATTTTCTTTAGACTCCTTTTTTGCTGCCATGGTTAAAGTCTGAAAGTGATGATTATGAGAAACCCTTCTATAAGTGATTTTTATGAGAAACCCTTCTCGCATCTCGACGTGAGAGCTAGTTGCATAAGGCCCTCTGTCAATCATCCTGGTAGTGTATATATCAGAAAGGGCAATTGCCATTTCAGAGAGCATTCAAGGTATCCAAGTCTGTCAAATAATTAACATTTACCTACCTGGTCACCGATGTGTTCATCGTTTCCTGTGTTTCATTAGTTTTCTTCAAATTATGTTTTCCGATATAGATATCGCAAGAGGGCGCAAAACATCTCGCGCCTACTGCGCGACGATCCTGTCATCCCGTCCGAGAAGGCAGCCCACTGGATCGCCCACGTGGGCAGGTACGGTGGGGAGTACTTGCGCCCTCGCGCGGCCGACCTCAGCTGGATCCAGTACCACCTGCTGGACGTGTACGCCTTCCTGGCCGCCATTTTGTTCGGTGTGCTCGGTGTGTTGCTTCTAGGCTGCAAGGGGTTTATTTGGATTGTGTGTCGCAACCGCAAGCAGCAGCAGAAGATAAAAGTGAACTAACGAAGTTCAGATCATTTTTTCCCTTTCAAATAAACCAGAAAGTTGCGGCCCAATCGTGTTTCAAAGGTTTCTATTCTGAGCCATATAGAATTATACACAAATGCAAATCACTACTTCGTTTTCCAATTTTATATAATTTCAGAAAAGGGCTTGGAGTGTTAGTGTAATATTTGGGATTTATGTAAATAAAGACGCAATACAAAGTCCAAGAGCACAGTATCCATACAAAGATCAAGGCAGCTATGCTTTAGTTAGTGTTGCCAACTCAATGGTGACAAGAAGGAGAACTGCGATCTCCTATTGGCAGAGCACCAGTAATTGGTCTTCAATTGGTTGAGAGTTCAGACCCCCGTCGTTGAAAAATAAAAATTTGTAAATGAATCGTTTCTTCCCATTGTATTTACATGACTTTTTGTTTTAATGAAACGCTCAAGTTGTAAATAATTGTAAACCCACGCATATGGTTTATAATGTCAGATATAATTGTAGTATATTGTGTTACACGGCGATTTTTCCCCTTTTTTTCAACTGGATTAAATGATTGGTAGATAATTAATGCAGTGGTTTTTTTTTACTATCGTTGATATTGTATGCCATAGCAAAGAGAAAACATAATATTTTGGAAATCTCATGGCATAACTGTGGCTTACTCATTTCATGACGCAGCGTACTTCGCGCGTGCCTGAGAGCGTCGGAATCAGACGAATAATTAATGCACTCGCACCGTTAGTAGCCTCGTATTTCTGTGATTTCTAGCAGGTTAGAGTCCAGCCTTTATTCTGGTTACAAGAGTTGCGTTCATGCAATTTCCTTTCTTTTTGTGAGTTGACACAGTCGATAGTTATTTATTTGTACCTTGGTTGCAGTCGTGAACATCACGATAACCCAATGACCCCAACCAGTGTAGAATAAACATTCATGTGTTTTCATTCTCTGTTCAATTTTCGGGTGGTAATTCGATGACTTTTGGGAGAAAATTCGATCCGAAGATAATCACTCCTAAAAGTAGTCACCCTTTTAAAAAATTATGTCTGCGCTCCATTACCAAACAGAGTAATTTTGGTGCCCAATTTCGTCCGAATTACACAATAGTACGAGCTTGCGCTCCCGTGCACGGCTTCCACCCATCTTAGTTTACAAAGTTCAAGTCCATGGTCCACAAAATGCTCTAATAGCAAAATTATATAGGTCTGCACCTATGTTGGAGGGCATGGGTTTAAATCAATGCACTCCGCGTGAGTGCAACACACGAATGAAATAACAAGGAAATAGGGTATTCTAGTTCCCAGACCAAACGATTCTTACTATAGGTTTTCTCGGCTATTTGAAAGATTGTTCATTCAAATTCACAAACTCTATCATTCAATTTCATCCACGAAAAGACTAAGACGCTTTTAACAAAACCAATTAAATTAGTTAATTACTATTCATTTAAAATTTTGGTCACCCTCTTTAGTCACCGGGTCGAGAATGGCAGCATTTAGAGATCGAATTTGATGTCTGAATACCAAGGTTTTGCGTAGACGAGACAAAATACTGAATACTCTGGGTCGAAATCGTGTGCTCATTGTTTGAAATTGTTTGAACTGATTTTGAAATTGTCTGACAAAAGGCGAAAATAATAATTTGAAGTACACTAAATCGATGTTGCCGGACAAATTTGAATTAGAAACGGTGAATTCGAATGATAAACGTTTTAAAATAGCCGGGAAAACCTATATTTATGATGAATCTTATATAGGTCAGGTTAATCTGGTTCCTGGTTCCTTGACCTGACAATTCCCCGACGCCCTGACGTCTACACTGTAGGGCAGGCAACCGCCACAGGGCTTAACATAAACAAGATGTCCCTTTTTCAAAGCTTGGCCTTTTTTTTGAAAATACCCGGGCGCTATTCGAGATTGTCGAAGAAATGCATCCGCCAAACTTCGGACACTTCGCAGAAACGGAAATTATGCATTCCTACTGTTCTTTGGTCACGAGCCGTGGCGGTTACCTTATCTAAGCTTATTCGTAACTAGTCGGAATCTTTGTTCTTGAAGTCAGACTAAGGTCAGGTAACCGCCATGCGCGGCACGTGACCAAAACGGGAGGAATGCCTCCCGTTTCCAAAAATGTCCGAAGCTTGCTGAATACATTTCGTCGACAATATCGGATAGTGCCCGGGTAAAAAAATATATATTTTCTGGTCAGGCTTATTAAAAATGTGAAAAATACATTGATGATTAATATTCGTTGCTTACGTAAAAAGATGGCATTCACTTACGACTTCATGCATCACGTATGCACTTGGATCGTACGAGGAGCAATCTTTGCTGGGTAATGTACTTTAGGTTTTCCCGGCTATTTTTCACTCAAATTCACCAACTCTATTATTTAATTTCGTCCACAAAAAAAACAATCACACGCTTTGAACAAAACCAATTTAGTCATTAACCATTCAATTTCAAAGTTTGGTCAACCGCTTTAGTCACCGGGTCGAGAATATTCGTTATTGCTGATCAAATTCGTCTAAGCTGTTGCCAAATGGGCAGCATTCAGAGATCAAATTCGTCATATATAAATCATTTAGACGAATTTGACTTCTGAATAACACGATTCGGCGCAAACGAGACGAGATCGAATACTCAGGGTGGAATACTCAATGTGCTCATTGTTTAAATTTGATGGACTAAATTTGAAATAGTCCGACAAAAGACGAAATTAAACATTTGAAGTGCACTACATGTAAATCGATGTTCCTGGAAGAATTTGACTGTACGAATCGGTGAAATCGAACGAAAAATGTTTTAAATTGCAGGGAAAAACCTATGTTTTTAATCTGACTACGGTTACAAAGCTCGGCACCGCTTCCAGTTCGGCTTCGCCTGCTTTTTGGGTCTCTATAACTCTGAAGACTCTAGCTCAACAATCAACATGAGTCAATATGTTACTAAAATATCAAGTTAGTAATCAAGTAAAATATCAAGTAGTAAGTGACACATATTGATCGGAACGTTAAATGTTTTCAATGATAAGCCAAACCGGAAACGGAGCCGAGCTTTGAAAAAAAGGCCATCGTGTTTATTTATAGGTTTCCCCGGCTATTTTAAAACGTTTATCATTGGAATTCACCGTTTCTAATATTTAAATTCGTCCATCAACATCGATTTAGTGCACTTCCAATGTTAAATTAGGTCTTTTATCAGACTATTTCAAATTCAGTTCAAGCGAATTCACGCTTTCGTCCTGGAGTATTCGATTTCGTCTCGTCAAACCTAGTTTTTCAGAAATCAAATTCGTCTAATTGATTTATATGAGACTAATTCGATCCCTGAATTCTGCAACTCGGCAACAGCTTAGACGATTTGTAATGACGAATATTAAATTTTATGGAGCCGGTGACTAAAGATTGTGGCCAAACTATGAAATTGAATACTAAATGACTAAATCGGTTTTGTTAAAAGCGTGTGAATTTTTTTTTCGCACGAAATTGAATGTTTGGATGAAAAGTGTTTTAAAATAGCCGGGAAAACCTAAATTAATAATAACAATAGCGGGTTCTCATATAGGACCTAATGCTTTTAGCTCAATTAAATTCGTCTTAAGCCACACAATGTTATCATAATTTTTGTGTTCCATTTCGTTATACATCCCCTTAATATCTTCAGTAGAAGGTATGTAGTTCGCTATTAATAACTATTCTTCACTTTTTTTCTTATCTTGTTTTTTATTCATTAACTTATCGCTTGTTTCTTTTGATTTAATCTGGGTAAGACTCAATATTCTAGGCACATTGCACGGGGATTTCGGTGTTGTCGATCCTTCTTTAATGCTAACACTAATTCTTTCGTTTGTTTATTTTAATAAAGACATTTTATAAAGAGTAAGCTCAATTTGAGAATCGAACATTTATTATTTTTGTTCTCGTGAATATAGTTTTTCCACTAAAGGTAAATAAAGCTTGTTAATAAAACAAAAACCCACAGCAAAACTAGGCGGATACATCATATCTCAGGTCAACAAATGGGTGCAAGATTCAGTAAAGTATGGGTCTGCGCAGGATATGTCTGCATATCGCATCGTTCCTTCATCTAATGATAATCTCAATTAAGATACGTTTACATATTTCGTCGTTATAATAACTGATCTACTGGACAACTAGCTACAACATCATTTCCCACTCTTTGCAAATGTATTGATGTAATCGTGGAATTACATTGAAATATGCTACTAATAGTATGAATCTTACTGAATTATAATAAAACATTTAACAATATATAAAATATTACGTTAAACATAGAAATTGTATTTGCATCGATATATTCCGAATTGAATCATAATGTTCTTCAGTGTCAACAATCAATACACATGCATTACCAAAATGTACATTATAATTTTACTACTGGGCAAAACCCAATCATTGATCAAAGGCAATTATCAGAAAACTGTTGATGTATAATATTCAAAATATAATTTCTGATTTCCTTGCTTGACCAGTTTCGATTGTGAAAGGTATTTACAAAATGAAAAAAAAAAACATGAAATAATTAATTATCCTTAGGTTTGCCAAATGACATCCATGAACCTGTTTAACAATAATTCCAGTTTCACCTTAAAGAAATGTAGTTACATCTTAATCCACTTCCAAAACCTGTTAAATTGTATTATTGCGCATAATACGACAGGGAAGTTAGTCGGGGGTTTTTGGTTGTTTTTTTCCAAGCTTTTTGGTTAAGCGCAATTTAATGTGAGCTTTCTGTATTGTGTGAGCATTGGGAGTTCCATGACAGTTTCTCTGTCTTTTAAACAACAGATAAATTATGAAATTATTTAAATGGATCTGATATTGTTAAAGATTCATTCCTGGGTACTATTTCACATCGAAGTTTCACCCGTCAAAAATATATATCTTTTTGTGTCATGTTATTTTAAAAGTTACCGAACGAAAAAAAAAAATCCACCCACGTTTACTTATTTGCGACCCAACGATTAATCGGCTGTCGCAGGGCGGGTTCATTTGTGCGGGTTCAAAGAGCATAGAGTACACATCTTTCAGGATTTAAACTTTCATCTATCAAGAAAATATGTTGGGTGTAACTGATTTCATTTTTTTTCATGTAACAGCATATACAGGCTTGACTAGGCCTACTCGTGAGGTCCGTAGCCAGCCTGGTGTTCCACCGGATGGAAAAACAATGGAACAATTGCCCCATAAGAGAATCTCTATGGAGTTTCAGATTTCAATAGGAACAAAGGAAACCAAAAGAAGGGAAACAAGGGTCTACCCCATAGGTATATTTGTGTGAGGTTTGCTGGAGTTCTGCTTTCAATAGGGGACGTTGAACAATAGAGGACAATAGGGTCCCTAATTCCCAAGAGGTCCCCAATTTGGATTCTTGTACAAACATATGGGAGGTCTTCCTAGAAAGTTAGTACAAACAAAAAAAGGGACAATAGGGGGTCCCCGATTGCAGGCAAATACACGCTTGGGTGTCTGGGTGCGCGTTTTTATGGTGTAAATCGAGGACACACACGTGCAACAACATCGGTAAATCGAGGACAGAAACCGAATCGCGGACTCCTCGGTTGGAAAACGTGTACAAAACCAATGAGAGCTGCTGTAAAAAGGCAAAAGTGAAAGGAAAGAGGAACAAAAAAACCCCACTCGATTTACACCCATAAACGTGTGTGTCTGAGTATTGGCAAACATTTGCACAATTAGCCAGATGACGTTAGCTCAACCCTCATCAATTGCCACTGCCTGAGCCTCCGACACGTCAATACAGACTTCACATTTCGCACCGTCCCCCATGGTACCAGTGATAATCAATTCGTTGGTCTGCACGGTCAATGGATGCAACTGACCCCTAAATTCACGGGTGGCCGAATGCATCTGGCTGTTTGGCTTATAATACATACGGTTAAAATCCTCTTTCCCGTACTGTTGAGAGACTTCAACACCGAGCCAGTTCGAGTTAATGAAACGACGAAATGGGACCGACCACATAATATTAATGTACTGAGGTCGGGCTAGCCCTTCCACCTGAAAGGACACAGTCCCGTAAGTGCTGGTCGCTGTTCCCTCGGTCTTTTCAGCTACAAAGGCTTCAGCCGTCCCTGGATACACATCGTGCTGAGCCGTAACCGAATGTCCACCTTTGATGAAGATCTATTTTGGGGGAAAAGAAAGTATTTTAAAAGAGCAACTTTAACTTAGTTCACCGAAAATGTTGTGTCGAGTTCTAGAATTTTGTAAAGGACGAATAGACCATTATCGTGTTCAGCCATTTGATTTGTTCCCATTCAAATCACTGTAACCAACACGAGGCTGGAGGGGGAAATGTTGCATGTTCACCCAATGAAGTGCATGGTAATTAAGCATTGGTGAAGTAATTTCGCCACATTTTTCATCATTAATGTTATTTTAAAGTTGGAAAAATCACTCGGGTGGGACTCGAACCCACGACCTCCTGCTTTCTAGTGCAGATGTGTTACCAACTTTCTCTCGGGAGGTAAAACACTGAGTATACAGTGTTTAAACGTCGGTGAAGGGCAAAACCTGATTTGATTTATATCACCCCGACGCAAAAATTCCATCTTATAATAAGGGAATAAATGTGTGCTCCGGAGGTTTTTATCACTCTGTTTAATACCACTTAGAGTCTGGCTGCTGATAATTACCCGAGCCGGAGGCGAGGGTAATTATCAGCACCCAGACTCTAAGTGGTATTAAACAGAGTGATAAATACCGACGGAGTACATATTTATTCCCATTCATAAATACCTTTTCGGTAAAAAAAAATCATATACTTCGTTCAAAACATCCCGATTTTGTTCAACAAATTCACTTTATGCTTTTTGAAACATCCCTCCTGCAAAATAATGGAGTGTTCAGCTGGCGAGTAAGATGAAAACAACCCTTTTATGGAGATTGACGCGCGCGTATCATGTTCTACGCGATGTCGCGCAGAACGCACCTGGCGCGTTGTGTTTTGAATTTAGAACTATAAAATTCTAACTCCCTGGTAGTGTTGCGCATGCCTACGTGAGGATTGTGAACGTTCAACCAATGAAACGATAAGAGGCACTGGATTTTTAGGAGTCTATATTTTATTGTGACACTGGAAAAGTGTTTAAGACCAGCTAGCCATGTCTTTATCATCCGTTTAATACCGGCCACGTGACGGGCTCTCGACCAATAGGAATGGCTAAACTGTCTGAGGTATTTATGAATAGTTTATTGCGGTACTCGTGGCTATGTACATCAGATTCGAACCGGCCAATCGATCCCGTTAGCTCGGTTTACTTCATTTTAATTAGGAAACAAGTTGGCAAATCCTATGACAGGTAAATAAAAGCTAAAATCGCGATATCAACGTTGATTGTTTTATTATATGAATCAAAATAAACAGCGGTTAGCAGTATTAAGGCATAGAGCCATTTAATATTCCATTGACCTTTTATGAGTGTGTTCCTTACCGCAGCACTTTTTAGTTTCCACTGTGTACGGTTCACCACCTTCACAGCACAGGCCCGGACTGTGTAGGCGTTCGCAAGCATTTGCTCTGCAGACGTGGTTAGCAGGCTAACACCTGCTCGAACACCTCCGTCCATGCGTTGCTCATCTGAAAGGAAAGAATTTGCAGTTAAAGAGGAAAACAACTTGGGATAAAGGGCAGCTGCATGCAATGGTTGCAATCATTTTACCAGCTGTTTGGGCAAAGATCTTAAAAGCGCCTGTTTTCGATAACAAAATCCTTGATACTGTGGCGAAAAATGCGAGGGGTGGAGAAAAAAGGACCGCCGAACTACTGCGATGAGTAGACGCGCACTTGTCGCCGTGCTGTTTATTAAACATTAAAGTATGTTAGGAAAAAGGGGAAAATCATTCTAGTATACCCCAAGTTCGGCCATGTATCTGGAATATGTGTATCCATGAAAACTTACCTGGAGGTAAGCTCACCCTGGCTATCGGAGTTGTAGCCTGTATGCACCCCCCCCTCCGACTAGGCATGCTTAGATACGCCTCCTAATTGTTTCTTTCATTAAACCTTTCCCTATTATTCAATGCTATTATTCTAACTGTTTTGTCCATATACGTTTGCTTTGGCATACAAAACTATAATTGTACCCATGAATATCAATTTACAGGTATAATCCTAAATGTAAGTACCTATTAAACAGGTGTTTGTTTGTTGACGTCATGCCGGGTGCACTGAACTTATTCTTGTTTTTATGTTAAATTTAATTTCTGTGTTGCATTTCATTGTGTTTATATGTGTATCTTAGTGTTTAAACTTGTTCTTATATTTGTATTCTCACCCCTATATTTTACATATTTGCATTTTTGTTTCTTCATTCTAGTTTTTACTTAATGTTCTTAGTGATTTTAGGCCAAAAAAAAAAGGTCTCCGGTTTCTGGTATGCGCGCGCGTCGCCGTAGCCATGCGCGTCGGCAAAATGAAAAAGTTTTTTTTTTCAATACAAGAGGATGTTTCAAAACCGCCAAACTCACTGGTTTGACTGGAATTCTGCTGCTGCACAATTTTAACATGTTTTTAGATGGGGTTATGATCGAGAATAAGATTTATGTGGCCTCTCTGGACTCCCATATATTTGCACTAAGTTTAGTCGGGCACCATTTGCAGTCATCAGCCGACATTTGAAGCCAAAAAAAAAAAAAAAAAACAGGTAAAAAAAAAAAAAGCCGCGTCGCCGCACCACTTTTGGGGCAAGCTCCATACCAGAAACCGGAGACTTTTTTTTTTGGCCTTACATAATGTTTTTCTTTTTATTTCATTTTATTCTTATCATTTTATAATGGGCCCTCAGTAATAGCAGTTTTTAACTAATGAGGCTACCCTGTCTAAATAAAACTATAAATAAATAAATAAAATAAATTCAAGTCCATTGAAAATAGTGTAAAATCAACAAAGTTTAGGGCCAAATAACATGCAAGCCGACATCACTAGGGTTCCTCAAACAAAAATTAAATTATTGTCTTATTCTTCATCTGTCTATTCCTTTTCAATTGTAGGGGGATTAGCCAATTACATTTTGAAATATTCACACGAAAACAAACTCACCTTCCGAAAAGTGATACTTCCCAAGGGTGCTTGTAACCATTTTACAAATGGCATCTATGGACTTTCTCAGGCAAATAGGACCCATTTCTTTTCTTTCCACCATGATTTTATCAATTGAAATCTGCTCTCAAATGGAAGCCCAAAAAACCAGAAAGTTGATTTTCGACTGTGTTTATACAGTCCCACCCTTTTCTTTTCTTTTTTCAGAAAAGTTGTCATGCTAATGAGCTCGCGTAGAATTTCTCGCTTCAATTAGTGCGCTAAACCTTTTATGACTCACTTTAATTTTCAAGATGGCAGAAAGGAACAAAAGCCCGTTGGTGCCAACATTTTTTTTTTTTTTATTTTTTTTTTTTGGAAAGGTTTTTTTTGGGGGGAAATTTTTGTATGGGAAGTTTTTTGGGGGAGGGGGATTTTATTTTGTTTGGGGGAGGAAAGTTTTTTTGTTAGGATTTTTTTTTTGACACAACAAAGATTTGTTACGCGGGCATTGCCGTACTTCATGTCCATAATGTACAAGAACGATTTCAGGCCATAGCGAAGTGCCGTTTCTTGGTCAATGGTTACATAAAGGCGGCGCTGCGCAATCTATTTTTAGGACCTTTTGAAAATAATTTTTTTGAGGGGGGGGGGAAACGTCTTCTTCTTTTTTAGGAATATCTTGGGGTTTTGGGGTTTTTTTGTTTTTTGATTTGTTTTTTTTTTATTTTTGACTATTCCTGATGGATCTGGAACCAGACTACTCAGGGGAAGGGCGCTGATGACGCAGGTAGGTAAAAAAAAAAATCCCCCCCCAAAAAAAATCAAAAAAAAAAAATCTGGTCGTGGAGTACTGAAAACAAACAAGGACATGTATTTCAACAACTCATTACTGTAGTTATACGATTAAACTAATTAGAAAAAAAAGGACAGATGGAAAAAGTATATATTTTAGCTGTCATTGACTCAATAATCGTTACCATGCAGATGTAATATGCATTAATGGTACGTACGTGAAATAGTGCAAAAGTTATCTAAACAACAGCGTCCTATGTGACGTGTTAGTAATGATTTAGGTTCATACTATAATGTGCAATTACTGCGTTTGTCGGCCTTTTGGTCTTATCATCGCACCAATACAAAGTACGTGTTTGTTTATCGTCTGAAAACAGTTCCATATTGAAACATATCCATTAATAACTATGGGATTTCCAATTATCCCAAAAATAGAACTCCAAATATCCCGATTAAAAATTTAAAAATAAATTTAGAGGGTCGATGGATATTGATTGTTTTGCCAGAAATATACTCCCTACCATTAGTTGATTTTCCTACCACTAGTAATCTCTGGTATTTATTATTGAAGAGTAAGCGAAATGGGACATTCGTGAGAACGAGGATGAGCAGGAAAGAGTATTTTGGTTTCGGGTTTCAAAAGCCAATCTGTCAAGGAGTATATTGTTTATTCGGGTGATTTATTTCCTATCCGTAAAGCATTGGTTCCTCTTGCCCTCTTACAGCACATTGCTTTACTCCGTTGAACGCCTCAATCGCCTGCTCAATGTTTAAACATGATATTCCCTTAGAAAATTATGAATAAAGGTATAAGGAAACAACTAAATATCGGCGAGATTGGGGAAATGTGACAACTTCAGCCCTCTAAATATAATTCGTTTCGTACATTTCATCCCTCACCTGTGGTCCCAGCAGGGAGTGGTTGTGTGGCCAAACTCCGTCACATTTTCATGCTAATGTATTTTTCCCGCATAAAAGTCAATTGTTCGGTAAAGATTTAATCCAACTCGCCCAATACAAAAAGATGGTACTTACGAAATGCTTTTCTCTGATACCTTGTCCGACTAGAACCCTCACAGTCGCAGTCTCAGACACTTAAGTACCTCAGTTCCAGGCGCAGCCGCCAGCGTTCAAGTCACTCATTTCTAACTGCGTCACAGAAATGCTTTTCAAGCGCACCAAGAACTGTTACAGAGAGCTGAATTTTGAACCTGACGTCATATGAGAGGGCTGCAAATTAGACGGCAAAAAGGTCTACGCCGGCCAAATAACGATTCGCATAATTAGTATCAATTGTTTTCCTTAGTAATGAGTTTTGTGGCTCCTTTCTCTTGAGAGTTGGAAGAATGAATGATACCAGCTCTGTACCGGTTTTTGTACTTGCATTTATGTAATAAATTGGATAAAACTGGACCCAAAAGTCGCTCTATTTTGCAATGGCGTGGAAAGTCTGGTTCCCGGACCTAACAATTATTCCCGACGCTCACGTCCAAATTGCAGGTCAGCCAGCCTCCGTGGCTTTTTTTCAAAGCTCGGCTTTATTTCCGAATTCGTTTATCACTTATGGCTTTTAATGCTCCGATCAAATTATTAAATATCACTTGCTTAATAATATCCTACAGTTATGAAAATACAGTTTGATATTTCTGTAAGAAAACATTGACTTATGTTGACCTGGAATCTTCCAAATTTATATGCACCCAAATATCACTGTTAGCAGTCAGAGCTGAATATTATGGAGACCACGCCGAGTTTTGAAAAATCCCGGCAACGGTCGTCAAATTCAAAATAGTACATGACGCAGCAAAAAGTTCGCCCCTCATATACAATCCGAATATTGATGATACAAAATCGTCGTTGAAGTTCAAGTTTTCTAAATAAAAGCAATGAATATTAATTATCAATTCACTTCTTTTAGTTTTAAAAGAGCAATTAGCAGTTAATACAACCTGCATAATACTCGGAAATACTCGGGAGCTGTCCGATTGTCGACAAAACGAATTCGGCAACTTTGGACATATTCGGAAAAAGGAGGAATTCCTCCCGTTTTAGTCACGTGACGTAAATTTTAATACAATGTATGAATGGAAGCTACCTGACCTAAGATTCATCAGGAATAGTCAGAATCTTTTGGTCTGGGAACCAGACTATGGGGTGGAGGAATAAAGATTCAAAAGGACTGCTTATAGGGGTGGTCCACTTTGGATGAAACATTTCAAATATCATGGGTCAACACCGTTCCAAAAAAATACAGAAAAAAAGGGGAGGCCCTAAATCAAGCTTTAATTTGAAGTGTGTTTTAATCACAGTGAGAGTTGATCCTGCCGAGTAGTTTGCCGATTTCTTTTAAATCGAGATATTGCGACAAGATGGAGTAGCGACTGGGTGAATGTCTACTTCCTTGCTTGACAAGTCCAGGGATGACGTAATTGTTATGTTGTTCTTTAATATGAAGTAACGAGTATAGTAGCCTGCAATGTATTGAACGGGCTAATGTAGATTCTTTGTTTTATGGTATGAACTATGGACCGTGTAGACTGGGAGCAAGTCTACATGGGAGCGACCAATCTACATTGCGATCATTGCTTCTCAGAATAGCGCTGGGCTGCAGGACTTCTTTTAGGGGTGATCATTTGTTTGAATTGGCATTACTCCCAAAAGTCATTAAATTACCCCTTAAAATTTGAATAAAAAAAATTGATAACATAAGCTTTATTTTGGATGAATCTATAAAAAAAAAACACCTCGGAGAGTTGTCAGCATTTTATCCTTATTTTTTTAATGGGAGTATTTGTCATTGAGGTCTTTGTTTATTTATTGGTCTGCAACCATAAAGAGTTGTCACGTCTATGCGTGGGTGCCATTTAGTTTGTGCAAATGCGCAAAATATCATCCCTACCAAACGGTGATTTTTTTTTCGTGCCTCTGAGAGTGAAGATGGGACAGATATTTTCGTTTGCAAATTGTAGATTTTAATATATTAATGCTTAAAATGAAATTTGCTATTTTTTTCTTCTTCTGAGCATCCATGGATGCAATTAGGTCCGAAGGTGGCGCAATTTAGCCATGTTTTGGAGGGATCCCCTTTCAAAATGGTTATTAATTCGAATCTTATCTCACTCTTGATGGGCATCGCCAGGATAGTTTTCATGAGGGGGCAAAGCACATTATTTCCACAAATCCTTGTACTTTCTCTAGCATATTCTCAATTTATCAGTTTTTCCAGGGTGGGCGGGGAGGGGGGACATTTGACCAGCCCACCCCACCCCCACTGAAACTGCAACACCTTTGATCCATCCTGGCAACGCCCATGCACTCTTGTCCTGAAATATTTGCTATCAAATGCGTGACTCCAGTCATACTTATCTTAAAGTAAAACATATCAAAGTGCTCCATGGCTCTCACTTAAAAAGTTTTACTTCGTGGTTTAATTAAATCGAATTAAGTTGTCCAATTTGGTAAATTTAGTTGGGTTTGATAAAAAGGTTCACCTTTGTTACATTCATGAACTATCTGGTTTTTCTTTAATGTGTGAAAAGTACTGAGGAATATGTGTACCCATGGAAATTTACTGGTACTCGTACTCGTACTAATGGCAAAGTTTTCGTACTCGTGGAAAAGTACTCGACTACTACACTGAGTGTCAACTAGCTACAATATAATTTGTTTGTTCTTTGCAAACATATAAATCTGATCATGAATTTAAATGCAATATGAAATAAACTAAAATACCCAGATCCAATACTTGAAGAAAATTAAACAATAAATAAATCATTAAATATACGTATGCTATGGAAACAGTATTAAAATCGATTATTCTAACTACATAACACCACACAATGCAATATAGAAATACATATTATAATACTCAATCATAAAACAAAAGCAATTCTTAGAAAACTTGCGATTTATAATATTGAAGATATTATCTCTGATTACATTGCTTGATTAAATCCTCCCTGTTTTATTAAGATTATAGAGGCTAGTTTGAAAAATGAAAAATTAATATTAAAATTGCCTCGCTAGTTTTAAATGTACATGTGCAACAAAACATGCAATAAATTATCATCCTTTGGCTAAACCATCCATAGACTTGATCAGTAAACCATCTCCTTTCCCCTTAAAATCGTTTGAATTTCACGTTCATCCACTTTCAATAACGTATAAATGTATCATTGTGCTTAATGGCTCAGGGACGTTTATCTTGTTTTTCTTTATTTTTTTTAATTTTTTATTTTTTTTCAAGATTTATTATTTTAGAACACCTTTTGTGATTGTTCTTTTACAAAAGAAATTAATAAAAAGACTGTCCCTTAATTCTTGCAAATTTTTTAACGATGCATTCCCGGGTAGTAATTTTAGTTTCACCCCGAAAACAATGTTTGTAAATGTTATTTTCATAGCAATGGGGAAATTCGTTTACAGGAAATGAAGAGCATAGGGCACGCATTTATGAGAATTTAAACTTTCAGAAATAAAAAAGCAAATATGCTTAGGCCTTTTAAAACTGAATATTTAACCGAATGAAAAAAATATGTAACAGCTTAGATATCCCTAACTTACTCATGTTTTACCATGCATGAGGCCCGTTGTCAGCCTGGTGTGTATTTTTAGCCAAAAACTAGACTTTGCACAGTTAGGGTGGCCACCTTTTATTCAAAGAAAAAAAATTAGGCCTGCAGAAACAATATCGCCAATGCTAATCGTATTTGCGAAGTGATACGGATTTTGAAATGTGGGATGGTCAAAGTACATGAAATGTATTTTTGTTTCGATAGCTATGATAAGAAAATGGGCAGCTTCGTGGACCAATGTAATATGTGTATTTTTTTTTGGTTTTTTAATTGTTTTTGTTTTAATTTGGTCACTTCTTTTTGAATGTCCCTGCACAAGTCCAGTCGCAAGTATCAGGGGACGAACATTGTCAGCGGAATGCTGTGCACCGGCAGTTTGAATGGTTCATCGATCACAACACTTGTCACCATGCAGTACGTTCGCTAATCACATCTCGCCTTGACTACTGCAATTCTCTTTTATACGGCATAAGTCAAGGAGACAGAAACAGGTTACAAAAACTTCAGAACCGTGCAGCCAGACTCATTCTCTGTGTTAGCCGCTCTACTGAGGCCTCACCGCTCCTGTATCAATTACATTGGCTGCCGATTGAATCACGTATTCTTTTCAAATTAATTCTATACGTTTACAAAACACAACACTGTCTGGCTCCTTCCTACCTGACCGATTTACTCTCTTTGTATCAATCAGGTAGGGCGGGGCTTAGGTCTTCAACAGACACTTCCCGATAACATGTTCCTATTAACACTTAAACCACAGGTGAAAAGCATTCTCGATTGCTGGCCCCAGGGAGTGGAACAAGATTCCTCAACACATTCGACTTGCATCGTCAATCATAACCTTCAAGAAATCTCTCAAAACACATCTGTTTCTTTAATCAATTCACCTTCATCTTTACCTCTCATTATCTCCTGGTTCCCTTGAGTTATTCTTAAATTAATTTTGTTTGTTTTGTTTTTGTTTTTGCCTTGTGTATTTGTAGATTTGTAGTTGTATAGTTTTGTACAGCGCTTTGATCTTTGTTAAAAGCGCTTTATAAATGCTCCATTTATTTATATTATTATTATTTATTTGACTTTGACTATACTTGAGACTGGATGATTGACTTGTGGTTGACTTGTGATGGACTATTATAACTAAGATAATATTCCCGAAACTAGCAGAAACGTGTTTGGTGTGTGTGTGTGCATGTTTATGGTGTACATCGTGGACAAAAACACGAGATGTAAAGCATCATCGAGTAATTAAGGACAGAAGTCAAATCAAGGACGACCTCGATTAGAAAACATGACTGTACGAAACCAAAGGGAGCTGTTGCAAAAAGAGTATAAACAAAAGAATGTTGATGAGGACTGAGAAACAATAGAAAATGGAAACATGTGTGTGAGTTTGTTTTTGCATTGTATTGAGGACGTTGAACAATAGATAAAAATAGGGTCCCCAATAATATTTCCCGAAGGTCCCCTATGTACGATCGTGTAAAAAAACGTATGGAAGGTCTTCCTAAAAAGTTAGTGAATAAACAGAAGAGGGAAAATAGAGGGTCCCCGATTGCAGGCAAATACACACTTAAGACTAATTTCGTGTAAATATTTCATATAAGTCTATTTTTTTTTTAAACTTTGTGGGATGAAAGGATTTTGGGAGTAAGTAATCAAAATAGACTTTTAAACTTTTATCTTGCCCGTTGCCATGGTTACGGGCCATTATGTGTTTTGGCAATTTTTCGGCAATATTGAGGCTGCAAAAATTCATTTTTCGCATTATTTTTAAAGGTCATCCAGCCAAAGTGCAAAGTAATGTCACAAAAGTAACCATATCACGACAAAGTATCATCCTTACCCTTACAAAAAAAAAACACTTCTGAAAACTCTCTTTTATATATACTATTTTTAGACCCTATAATACAGCATGTTTTTATAACTAGCAAAACTGCATTTTTTACCCCATTTTTATCCCTCCCAAATGGCACTTGCCAGGGCATAAGGGAATAATTTCCCTTCGGCTATGGTTAGTTCAGACATTGGTCTTTTCATATCTGGTGAGAAAACAAACAGAATTAGACTGTGTATCATGTTTAGACCATTGGATGGATAGTAGGTCGTGTACTCCACCCCCCCCCCCCACACCTGGCTAAGCCCAGCCCACTCCCCTGTGCCACCGAATTTTGAACTTGTATGTTGCATAACGAAACAAATGTAAATAAATAATATGCAAGTGAACACTTTAGAAATAACATAGAGTTCCTTTTCACAGCCTCCCCTTCCCCCACCCCAGGGGCATTGCTTTGGGTTGAGGGTGGGATGTGACCACCCACCAATAACTTAGCATTGTCGGTACAATCATTGTCACATGGGCAAAACTCATGTGTTTGCAAGCCGCAATGAATAATAATGGCCATATACATTGTCCTCTGATTGAAGTGCACCATTATTCAAATGATGTCCAGTCCTCCCCTCCCAGCTAGGCCCCGCCCCTTCCCTTGCCACCAAATTCAGATTTTGATTTCTGCATGTATTCGCCTAAATTAATATTGTAAATAGATATCAATTTACAAGTGAAGCTTTCATAATCTACACCAACAGGGGTACCCGTCTCACAGCCCACCCCCTGCCATCCCTAGGCCTCTCCTTCTCCAGTGCTCATTATGAGCAACTACACCTCCCCTTCCAAAGAATTGTACTGATATGTATTATTGTTAAGGTTACATATTGCCTTGCGGAAATTCCACATATTTACATGCACTATGTAGGTTTCGCTATTTTTTTGTCAACGTGGGAGTGGTTTGGAATATCTGGAAAGCGCAGGGGGGGGGGGTGTAATATGGATACATGTACATGGTACATGTACATAATGCCGATTTTTTTTATCAAAATGGCATTTATTTTATTATTTTCAATACAGAGAAGTGATATGGCGACTACGAGATCATATAACTCATATTTTTATATTAAAATACATGTACTTTAAAACAACTATCACTCTAGTGAAAACTCAAAATGGCCTCTATTCTGATTGATTGAATTGAACGTGTAAATATGGTCAGATCAAGCACATATAAAGTCAAATATAGTACCGTTATGGGTGCTGCTATGCCCTCCAAAATCGTAATTTCGTAATCAGCATGACATTTTGAGTCTCTTCCAAACTGTCATCAGCAGTCAACATGGCCACACTTCTGTGGTGCATCCATTGTTACATGGCAAGCAATCTAAATGTATTGGTGCTTATAAATTACAGGGTTTTTTTGTATACAAGCATGGAATGTTTGTTAATTTGTTAATTAAAAAAAAATCAACTTCCCCACCGAACCATAAGTGCTTACAGATTTTAACTCTTTCTGGCGGCTATTTGGTTTTTTTCTGAAAGGGAGGGGTACAGCACACTGTGATCCCATGTTGATTTGCATATACTTTGACCGATTTCCCTACAACCGATTTGGCAGGAAAATATTGGTTGACCATTACTCTAAAATAATGACATTTGGGCCCTATCGTGTTTCAAAGGTTTCTTTTCCGAGCTGTTAAATTATACACAAATGCAAATCATTACCTCATTTTCCAATTTCATATTTTTCATTTAAGAAAAACGCTTAGAGTGTTAGCTTAATATATGTCATTTATGTAAATAAAGAAGCAATAAAACTCCAAGAGCGGAGTGTCCATACGTAGACCAACGACAGCTGTGCTGTAGTTAGTTGTGCCAACTCAGACATGTTACGAGAATAAAATGAGAACTGTCATCCCCTGTTGGCAGAGCACTAGTATTTGGTGTTCAATTGATGGAGGATACAAAACCCCCATCGTTGAATTAAATTAACGTATCCTGTCTTGTTTCTTGCGGTTGTATTTAACTGCATTTCCTTTTCTTTAATAAACTGCGTAGGCTGTGCATTGTAAAATCCCGAACAGTGTGTATTATGTCAGATGTAATTATAGTACATGTGTTACACGTCGAAAAGTATTGCACTTTTTTTTTATAAACGGTAGACTTGCTATGTTCTATTAATCATTGACACTATATACCATTGCAAATAAACTTGAATATTGCGCTAAATCTCAAGGCAAAATTGTGGATGTCTCATTCCATGGCGCTGCGTACTTCTCACGTACACCTGAGAGCATCGAATCAAACGAATCCACCCGCAATCATCGACCTAGCCGTTGGCCTGGCAGGGCTAACGGCCTTTTCTTTCTGTGATTCTCATTGGAAACCTCTATTATCGACGAATCCGGGCACGTGATCACTGTACACCCACGAGACCCCTTCAAGGCTGGAAACCATTGTGCACGCTGTTGGACAAAAGCAATTGCTCCTTTACAAATTCTCTAAGCAATAGCCAACACAATACTTTCGCCATTAAAGGAGGCCATGTGATAGAATTGATACGCCCCTTGGAAAAAAATACTGGCGACGCCCATGGGGAGATGTTGAGAAATAGTACAAACAATAAGAACAAGAGATGGGAGGATTAAAAGGTCGTAATAGGATTAGTACATCTAAACACAACTGTGTGTGCCTTGCTTGTGATTGTGATGGCCTGCCTTCGAGGAACGCAAGATAAATTAGGATTCTTTCATCCCATTGAAAATAAAGACATTCGAAGTCACCGGTCAGTGAACTGTTTCGTAGGTGTACCTGAGATTGTTTATGCACCCAGTATTGAACAACAGAGGAAAAAAAGGGTCCCCCATAATGTTCAAAACATATGGGAGTACAAACAACAGTGGAACACTAGATGGTCCCCGATTACACGGGCACATACACACTTGACAGTGTGGGCGCGCGTTATGGGGACGTTTTTATTGTTAGGGTATATAAGGACCGAGATGTGGGGACTTTCTGCTGCCCCCATACCACAGCATGTCTTTGGTCCATGGGGGAACTCGTGTGTTATCCCCACTACTACGGAACAAGAATGAAAATGAAGATCACTATGTGTGTGTCAGAGAAATTGATTGAATATGTGGTCTTTGAGATGGCGTGTGAAGATAAACAGGTTCCTTATTACCCTTAAGTCGTCTGGTAAGGAGTAACGGAGACTTGCTGCAATTTTTAATTCACAAATGAGAGAGATTAACTCAGTGAGTCATGTAAAAGGTGGATAATTTTAGGCCGGTCCTCAGTCAAAAACAGGCTCAAGAAATGTGTTAGTCGTGTTCTTTTCTCCATGGTCTGATCAACGTCTCAAGTGATTGGCTTTGAAAATTAAACACATTTCAAGTTGCTCTTTAGCCCCAAAGTGCTCAAATATAATGTGGAGGACATGGAATGCAACATCGATCCTTCATCGACCGTTCTTGACGGCATTCAGGTTGAAAGGTAAACATCAATCCCAGGATACGTAACTTTACACCACCTGGGATGAAACACGTTCTATTCAAATAAATTGTCCCCATTGACGCCATCAGATCAATCATTTGCTCTTCATTTTAATCGATCAATAATTTGCCCTTCATTTTGATTTGATCAATAATTTGCTCTTCATTTCGATCAATCAATTATTTGCTTTTCATTTTGATTTATCGGTGATGTTGACATCTTGGTATTAACGGATATTATTTGGGCGGAAATGGTGGCTACTCCTATGGATTTCCATTGTGTGAGACTTGTTTAAAAGGCAAATTATACAAAACTACTTGCATCTTGTGCCATAATTTTGTTGAGATTGATTATCATGCATTAGCCTAAGTAACGAATCTGTATTGGCAGAGTGACTCTATTACAATCGAGTTTTCTTTGTCATGCACCAATGACCAACTGTGCCAAGTTTTATGACTGTATATCAATGTACACATCAGGAATCCATATTCTACAAGAGGAAGGGGGCTCTTGCTGTGAATTAATAGGTACCGCAACAAGGAATGTAGTTTAAAACATACAGGTCTTATGCGTAAAGGCTTAGTCAGAGGGCAATGGTTTTGTATCGTCTTGATCGGCATGAGTGAAACTTTTGTGCATTGTTTGTTACTGAATTAAAATATCAAAGAGCCGTCTCTGAGATACCCTCAACGCGTAAGGTATTTTTTTTTACTACTAATGTTAAAGTCAACGGAGGGCGCTAATCTCATACATGCCGATGTCAGTGTGCAAATATTTTAGTCAGAGACGATGAGGGCGTGAGCCCGAAAGATTGTGAGACTTACAGCACAGAAGGAGCCACATTACATTAATTTTACTCTACGCATATGCTGAAACCCCGGGGGATGTGGAGCATACCCCCCCCCCCCGCAATTTTTGAACGAATGATGGGCAATTGCATCATCCCCCTCCCCACATTTTTGTTGTTGTGAGAAACACAAACATTGCCGATATTTTGATTATCTTGAAACTTTCTAACTGTCAAAATGTTTTAGTTTCGTAAAAACTGAGTGAGAAAAAAAACAGTGCGAAAGCTTTCAGTGCACTGAAGTTTCAAAATATTCTCAAATTGCTTTAGAATTCAGGAGAAAATGTCAAAATACCCTGGTGGAATGCCATCCATAACAGGGCATGCCTTCACTCACCTACCCTGCCTTCCAATTTAGATTTAGAAAAGATAGATCCAGCCCACTTTCAATCAATCACTCATCATAAACTCTTAAAATATCGATAAGTAGGCCAGTAATCTTAAAGGGATATTATTAGAATTGTAATGTTGCTTTAAGTGGGTCGCTCGATTCAACGATTTGTTTCTTGGCACAGTTCAGTGATGAGCTCCAATGACATTCATGAACCCGGGTATTAAGGTCAATAATGAATAGAATATTCGTTCTAAATGCTTAACGTCATTTATTTTCAAATCACCAATCACCAAAAACGTTATAAAAACAATTTTGGTATTCACTTAAGACATTACAAAAAAACTACTTGTGGTTATAAAGTATGTCCAATAATGTTTGTTTTCAACAGTAATTATTATAATATATAGGGTTGGCACCAGTGTTGGAGCAAAGGCTTTGACCCTCAAGGCCAAGGCCAAGGCCAAGGCTTTGACCCTCAAGGCCAAGGCCAAGGCCAAGGCTTTGACCCTCAAGCCTCGAGGCCAAGGCCAAGGCTTAACACTCAAGGCCAAGGCCAAGGCCAAGGCCCTGTTTTATGAAATGACCACTGATATAGAACTAATTACATGTAGAGTCATATGAGTGACACATCATCACGCAAGGGCGGATCCAGAACACAATTTGGGGGGGGGGGAGGGGCAAAGAAATTTTGGTCCCCCCCAAAAAAAAAGTGGGTCAAAAAATTACGGCTTGGGCTTCGGGGCCCGCTTAAGGGCCCCGAAAAAAAAAAATTGGATTCGAGATGCTCTGTGGTGCGATTTGAGGCAATTTCTGACCATTTTAACCGATGTTTTTTTTAGGAAAAGATGGTGGTGTACTCATTGCCTGCCTTTATTACGACGTCACATAAAAAAAAAAAATGGTTTCGGGGTTTTTTTAGGGGGGGGGGGCATGGCCCCTTTTGGCCCCCCTGGATCCACCCTTATCATCACGAATTGCTCGTTACGAAGAACAACATTTCTTTAATTGCAATCAACATGCTCGCATAGGCCTACACCGTTTTACGACTGCACTGTATCTATTAAAGTATAAGTTCAGGTCTTCAATATGGTTTAACTAAACAAAATAATGATTTACCTATATATTGACACACAATTCTCCCAAGTGTAACAAAAGGGGGATCCAAGAAACTATTTTGGGTAATTTTTATTTGCTGGCCCAACATGGTCAGAAATATCAGCATTATCTAAAACAGATACATGCAAATCTTTAGCACTTATCAGGGAGACATATACAACCAATCAGATCTATTCCATAGTTATATGCAATTAAAGTGATCATCTCATTAGCCCCACAAGTGTACGGAATATTTTTGCAGCAAATCTACTACAATGGTAACAAAATGTGATGCTACAAAAGTAAAAGTGTGCCCAACACACAATCTATAGGGTGCTTCCCTCCTCCATGGTAATACGATTAAAATGGTAACAGCAAAATTTCGAACAGATTTATCTGGAAAATGCAAAAATCTATGGGCCTTGAAGAGCCTTGACTCAAAATTGCAAGGCCCTGAACTCTCAAGGCCAAGGCCAAGGCCAAGGCTTTTGCCCTCAAGCCTCGAGGCCAAGGCCAAGGCCCTAAAATCCAGCCTTAAGGCAGCCTTAAGGCCAAGGCCCAGCATCAAGGCACTTCATCACTGGTTGGCACAATATTCTTATAATATACAAAGAAAGATCAAATCACCTACCACTGATGAGTCTGTTTCTAAAGACACATTGCATTAAGGAACAGAATGATATACGACATTGTATCTCAAAACCAGGCACATCTTGGCATAGCTACGAATAGAGAAACGTATGCAAAATGGCATGGGGTGATTTTCAGCTAATTTTAGAATGTTTTTGATTTGTGATGCTACAAATATTGTTCTGTGAAATGTTCAAACTGAAATTACATCGACAAAGTATTTTTAAAAACACTTTAAGAGAGGCATGTCATTTCACAAAATGACATGCCTCAAGATTTTGTTCTGAAATGACACAAAATTAGCAAAGACGGTCAGATTTCAAAATCTAAAAACTTTCAAAAATAACTTTCAAATAACCAAGCGACGTTTCAATGAGCAACTCAAAATTGGCTTCTTTCCCAATAGTGCAGAATTTGACATACCACATCACATACTTTATTTACATACAATTAACTGCAAAATACTGAACATTCCATGAATTGAACAAAAAAATGCAACACAAAAAATCGCTTTCAAAACAATCGAGACATTTTCCTCCCAACTTCAATAGTCACTAGCAAGCTTAAAAAGTAATGATGACAGCATTACATTTTTAAAAGATAAGCAAGAGTTACAGTTATTAAGTAGTACGATTTTTTTAAACTTAAATGTATTAATTAAGTACATGTACATAATAAACAAGGTTTTTTACTGGTTCAACGGATCTTATAAACTATAAGCGTTTGAAATTTCAAACTTTATTTTCAAGACAATGCATAATAGCCCTAAGCGTTTAAACATGCCACTCTCGTTATTTCCAAACAATAAACGTTCACTCGATTCTCTTCAAGTAATTCCTTTCCAAAGCATTTTAGTCTGTTTTCAATCCTTGGAAATTAGCGAGCACATTTAGCTTTCTTAAAACGGGAGCCAGGTGTTGAAAAGGGGACGTCACTACCTATGACTGGCTCCAAAAAGAAAGCAAACATCTAAGAATTAACGTCATTAAGTCTCGGGTGTTTGGGATCCATCGATGGCAAGTTTGCACAACTATTTGTCTGTGGATTTTGAGTTGTTGTAATTATCGGAAACGAACTAAATGCATAGAAAGTAATACTATTTGCCTATTACATCGTATATTGTTATATAAGGGCGGAGATAGAAACCACCTTCCAACGCTATACATATTTGGGTTTTTTTTTTACCAATATAATTAAACATCTTGTTTATACCGAGCCTTTACGATTTCAAATACTAGCTTTTTATTCAGTCTTGTTTTTTTTTATGAAAAGTGCAAAGTTAATGTAATAAGTAAATAAACAATTAACATGTATCAGCAAAATACATATTTCAACAAAGTTAAGTAAATGGTAAAGCAAATAACTTTTGTCCAAACATTTTTATGCAAATCGCTCATCACAAGGCCAAAGGCCACTCTAGGTGTGGGCTACATGTACTGAAACAGGACGAGATAATTCTGATCTCTTCACATGAATAGGGTCGGGATGGCTAACTAGTCACAAGGCATTAATAATGTCTCTACCCATATTAGGCGTAAAAGCGTCATGGCCCAGGCTTGAACCCACACCCATGGCACGTCCGCAGACAATTAAGGACAATAGATGTGACAAAAAGGGACAAAACACAAGGACAAACAAGAATGTTTAAGCAGGAGTAACATTAAAATGTTTGAAAATGTCAAATCTTTGACAAAGTTGGGTTTTCAATTGGCCACTTACAGAGAAAAACACTTCGTCAGGTACAGAAGATTAAGAATGTAAGATAACTTACAACAAACTTTTAAAATTCCTTCCTTATTATTTCCAGTTCGACGGTAGCGTTTCTGAAGGTGGAATGGTACATGAACACCGACATTTCTAAAGTAAATCGGAACTTTCGAGGGAGGAAGATCCCCTTAAAACACTGCCGCCTATGAATCAGTTTATTACATTTTTTTTCTTTTTACTTTACATGAATGACTGACTAACTTGTAGGGTAAAGTTAAGACAAGCTGTAAAATAAAAACAATTAAAAAACATCATTCTCTAAAACGTGGCTGCCTAATTCATGTAAAAATCGATAGTCCCAATGTATATAATATACGGTAATAATTTTCAATGAATTTCAGATAAAGCTACAGTTAATCTATGTCATATGATTGATAAAGAAATCATGACGTCACTGAACTTGTGGCCGTTACACGTGATGTGACAGAATACATCGAGCAGATTAAACTACAATTATAAATTATGGACCTGTCGAAGGCTATCATGATTACCTGTTGTGCTTTAATAATTTTTTCGCACATTAAGTAGTCGGTGACTCTTTTTACCTGTCTCTATCTGCCATACAAAATGACAGTTGTTTTGGTGAATGTAACATGTGATCTCTGGCACTTAGCCCAATCCGAGAATCTCAGTCATTGTTATCTCGTTTGGAACTACACTAAAACGAAATAAATTCTGAGAAAATAGGATATCCTTTAATATCGAACTGCAGGCAAAGCGTTACACTCGATAGTTCTTAAAGTGTCCATGGAATTTTTTTTTTTTAGAATCATTTGAGTAATGTTCTATTTCTTTTAAATGTATAGAAATTATCTGGCATCCCTTTTTTGGTTCCTTTGTGAAAAATATACTTCTGTAACCATTTGTGATGCGATTAAGCTACATGAGTCGTTTGTGGACCCTGGTCAAAAGTACAAATATTACAGATTTGAAAAGAGCACAATCTCAGCATTACTGCTGTAAAAATTGCATGCTGATACCATTTTTAGTTCAAAAATATGGAAGTTGGAACACCAAGAGATGTGATGAAGTGATGTGATGAAGTGATGTGATGAAGTGGCCCAATATTTTGGCCTGTACCTCCAAATAAAAATTCCCGACAAACGACTCATTTAGCTTGATCGCATCACATTTACAATGTTTAATGCTTTAAGGGACAACTGAGGGCGCTGTTGCTGTGATGTCATTTTAGGAAGATACTGTTCAGTTTAAGGGTGTGGGATTTAAAGAGTGAACCCAAAAAAACGTGCTCACTGAAAACATTTGTGAGAAAGGTTTGTTCATTGGCTTACTACCATCTACTGACACAACAACAAATCACCCCCAGAAAAGAACATTTACAACTGCAAAAGCTTCAAAACACTGCCAACTTTTGATACCAAAATAACTGCAAAAGTTAGGTTTATGCCGGAAATCACACCACACTTTTGCTAATGTAATGCAAATTCGTATTAGCATAAAAACGAAGTCACCGGAGCCACCAAAATAAAAACAAACATTGAACATCGGGTCAAATGGGACACAATGGGCATTGTGAAGGATTGTTTTACAAAAATGTACATGGCATGAATCCTTATACTGGGAAATTAATTGTCGTTAAGTTGTACCACATTAAAAAAAAATTTGGATGAGTTAACGCCAGTGTTGAAGGACTCGAGTCCAGGACTCGGACTCGAGTCGGACTCAGTCACATTTTGCGTGACTCGGACTCGACTCGAGTCACGTTGGAAAATGACTCGGACTCGGACTCGAGTCACATTGGAAAATGACTCGGACTCGGACTCGACCATGATGACTCAGACTCGAGCTTGGTGACTCGTGAATACACTAAAACGAAATAAATTCTGAGGAAATAGGATGTACTTGTATTATTAAGCAAAGCGTTACACTTGATAGTTCTTAAATTGTCCATGAAATTATTTTTCGTAGAAACATTTGAGCAACTTTGCACTCCTTTTAATCATACAGAAATTATTTGACAATCCTTTTTTGGTTCCTTTTATTGAAAATATACCTCTTTAAACATTTACAATTTGCAATGCTTTTTGGACAACTTAGGGTGCTGTTGCTGTGATGTCATTTCAGGGAGACACTGTTCAGTTTAGGGGTGTGTGATTCAAATAGTGAACCGTTCCCGAAATCTTGCTCATTGAAAACATTTGTGAGAAAAGTTTGTTCATTGGCTTACTGCCATCTACTGACACAACAACGAATCACCCCTAGAAAAGAACATTTCCAACAGCAAAATGTTTCAAAAACTGCCAACTTTTGGTGCTGAAATAACTGTTAATTTTTTTTTCTGTCAAAAATCACACCACAATTTTGCTAATGAAATGCAAAATTGTATTAGCATAAAAATGGAAAAGCCACCAAATTAAAAAAACCGGCATGGGAAACGAAAAATAAGTGTCACCCATCCGAATGTTTACTTCAATGCTCCAGCCCCCACTAAAGCCCCCACTAAAATGAGTCAAAACTATAACCTTGTGTTCAGAATATTGGCACAACCTTTCAATTTAAAACTTTGTTATCAGGAAATATTCATGCAGTATGGGGAAGAAAGTAAAGGCATGTAGGGTTTTCTGTACGATCATTCTTGGCACTGTATACTGGGAATTAAAAGGAAAACACATTTTGGGTTTAAAAGTACACACACAAGGTAAACTATACACTGGGATTTACTTAAAAGACAGAATGGATGATTAAGAAAAAAAATGATTAGTTTGGTGAACTACTAAAACAAGTGACTCGTGACTCGGACTCGAGACCTTTGTCTCGAGTCGAGGTTTGTGACTTTGAGACTTGGACTTGGACTCAAGGCTTGTGACTCGAGACTCGGACTCGGACTCGACGTTGGTGACTTGACTACCCTACTGGATAACGCGTCCTTTGTCATATTTACAAAATATACTGTTGAGTTTTGTCAAGAATATATCCAAAGCTCAACATTGGAGGAAAATGTTCTGACTAGTTTTTTCTTTCACCTAAACTTTGTAAACCGATATGATTGCCTGTGTCTTTGAACCAATCCCCATAGCACAAGTGACATGCAATCCGTGAGCATGTACTTCTCCTGGATACGAACAATATTTATATGCCACACACTCTTTGTTTTCAATGGGAGGAATACGCTTGTTAAAATAATCGAATTCCTTCTCAGCACGAGTTTTATCAGGAGTCACTTTGATTCCCTGGCGACTACGGGAGAAGGTGGAAACCGACCAGAAAATATGGAGGTACACACCCAGTTCTTCAACGAAATACGTCGCTATCCCTTCCGTGCGGAATGAAAAACCCGCAGAATTCATGGCGATGAATGTTGCTGCAGTCCATGGTTCGATGCTCGGTCGCGCCCTTCGAACTGCTCCATGTTTGGGGTAGATCTTTTCATTGGTACCAAAAAAAGAAAACAGTTGTCTTAGGGCACCAAGAGTAGAACACATTCTTTTTTTTTGGGGGGGGGGGAATGTTGGTCCCCAAAAAGTGGGTCCCAAAAAGTACGGCGGGGGGTTAGGGCTCCAATATGTATATGTATTTATTTTTTTGGCTATGTGGTGCGGTCTGAGGCAGTTCTGACAACCTTAACCAACTATTTTTGAGGAAAAGATGGTGGTGTACGCAGTGCCTGCCTTTATTGCGACATCGCTTGTAAAAAAAGAATGGGTTTGTGTTGGGGAGGGGCATCCCCCCCCGGGTTAGAGTGACGTATACTTGAAAATATTGGCGTTATGGTCCGTGGATGTCTTGTATATTCTTCTTGTCCTCACATTTTTAAAACAAAATGCAATACTTTTAAAGAAGACATGAGTATGTTACTTTTTTATTAAACATGAATTGTATAATCAAATTTTATTTTGAGTGCTTTATGTGTCTAGAACCTTTTTTCTATGATTTGAAATACATGTAATTAAATAATGTGTTGTCTGAACTTCAAATCAACTGCAGTCATCTCAAAAACTTTAATGGAAAAGAAATACAATATTGGATTATCTTGAACTTAATCCCAACAAAACAAAAGAATTGGGATTCGACTTTAGCCGCAAGAAGACAAATAATCCTTTAACCGATTCAGTTTGTATCGCAGGGGTAGGCACTGAGATTACATATACGTTGGTACAACCATTAACAGTATAAAGCTGAATGGGAGTGCACACTCAAGAGCTCACAGAGCAAAAGGTAAACAGTGGCTTTATTACTTCCTGCGTAAATTACGTTCATTTCGGGTCGATAAGGTCATACTGAGTCGTTTTACACCTCAGTCACACAAATACACCTCAGTCATCAGTCACGACTGTGTAGTTTGGTACGAAGGAGCCAGGAAAAAGGACAAAGACAAACTCGGCAGGGTTGTGAAACAAGCATCCTGGACCTTGGGAGTGAAAGTAAATTTGGATGAAGTCTGCAGGGAGAAGGTTCTTTCTAAGGCTCTGGGATGGTGGAAAATGATGAGCATCCCTCGAACACATATTTCAAAATGCTTAGTAGTGGTAGAAATTTTCAGTCGGTAAGAGCCAGAACAAACAGGTACCTCAATTCATTTGTTCTCATTTCCATACACCTTCTCAACGATCTGCATCGGAGCTTACATCTCTGCTTTCATCAACATTTGCTAAGCTAGAACAGTCCCTTTTTTGGTAATCCTAAATAAGACAAGTCTTCTTTTTCCCACCCACATTCATCAAAACACCTCTGTCTAGGTTTAGTTTTGGTGAAGAACTGCTGAATTGAAGGGCGCACAAATTCAAGAAGTTAAATATTTTCACTATTGCTTGGTTTAAAGCCAAATTTGTTGAACTTGTTTGTAAGATAGGCGTCCACCTCTGTTTTGAAGCTGTTGTTGGTGGGGCATCAGTGGTGTATCAAGTGGGGGGGGGGGCACTTTGCCCGCCCCTCCCCCCCCCCCGGCGGATTTTTTTGGATTTTTTTTTTGTCAGCAATGATTTGAAGTGTTTATAAAGTTCTTCTGACATCAATCCCACCAAATAAAACCCGCTCAACAACCATTACAATGCGCCGTGAAATTGCCCATATAATAATATAGTTTACATAATAATGGTAAGTTTTGAAGAGCACCCCCATTTGGAAGCTGGGTACCAGCCCCCCCCCCCCCCCCCTTACATTTCGGCGCGGATGTGCGGTTGGTAACCTTTTGCAAGTACAAGTACCACTCGATTAGTGAAGCTGTATTTATGGCTATTAAGGCGAGCATGTTTCTTCAGGATCATGAGGCTGTGTCCACGTAAGTCTTTGTCTACCTCTTTCGTGGTGAAGAGTGTACTTTCACTCATTTTGTTGAGGCCATGCATAATTTTGAAAACTTGTATCATGACAATTCGCAGGCGTCTGAATGTTAGGGTTGGTAAATTGAGTCTCCGAAGGGGACCTTCTAATGGAAACTCACGAATGGATGGAATCATTTTGGTAGCACGCCTCTGCACTTTTTTGATTGATGTCTTGTTGTAAAAATGGACTATGTGGCCTAAGCAGTGTTTAGTAGAGTGGCCTGAACATCCCTTCATAATCAAAGGTACGCTTGTTACGGTCCCGTTTGATTATTAGCTATTACTCCAAAGTGTTTTCTAAACTTCAGTGTGGGATCGAAAATGACCCAAGGTCCTTTCTTCATCTCTAACATTCAGATCTCGTCTGGTTGTGCCAATTTATGTTAGACAAGAGGAAACTTGGAGTTACCAGTCATAAAACCTCAATGAACCAGTGTCACGAAATTGTAAATTTCATTACAATTAGAATGGTCTTAGAACATCAGCGGTGCACGATGAAACCCAGGGCCTATCGCTACAAGTACATGTAGGGAACCGCGCTTATCAGGTCAACACTTGCCTGTTCTTCTCGAGCCATTTTTAGCTAACTGGCCCTAAAGATGTACCCGTCTATATGCACACAGCGTCTAACCTTTCCATGATTCATCTCAAAAGGGATTTAGTTTTCCAGCAGCTGATTTGACCTGTGTCTAAATCGAAACTTCCCCTTTCTCCCTCGTGTCCGTCCCAGAACGTCGCCATTTTCGATTCTGATTAAACGTGATTCCCAAACCTTGCATTATTTGATACTTGTTGGTAGGAAGAGGACCAGACGACCTCATTCCTAACCATGTTCTAAATCGCGAAAACGTTTGTTTTACTAACCTTTATTTTTAAAAGTTTTTTGTATGACTTTTAATGTAATTTTCAGTTACCCTAGACAGGATTATGCAGTTATCATTTATTTAGTTTTCTTTTAACCAAGGTATGCCCAAACATTTCAAAGAGCCCTGCATACATTACACATTACAAAATAATGTTATATATACAAAGTAAACATGTTCCGCCTGATTTCCATGGAAATATGCATATAGATTAATTAGACTCACAAAAAAGAAAAAGAATATTCAAACTGGTTTTTTTTTTTTTTTTTTTTGGGGGGGGTAATGAACAAATAGAATAGAAGTCGACAAGATTGACAACTTATTCTACCTTGACGTTTCATCTTGCCATTAACGAAATGAAACAGCCGGAGCATTTTGTATCAATGATAAACAAATTTGCTTTGCTAACTCAACACCAAACTCCACATTAGATGAATTTCCCGAAATGTGGACGAATCAGAATACTACTGTTGGGAATTATACTGAACCAAATATGACATCAAGTGCTGTACGTCTGAAATTGGAATGACCAACGAAGCCCAACGGCGTTCTGAAATGATATTGAAGTATCTTTCCACGGAATTGATACAAGTGACCCATTACGTAAGAAATAAACTTACATGTTTCGTTTTCAAACTCCACGGGCTGTGGTTCACAATCTTCAGAGCTAAAACCTTGCGTCTTTTGGCATTTATTACCATATTCAAGATCCCTCCTTCGTCTACGTTGCTGATTATATTTCGCATTTCTTGCTCTAACAAAAGTACAAATAATGATTCCAAATTTCCCATTGTTATTTTTTTTTTGTTAAGTCTAATTTAGGGGTCTACGACTGACCAAAACTTTTCCTAGCCGATTGCGGTAGATTATGGGGTACATGCATTACCGTACACATGTGCAAGAACTAAGCATTCAAATGCAAAGACATTTTAACTTGACCAATGACTGAAAGAACCAAAATCATACAAGAGCCACAATGGTTCTTCGTTGTAAAGGCTTGTCGAAAGATTTTTTTAGTGAAAATGCTTTCACCCCTTTTAGGGACGTTTTCTTTTTCTCTTTTATTTGTTTCAATTTTGTCAGAAGTGAAAACTCCCACATATGACTATGATTAGGCCCAAACGGTATTATGTGTTCAGTAAAGCAACATCTTTTGGAACACTTTAGAGAATCTGCCAAAACCTGCTCCATTGTCAGTTAGCAAAAGTAACAAGTTAAAGCAAAGCGTTTAAATTTAGTTTTAACTAGTAAAGCACATGCAACTAAAAATGTGTCATGCGTGTGAAAAATGTCTTCTTTTTCACTCATAAAAGGACGTCATGGCCCTCATTTTCTGCTTTAGCACAACTCTCTATGCCCATTGATAATTTAGTCCGTTTAGAATACTGCCATTGCAAAAAGACTGTCACTGTTCACGAATTTTGTGAAATATAGCAGGCTCTTTGCCTTCGAACATTGAGAAATGTCTTCACAGATACTAATTCCCAATGTCCCATTTAACAAACCACAAAACACAAGTTACAAGATCACTAGTTTAATATAATATAGCGGTGTACGATCGAGCGAATGAAACCTACCAGCTGCTTGTTGATTTGAGGGTTCCGTTTGAGTTGCATTATAGGTAGCTGTAAGATAAGAGATCAAACGTATTTAGACATTTGAAATGAACAATAAGTATATACATGTACATGTATAACAAAAGTGGAGATCCTGCGTAGCACTGTGGGGCATATATGCCAAGAAGTAAAACATATTTACAGTGCTCACCGGAAAATTACTCACGAGCTGAAAAGGTGCACCACACGGAAAGCTCGGAATAAATTTTCCGGTGAGCACTGTAAATATTTTACTTCTTGTCATGTATATACATGTATATGTATAACATGTGCATATACATGCATATGTATTCAAACCGAAATAGCAGAGAAACGCAATTTGCTTTGTGGAAAAAGCTTGGTCGAAATATTTTTAGTGAGAACATCTACACCTCTGTCTTTTGAATGTTTTTTTTGGTTACTTTTGTCGGAAGAGAATTGCATTACTTTAATTAGCCTATAAGGGGTATAATTATGATGTATTCGAATAATTATATTCATTTCTTACGGAATACATTCACTTCTTACAACCCTCTATGTTGAATATCATACCGGATAATCTTTACAACATGAAAGCTTTTACATCTTACTATCCCAGCCCCACCCCACATATGTAATAACATCTTAACAGTTAGATAAATAGCTCTATGAATGGTTCAACGTCAATTTGGTTTGAAAATGATTCATAATCATCAGAGTAAAAGACAGGTTGATCTTTATTGTCACTTTGCGAGATCCCTGCTTTGTAAACGATTGCTTCTGTTACACATTCCTTGGTCATCAAAAAAACCGATAGTTTTAGTGATAATTTGCTTCAAAGAGAGCGCGCTGCAGAGTTGGGTTCAAACATTTCGTAAAGATGGTAATTTGGAAGAGAAAAACACATTTTCCACCAATTTTGTATTGAAATTTACGTTTATTTAAATTGCGTTCAGATTTAAATAATTTAAAATATTAAAACCAAGCAGAGTCTGTGGGTGAAGTGTTATAAAACACATATTGAATGCTTTATCTCGTGGTGTAGTAAAACTAGCCTCCCTAGTGGTGTACGATTGAGTGAATGAAACCTACCAGCCGTACATGGATTTGACGGAATCGATGGAGTTGTCCATTCGAACAGGTTATAATTGTAAGTGCCTGTAAAGACAAGTAAGAGATAAAATGTATTAATGGATCGATAACTATAAAACCAAAACTACAGAGAAACGCAAATGACCCTTTGTGGAAAAAAAAAAGTTGGTAGAAAAATATTTTAGTGATAACGTTTTTATCACTTGCGTTTCCTGTTTGCATTTCCTGTTTCAATTCTGGCGTAAGTGAAAACTCCCATAATGACTGAGAAGACAAGAAAAACGTCAATATCTCAAGGAAATCTATACAGAATCTGCCAAAAGAATGATCCCTTGTTAGCTACCAAAAGCTACCAGTGCTCCAGTGATGTATGTTAAAACTAGTAAAGAACTCCCGACTAAAAAAAATGTCATACAGCTTTTCCATGCCTTATATTTCCATTCATATTGATTTTGGGATGTAGGACGTCGATTTTTTTGTTTCTGCTTTAGTTCAACCATATGATATATTCATCACAACAACAAAAACGTTGACATAGTATCCCTCATCTAGCTTCTGCCCAGCATCAATAACATCTGTGGCATAACATTATGCCACTTGAGCTGCCACATGAGTATAGTTCCTAGTCGAGTTGGACCGGAAAGTCTAAGTATCCCATTCAGTTGTCCATGACCAAGTAAGACTAAGAGGATCTGAGGTTGTACTTTTGCTAACATTTGCTAACATCTGAATTTTTTTACTGTTGTTTAACAGCATGGGCTAGACTATAAACGTTAACTTCGTTTTTTATGAATATAAAAGATTATATCCTTCATATTGCAGGTATGTACTGATGATTTTCTAGGCTGGATTGGGACTACCTTGAAAATATATAGCAAATACTCCTGCGCGTAAATTATTCCATCTATCTATGTTAACCGCGCAAAAGTAATTTAAAAAGCTCATAAAGTACAAATTATACCATACATTAGATCTCCAATCACATTTATGCGAAATTATAATTACTAGAAGAAACGCTCATTTTTGTAATATTTTTTTATTTATATTTCGATATACATACAAATTGTGCTTTAAATGTTGGTATGAATTTACCCGCTTCAATATGTACCTATATTTTTTTATGCAACAGTGACTTTGTTTAAAGAACACTGTGGAGCTTTATTATTTTCATGGAACTATACTCTCTGTATTGTGCAACCGGCGAAAATATATTTTGGCTGGGTTTGAGGATCAAATTGAATGCTGTACTATACGCATCACCGTGATTTGGACTGTTACCCTACGTAAAACTCTCTGTAAGTGTGAGTTGTACACACAATTGAGACACGCATGTTGTTATTTCAACCATTCTTCCGTGCAATCAATCCAAAAGTACGACGCATAAGCTACCTAATTACCGTCTATAGTGAATGCTGAACAGTAAAAAGAAAAACGTTTATCCATACAGATTCAAACATTTGCTTTTCCTTAACGTTTTTACTTCAAAGTAAATGCTTTTACTTTTTACTTGCTATGGTATTTGCTAGTTTTTATTCATACAACCTATTGTGTCATCCATAACTATGTTACTCCCATTTCAACATTTGCGTGAAATCATGGCTTGGTGTTTGAATTAAGGCAAGATTCGTCATGCTTTAGCCCATGCTTTAGCCCAATCTATTTTACACAACAGGTTTGCATTTAAATGGGAATGATGACTAACCTTCGCCATCCTGTACCTGAATTGGATATTTCACTACGGTCCCTGCAAATAAAAGAAAAGGTTGAACATGACTGTTGTGAATCTGTTGAATCTGCCACATAATACCCCTGTTAAAAATGTATAATAACCTGTGACAGCCGTGTGGTTGCGTAGGGCGATTTCTAAAGGCTACGTAACACCTTATTTTGAATGAAACTGCATGCACACGGACATGTTCGCACAGGCGTTCAAACTCTTCAAAACATAATTTCTCCCGTTTGGAAGACCGTATCGTCATGCACTTTTCAGGATTTTTTTTCCCTTATAATGATCCATGTGTGTGCTCACGGCAGTTTCACGCATAAAAAAGTACGCCCTCTGTTGGCGAGATGGAGTTAGTGGTAATACCACGTGACAACCTAGCGCGAGTAAATAAACATTACGCGCAGCGGTCCCTTTGTTTCGTTGGTGGATTTAAATACCCGGCGAAAGATATAAAAATTGATTGTTTATTAAAATGAATATGCAACAGATTACCAAATAAGGCTCTACAAACATCAATGAAGCTATGTACGGTCGACAGTTGCCATCTAGCGTGCACAAATTATGATAATGTGTGTTTTTTATGCAGCGTACGACTTGCGACCTGTTACGATTTAGCGTTTTAGTGCCGTCATTTCCACTTCGAGAAAACATCATTTTTAAAGTAAAATGCAGTTTTGTGACGCATACTTGGTCAATCTATCAATCTATCATCATGACAGGAAGTCATTACAGTAATGTCGTACATGAAACAGTCGTAGCGTAGGCGCCTTGAGCTATCCCACAGCACGCACTTTTGGACGACGCAACTACTCGTGTATGTAGAAGACTTTCATCTAAGAAATATTTTTGCCCAGTGTGCCTTGCAAGTTGCAATAATCCAGAAAATCGTATTCGTAATAAATAATCACAATGCATTCCTCAATCCTAACACTACAGTCCTGAATCCTCCAATTTCAATATGATTTTTTTAATTTTATGTAAATTATATTATAATTAATAGTCAGCGTGTTCAGGATTTGCTGGCATCATGCAGGAACATGATGATGGAGGAATGGAGGTCATTCATTGCAGGCAGGAGCCTGACATTGCTCATTTAATTAATGTTCTTGAAAACTTCTCAAGGAAACTGTACTGTATGTTCTAAATGCGTAAACAAAGGATTTGACATGTACATGATGTAGGCCCTACACATTGCCAGGGCCGTCATTAGGCTATTTCTTTTTTCGCCCTCAGTCATATAATTGTACTGTTGAGTATTTTTTCCATTAATTTCAAATTTGACCTGGGACTAAAATGACTTGAGACTTAGTTGACATTGGACCGACTGTATACATTTGTACCTGGGACCAAGTTGACCTGGAAGTGAGTTGGCCATGCTGTCTCAGACGGTCAGACCCGTCTGTTTGGGACCGAGTCGGTAACAGTCTTGTGGTGGTTGGGTACGGAGTTTACTCGGAACCCATGTAATGCATGCTCTTGTTCTTGTTGTGTACAAACACAAACGTCACGTAACTGTACATGAACTTGAATGTGTACTTTAATTTGCCATCTAGACCTATTGGTTGTCTCTCGGACGCTGTGGAGGAGGTTGGCCTACATTTCTTCTTATGCGGAGTGTACGGCATTCCACCATGACACGCAGATGACGTACCCTGCCCTGACGAAGGATACCTTCAGAAAGTTTGACAACTTTCATCAGTGAGCATCTTGATATTATTTTACTTAGAAATTGATCATGGCATGTACATTGTATGTACATGCATGTACATCATGCACATGTACATGTATGTACAAGTACATGTTTACATGTATGTCTGTGCCTATAGAAAAAGATAAAATATGACACTTTCTTATCTTCTATAGTTTTTAACACTCATATTCAATGCAAGAAAAATCCTAGCAAAGTTGTTTAAGATAAGGCACAGACAACAATCTTAAAAATAACCTGGCAATAATTTTCAACAGAGACTTTTGAGACGCTTCCTTTTACCTGTCCTTTTCATTTTTTATGTCACATTTAACCTAATGTGCACATGTTCAAATTGACGTCAACACCTACCAGAAAAGGACTGGTGTATTTGCTGCCACCATGCATCTCAAAGTATCCCATTAACTTTGTTCCATTTGTTATATTCTTGTTGTGCTTTCAGGTTTTGAAGAGTTTCTTCCTATTTCTGGATTGAAGATGGCAACGACATGCATAGCCGGGTATAATGGACGAGCTTTGGATTCCTCCGCATCTGATCTGTACTACCCACCCATTGCGATTGAACTCCGTATCAGTTCCTGACCATGCCATGAGATGGCTATGTTCATTCACACAGCCCAACCCCACTCTGAACCTTTCTAAATAGTCCATAGTGCATGGTGTGGAGTACATGTATTTTTAGTGTGATCTGAATTTGGAGTGGTAGGTGTAGTCTGTTCGCTGCCTCCCTGTCCGAGATGCTTGAATAACATAGTTGACGTAAACATTTCATAATGAATATCTTACAGCCGGGGGGGGGGGGGAATTGAGATAGTTTGGGAATTTAGGAGATAAATGGAGGTAATCTTTGATCAGGAGAGTTTCTGTTTTGTTCTTAATGCCATTTCAGATGGTATATATCTTGTCAATGTCCCCACAAACTGACACTTGCGCACACATGTGTATTTACAGATTCGGGATATTTGGGGTTTCACAAACTGACATCCCCCACAGTGCGACACTTTTAGAGCGCAACCATGTATTTTCGGTTTCACGAACTGACACTGATCTTAATTTTACCAATTAAATCGCCTTTAATGAAAAATGTGTACATGTATAATCGCACGAGTACATGGATATTGCCGCATCATGCTTGGGTGTCAGTTCGTGAAAACAAAAATGTACGGGGTGCGCTCTAAAAGTGCCGCACTGTGGCGGATATCAGTTCGTAAAACCCAGAATATCCCGGTTCTGTAAACACGCGCGCGTACAGCGCACACATGGGTGCGAGACTGTCGTTCGTAGTGACGATAACAATCTGTACCTGATTTCACGAAACTTATTGTAACCTACGATGCATTGTTGTATCCCTAGGATGACGCATCCTGTGATTTATTTCACAAAATATGCTGTAAGTGTGACACGTCGTAGTGTATTCAAAGGACAAAAGGTGACTACATGTACATGTACATGTATTTTCATGTTATGTATTTATTCAAAGAACAGTAAATAGTCGTCGAAAAGTCAACGAAGAGTCGTCGATTGTACTTGTGAAAACTTTTCTAAAATATTTAACAAAATTGACGATGTATGATGCATTCACACTGGAAAAGAACTTCACAGTGGACTGTTGCATCAAATTGTGAAGCGATGTAGTGCTTTGTAAATCTGCGGGTGCAGGTCATCCAGGTACGTGTACACGTACGTATGTGAAATTTTAATGAAGCGAAAATTTGAAACCTGAAATTGCCATCACCACCACTCATAAAATAGTGCAGTTGAACTGCAAGCTCCTTTTTCCAACAAAATATTAATAATAAATAATTAAAAAAAAATCCTTTACTGTCTTCAGGTGTGATGGTATGCTTAAATCCATTTGCCCTTTCATAAAGTTGAATTTTTGAATCACTTTCTTGAATCAACTGCAACTACCCTACTTAATTTTTCAGACTTTTCATAGTTTTATCACTTGCCGAACCTGATTTCACTAGTTGAGTTCATGCCTGTATTACACGTTGTGAAGTTTCACTTCTGTAAATGAAACTTTTTTTTTTTAATGATTTATTGCCCAACAAAAACCTATTTGTTAATGTTTTGTTTAAGCTATAGATCCAGTTAATTGTCAGCAACTTCCCCCAGAAAATTAAGAGGATAGAGTGTCTCATACTGATGGCAAATTCATGCTTGGTTTTGGATTGTGCTGCTTTAATCTGCTGTACAACAGTCACTCACTCACTGTACAACACTAAACATTTGTGAATTTCGGACTGTGTGTTTATTTTGTCCACAGTGCGTGTTTTCATCTAAAGAAAGATGTTTTGTTTTTCTATGTAATCTGTTTTGCATTTTATGCATTTTTTATTCAATGTCTTGCGATTGTCCGTAAAATGTGATGGTTTTACGTAAAGAGTAATCCTATACAGGCTTAACTTTACAGACGGACACGAAACTGCTCCTTCGTTAAGCTAGCAAATGTGACCAGCATTCCAGTTATGTCTATCAAAACTAGTAAAGCACATCCGACTTGTTTTTATTCATATCGATTTAGGGATGAATGACGTCATGGCCATCATTTTTCTGCCTAAGCACAACCATAAATGATGAATATCGTACTGGATATTAGAATAACCAAAAGCTTTGACGTTGTCCCAAATTACTAACCGAAGAAGCACATGTAAGAAGATCGCTGCTTTAATCTAATAACTACAGTGGTGTGAGATTGAGAGAATAAAACCTACCAGTTGAATGTGGTTTTGAAGTACCCGCTAGAGTTCCCTGCTGGTAAGATCTATTACAGTAACCGTCTGGAAGAAAGGAAAAAACTAAGGAATCAAATTTTGTTAGATATTTCAACTGGATTAATGCCTAAAAAAATCAAAATCCCAGAGAAATGCAAATAGTTTTACATGGAAAAAGTTGGCAGAAAGATCTTTAGTGAGAACGTTTGCACCCGTTTTCTTTTTGTTTGTGTCGAAATGAAAAGTCCGTATATGACTTGAATAGGCCTCAGTGGTTTTGCGTTTTCGAAGAAATCGAAATCATACAAAAAAGTTCACAGAACCTGCCAAAAAAATGTCCCAATATTGTTTGCTGGCAAAGGTAATCAGCCTTCCAGTAATGTCATTGAAAAAGAAAAGCAAAGCGCAAATATATTTTCCCCTATTCTATTGATTTAGGAAAAGAGGACGCCATGGCGATCACTCTCTTCTGCTTTAGCTCAACTGTGTATATTTAATGTCATGCAGGATTAACCTCACGACAAAAAAAAACATGATTAGTATTTGGTTTCACCTTCATAACCAAATAGTTCCTCACCCTCTTCGATATCTGCACGTAAACACATTTTATAAATTATTTTAGTCCGTTTTTAATGACGCCACTTCAAACACAAATTTGGAGGTTGACCGTGCGTTAGGATCCGCCCAACATATTTTGATATATTCCTGTCAATTCAACATTGCAGATCATTATTCCGGCGGCTGCCACCCTGGCAACCTTAAACATTTGTCTAAAATCAATGATTATGCAAAATAGCAAACACCGTTAGGTGAAATATTTGTTTTCTTTTATATTTGCTGAAACTTCTTCAAATTTATCAGTCGAGGTGTCTGAACTATGTTTTAGGAATCGACGAATTTGTCATCACAGCCATTTCTCAAAATATATGATAATGTATACTCGAATGCTTAATATGCAAATGGGCATGCGCGATTATCAGAAATAATTATCCATCTATATTCTCCGCAGGAATTTGTTCATTCCTATCTAGAACCAGATGATGTTATCCTCAATGATCCCATTGAAGCCATTTTTGAAATGTTAATATATTTTTATGCATAATATGATAGTTATCTACAGCCCTTCCCAAATACTTTTTTTGTCAGTCTAACCTCATCTTTTAAAGTCAACGATACTATTTGCTTCACCATTTGGTTTTGGGATTTTTTTCCAGGGCAAAATGAAACACGATTCCAATCAATTCATCCTTGCCTAATCCCCGTTTCCCCAGAAAGCACGTCTTTTTGATAGAAAAATGACAACGCACATAATTGGGTTTTTAAACAAATGTTAATACATTTTTGTCAGTTTAATTAACACTCGATAATAGCAGGTTTTTTCCAAAGTCAGATCGAAAATAGGGTTTGGAGAGTAGAGTGATTGTTGATGTAAGCGATTCCAATTGAACTTGACAGGTTTTGACGAAATCGATGGAGTTGTCCATTCGATCAGGTTATTATTGTAAGTGCCTGTATATTTGCTTCATCATTTGGTTTTGGGATTTTTTTCCAGGGCAACATGAAACACGATTCCAATCAATTCATCCTTGCCTAATCCCCGTTTCCCCAGAAAGCACGTCTTTTTGATAGAAAAATGACAACGCACATAATTGGGTTTTTAAACAAATGTTAATACATTTTTGTCAGTTTAATTAACACTCGATAATAGCAGGGTTTTTCCAAAGTCAGATCAAAAATAGGGTTAAGAGAGTAGAGTGATTGTTGATGTAAGCGATTCCAATTGAATTTGACAGGTTTTGACGAAATCGATGGAGTTGTCCATTCGATCAGGTTATTATTGTAAGTGCCTGTATAGACAAGTAAGAGATAAAATGTATTCATTGACCGATGACTATAAAACCAAAACTACAGAGAGACGCAAATGACCCTTTGTGAAAAAAAAAGTTGGTAGAAAAATATTTTAGTGATAACGTTTTCATCACTGTTAATCTGCCAAAAGAATGATCCCTTGTTAGCTACCAAAAGCTACCAGTGCTCCAGTGATGTATGTAAAACTAGTAAAGAACACCCGACTAAAAAAAATGTCATACAGCTTTTCCATGCCTTATATTTCCACTCATATTGATTTTGGGATGTAGGACGTCGTTCTTTTGGCTGTTTCGGCACTTTTGCCGAAACAGCCTTTGTTTTCGTTAAGATTTTTTTTTCTTTCTTTTTTTGGCTGTTTCGGCAACCAGCCGAAACAGCCTTTGTTTTCGTTAAGATTTTTATCGGATTTTCTGCAAAGTGCGGAAAAGCCTTTGTTTTTGTTCTCATTGTTTGGCTTTTCCGCAAAGTGCGGAAAAGCCTTTCTGTTTGTTCTCATTTTTTTTTCCCTTCTTCTTTTTGTCGCCTAAACCCCATAGACTTTCTGGCCTCCACTTTTGGCATTAATCTTTGTCATACATCATTCAAAGTTTGCATAAGCATAGTCCTTATAGCAAAGATGTGTCCCGAAGATTGACGTCATGGTGACGTCATCGATAAATTTTTTTATAGATTTTTGAAAAAAATCCATAATAAATTAGCCAAGACTATGACGTGGCGATAACGTCATCACCTAATTTTTTTATTGATTTTTGAAATTTTACGTACATATTGTGAAGTCTTATATCTACAGAAATGTAAGTCCGATTGGGTTAAAACTTGGTATGTGGCTATACCAGGATGTGTTATACATTAAAAATGAGGTGATGTCATGATGACGTCATCCTGAGATTTTATATAAATATTTATTTTTTGGACCTTTTAGCCATATCTCCCGAACGCAACATGCAAAATGCAAAATTCTTTTTTGCATTTGGTCTGTTATGTAATAGCTATTGGCACAAAACTTGAAAAAATGTTTGACGTCATCATGACATCATCAAAATGTGATTTTTTTTTCAAAACTCATATAATGAAAGGTCAAATTGTCATAAAACTTGGTGGGTAGGTAGTTAATCATACTAGTATGCAAAAATCGAAATGACGTCACGATGACGTCATCAAAAATTTAAAAATAATTGTCGATTTTCAAAGTGCGTTTTTGACTCTTTGCCAGTAATTTATTTAGATCACCCTTTGTCCAAGCAAAGACCTTGTACACACGCACATACATCGTATTGCCGAGGTCAAATCCTGTCCACAGTGACCGTTTTAGCCGATTTTTTTGGGCAGATTTTATGTTCATGCATATTCAGGGCATATTATTGTTTAAAAAAAAATCATAATGCGGTAAAGCCCTATGTTCTGTTGCAAACAGACATAGACCTATGACGTCATGATGACGTCATCACCTAATTTTTTTTATTGATTTTTGAACATTTACGTGCATATCATGAAGTCCTATATCTACAGAACTGTAAGTCTGATTGGGTTGAAACTTGGTATGTGGCTAGACCGGGATGTGTTATAGGTAGAAAAAAAATTAGGTGGTCGAGACCTGAACATGATTTTTGTGGGAATTGATAGAATTAGCGAGGGTCTTCATTTTTTACATATGTGCAAATAAATCACGTGACCCTTTCTTCTGGTTGAAACCGGAAGTGCTTTGTAATTTAAAATTGGTGAAAGACGCGAACTTGCTTTCAACGATGTTTGCTCTGGCTAAGTTGTTCTTTACCATAATATTATAGTAATAGATGAAACTTTATGTGACGTCATCATGACGTCATCACGTGACATGTGACGTCATAATTCAAAGCCCTATGCGAATGGAATCACATATTACATTTATATGCCACCATTTATTATAAACAGAACTACACATCCTTCGTTGATGGAACACATGTCACATGTCACAAAAAGCTACCGAAACAGCCCTATGTTTGTCCACAAACATATGTCTAGTTTTACTTTATTTTTTTTCTTTTTCAGTCATTTTGCCCATAGCATTTGTGCACGTTTTTTTGTCCCCGGCACTTTGGGCACTAAAATCAATCCGATTGACTTTATACTTGGCACACACTTAGACCAGCATCTGAAGTTGTGTGCCGATCATTGACGTCATCGTGACGTCATCGACTAATTTATTATAGAATTTTGAATATTTAATTTTTCCCATAGACTTTGTACACAGAAATCGAAAAAAAATTGTCGATTTTCAAAGGGCATTTTTGACTCTTTGCTAGTAATTCATTTGCACCAATCTTTGTCCAAGCAAAGACCCTAATTCAAACAACATTGTGTAATGATGACGTCATGATGACGTCATCCGGTGTGTATTTATAGGCAATTAAATTGTGACACTTTTAATATTTCAAAATGCATAAGAATTCAACCGTACGCGTCCGCAGCATTCTGTTACCAGCAAGTGGTAGAGTAGGTTGAGGTCTTTATTTCATTCAGTGTGCGTGAAATCACGTGACCCTTGCTTCCGGTCGAAAAAGGCCAAAACCGGAAGTGGCTTATTATTTGAAAATGGTAATATATATGAACTTGCTTTTAACGGTGTTAGTCTCTTGGCTAAAAGTATTCTTTAAATCATCTACCAATGACGTCATGCAATCTTCGAGCGCCCTCTAGCGACAGGTTGAAAATTAGCAAAAATGTATTTTGAATAGATGTCTGTGGCGAAGTTTGTCGGAATCGCCTAAATATTGGTGTATATGATGACCTTGACCCACTTAAGACGTGTGCGAAGTTTTAGGCGAATGACGTCATCAGACCGGAAGTTATAATAAAAAGACCCTTTTTCATTTGAAAATTCCTGAAAAATCAACCATGGCAGTTTTTATGTTAGTTTTTACTTTAATTGTCGATTTAAGGGTAGGTCCAACACATTTCAAAGCTTCAAGGCAATAAGCGAACTCAGACATGCCCTGCGCACACTTAAAACTTTAGGTTGACAATACATCTGCTCTAAAACATGCACAGAACGTCTATATGCACATACACGTACGTTACGCACATACTGTACATGTACATCGTATGTAATGTCAGTCAGCCTCCAGAGCACGTGTTGCCGAGGTCAAATCCTGTCCACATCATATCACAGTGACCGTTTTAGCCGATTTTCGGCTAACTTTGACAGATTTTATGTTCGTGCATGCGCATAGTCAGGGACGTATAATAAACTAGACATATGTTTGTGGACAAACATAGGGCTGTTTCGGTAGCTTTTTGTGATATGTGACATGTGTTCCATCAACGAAGGATGTGTAGTTCTGTTTATAATAAATGGTGGCATATAATATGTGATTTCATTCTCATAGGGCTTTGAAATATGACGGCACATGTCACGTGATGACGTCATGATGACGTCACATAAAGTGTCATCTATTACTATAATATTATGGTAAAGAACAACTTAGCCAGAGCAAACATCGTTGAAAGCAAGTTCACATCTTTCATCAATTTTAAATTACAACGCACTTCCGGTTTCAACCAGAAGAAAGGGTCACGTGACTTATTTGCACATATTTAAAAAAAGCAGACCCTCGATAATTCTATCAATTCCCGCAAAAATCATGTTCAGGTCTCTCACAGTTGATTTTATACTGATTTTTAAAGATTAAATCTATTAATCTTAAACGAGACGTCACGTTCCCCATGATGACGTCATCATGACGTCACTTCAATTTTCATCTATAACACATCCCGGTCTAGGTACATACCAATTTTCAATCAAATCGGACCAGTGGTTCTGTAGATATTGGTCTTCGAAATATGCACGTTTAGTATGACGTCACATGTCACGTGATGATGTCATCATGACGTCACTTCAATTTCCATCTATAACACATTCCGGTTTAAGTACATACCAAGTTTTAATCCAATCAGACATGTAGTTCTGTAGATATTGGCCTTGAAAATATGCACATTTGATATGACGTCACATGTCACGTAACGACGTCACATCACGTGATGACGTCATCGTAACGTCACTTAAATTTTCATCTATAACACATCCCGGTTTATAGGTACATACCAAGTTTCAACCCAATCGGACCTGTAGTCATGGAGATATAGGCCTTCAAAATATGCACATATATTGTGACGTCACATGTCACGTGATGACGTCATCGTGACGTCACTTAAATTTTCATCTATAACACATCCCGGTTTAGGTACATACTAAGTTTCAACCCAATCGGACCTGTAGTCATGGAGATATAGGCCTTCAAATTATGCACCTATATTTGTGACGTCAAATGTCACGTAATGACATCATCGTGACGTCACTTAAATTTTCATCTATAACACATTCCGGTTTAGGTAGGTACCAATTTTCAATCCAATCGGACCTGTAGTTCTGGAGATATAGCCCAATCTGTCAGATCTAGCCGAATTCTGCTAGAAAACGGTCACAATAGAAAAATCGCATATAATGTGACGTCACGTGACTCATGATGACGTCACGATGATGTCAATGTTCGGCACACAACTTCAGGTGCTGGTCTAAGTGTGTGCCAAGTATAAAGTCAATCGGATTGATTTTAGTGCCCAAAGTGCCGGTAACAAAAAAACGTGTACAAATGCTATGGGGAAATGACTGACAAAGAAAAAAAAAGAAGAAGAAGAAACTAGAGATCTATGTCTGTTTGCAACAGAACATAGGGCTTTTCCGCATTATGATTTTTTTTAATCAATAATATTCCCTGAATATGCATGAACATAAAATCTGTCAAAGTTAGCCGAAAAATCGGCTAAAACGGTCACTGTGGACAGGATTTGACCTCGGCAATACGATGTATGTGCGTGTGCATGAGGTCTTTGCTTGGACAAAGAGTGATCTAAATAAATTACTGGCAAAGAGTCGAAAACGCACTTTGAAAATCGACAAATATTTTTAAATTTGTTGATGACGTCATCGTGACGTCACTTCGAACTTTGCATACTAGTATGATTAACTACCTACCCACCAAGTTTCATGACAATTGGACCTTTCCTTATATGAGTTTTGCAAAATCGCATTTTGATGACGTCATGATGACGTCACACATTTTTTTTCAAGTTTTGTGCAAATAGCTATTACATAACAGACCAAATGCAAAAAAGAATTTTGCATTTTGCATGTTGCGTTCGGGAGATATGGCTAAAAGTCCAAACAAATAAATATTCATATAAAATCTCAGGATGACGTCATCATGACATCACCTCATTTTTAATCTTTAACACATCCTGGTATAGCCACATACCAAGTTTCAACCCAATCGGACTTACATTTCTGTAGATATAAGACTTCACAATATGTACGTAAATTTTCAAAAATCAATAAAGAATTAGGTGATGACGTCATCGTGAGTCATAGTCTTGGCATAATTTTTGTATGAGGGTCTTTCTTTGCTGTAACTTTGATGACGATTCCAGATCGCCAAAATACGAAAATGGTGGCTTGAAAACGTGTACAAAGTCAATAGGTTAAAAATCCCACAGCAGAAAAACTGCACCTTTAAATGCGTGATTTTCCTTTAAACTGAAACATTTTTATAAAATATTACTTGCTATATTAACTCTTGGGAATATTTTCAATCAAATGAAAGGCGTAAAAAAATACGATTTCTTTTTCCTTCTCATAGTAATTCTCAGCCGAAGTTCAGAACTACTCAGTAAGATATATCAGTGTTGTATAGGGAAAGACTTGTGGAGAAAGCTGTGTACAAAGTCTATGAGAAAAAATAATTATTCATAAATCCATAATAAATCACTTGATGACGTCACCATGACGTCACTCTTCGGGACACGTCTTGGCTATAGGGACTATGCTTATGGCAACTTTCAATGATATCTGAAAAAGATTAATGCCAAGAGTGCTATAATACGTCCATGTCTATGCGCATGCATGAACATAAAATCTGTCAAAGTTAGCCGAAAATCGGCTAAAACGGTCACTGTGGACAGGATTTGACCTCAGCAACACGTGCGCTGCAGGCTGACTGACATACGATGTATTTTCAGGAATTTTCAAATAAAAAAGGGTCTTTTTATTGTAACTTCCGGTCTGATGACGTCATTTGCCTAAAACTTCGCACACGTCTTAAGTGGGTCAAGGTCATCATATACACCAATATTTAGGCGATTACGACAAACTTCGCCACAGACATCTATTCAAAATACATTTTTGCTAATTTTCAACCCGTCGCTAGAGGGCGCTCGAAGATTGCATGACGTCATCGGTAGATGATTTGAAGAATACTATTGGCCAAGAGACTAACACCGTTTAAAGCAAGTTTATATCTATTACCACTTTCAAATGATAAGCCACGTCCGGTTTGGGCCTTTTTCGACCGGAAGCAAGGGTCACGTGATTTCACGCACACTGAATAAAATAAAGACCTCAACCTATTCTACCACTTGCCGGCAACAAAATGCTGCGGACGCGTACGGTTGATTTCTTATGCATTTTTGAATATTAAAAGTGTCACAATTTAATTGCCTATAAATACACACCTGATGACGTCATCATGACGTCATCATTACACAATGTTGTTTAAATTAGGGTCTTTGCTTAGACAAAGATTGGTGTAAATGAATTACTGGCAAAGAGTCAAAAATGCCCTTTGCAAATCGACAATTTTTTTTAATCTTCTGTGTACAAAGTCTATGGGAAAAATTAAATATTCAAAAATCTGTAATAAATTAGTCGATGACGTCACCATGACGTCAATCTTCGGGACACATCTTTGCTATAGGGACTATGCTTGTGCTAACTTTGAATGATGTAGGACAAAGATTAATGCCAAAAGTGGCGTTGAGAAAAAACGTGCACAAAGTCTATGGGATTTAGGCGACAAAAAGAAGAAGCCAAAAAAAAAAAAAAAAATGAGAACAAAAACAAAGGCTTTTCCGCAACTTTGCGGAAAAGCCAAAAAGAAAAAAACTAGACATATGTTTGTGGACAAACATAGGGCTGTTTCCGTAGCTTTTTGTGACATGTGGCATGTGTTCCATCTACGAAAGATGTGTAGTTCTGTTTATAATAAATGGTGGCATATAATATGTGATTCCATTCTCATAGGGCTTTGAATTATGACGTCACATGTCACGTGATGACGTCATGATGACGTCACATAAAGTTTCATCTATTACTATAATATTATGGTAAAGAACAACTTAGCCAGAGCAAACATCGTTGAAAGCAAGTTCACATCTTTCACCAATTTTAAATAACAAAGCACTTTCGGTTTCAATCTGAAGAAAGGGTCACGTGATTTATTTGCACATATTTAAAAAATGCAGACCCTCAATAATTCTATCAATTCCCGCAAAAATCATGTTCAGGTCTCTCACAGTTGATTTTATACTGATTTTTAAAGATTAAATCTATTAATCTTAAACGAGACGTCACGTAACCCATGATGACGTCATCATGACTTCACTTCGATTTTCATCTATAACACATCCCGGTCTAGGTACAGACCAACTTTCAATCAAATCGGACCAGTGGTTCTGTAGATATTGGCCTACGAAGTATGCACGTTTAGTATGACGTCACGTCACGTGATGATGTCATCGTGACGTCACTTTAATTTTCATCTATAACACATTCTGGTTTAAGCACATACCAAGTTTTAACCCAATCAGACCTGCAGTTCTGTAGATATTGGCCTTGAAAATATGCACATTTGATATGACGTCACATGTCACGTGATGACTAAATCATGACGTCACTTAAACTTTCATCTAAAACACATCCCAGTTTAGGTGCATACCAAGTTTCAACCCAATCAGACCTGTAGTTCTGTAGATATTGGCCTTCAAAATATGCAATTTCTAATATGACGTCACATGTCATGTGACGACGTCACATCACGTGATGACGTTATTGTAACGTCACTTAAATTTTAATCTATAACACATCCCGGTTTATAGGTACATACCAAGTTTCAACCCTATCAGACCTGTAGTCATGGAGATATAGGCCTTCAAAATATGCACCTATATTGTGACGTCACATGTCACGTGATGACGTCATCGTGACGTCACTTAAATTTTCATCTATAACACATTCCGGTTTAGGTACGTACCAACTTTTAATCCAATCGGACCTATAGTTCTGGAGTTATAGCCCAATCTGTCAGATCTAGCCGAATTCTGCTAGAAAACGGTCACAATAGAAAAATCACATATAATGTGACGTCACGTGACTCATGATGACGTCACGATGACGTCAATGTTCGGCAAACAACTTCAGATGCTGGTCTAAGTGTGTGCCAAGTATAAAGTCAATCGGATTGATTTTAGTGCCCAAAGTGCCGGTAACAAAAAAATGTGTACAAATGCTATGGGCAAAATGGCTGAAAAAGAAAAAAAAAAAAAGAAAAAAAAAGAAGGAAAAAAAAAACAAAATCTTAACAAAAACAAAGGCTGTTTCGGCAAAAGTGCCGAAACAGCCAATTATAATAAATGGTGGCATATAAATGTAATATGTGATTCCATTTGCATAGGGCTTTGAATTATGACTTCACATGTCACGTGATGACGTCATGATGACGTCACATAAAGTTTCATCTATTACTATAATATTATGGTAAAGAACAACTTAGCCAGAGCAAACATCGTTGAAAGCAAGTTCGCGTCTTTCACCAATTTTAAATTACAAAGCACTTCCGGTATCAACCAGAAGAAAGGGTCACGTGATTTATTTGCACATATTTAAAAAATGAAGACCCTCGATAATTCTATCAATTCCCGCAAAAATCATGTTCAGGTCTCGACCACCTAATTTTTTTCTGCCTATAACTCATCCCGGTCTAGCTACATACCAAGTTTCAACCCAATCAGACTTACAGTTCTGTAGATATAGGACTTCATGATATGCACGTAAATTTTCAAAAATCAATTAAAAAAAATAGGTGATGACGTCATCATGACGTCATAGTCTTGGCATAATTTTTGTATGAGGGTCTTCCTTGGCTGTAACATTGATGACGATCCTAGATCGCCAAGTTATAGAAATGGTGGCTTGAAAACGTGTACAAAGTCAATGGGCTAACACGTGTACTAAATTAACGGGCTAAAAACAAAATCCCACTGCAGAAAAATTGCGCGAAAAAAATACGATTTCTCTTTCCTTCCGACTTGGTTGAAAGTTGGTATGTACCTAGACCAGGATGTCTTATAGATGAAAATTAACTTGACGTCATGATGACGTCATCACGTAGCATTTGACGTCATATAAAATAAACATATTTTGAAGGCCTATATCTCCTGAACTACAGGTCTGATTGGGTTAAAAATTGGAATGTACCTAGACCTGAATGTTTTAGATAAAAATTGGAAGTGACGTCACGATTACGTCATCATGGCTCACGTGACGTCACGTTAAAGATTACACGTTTTTTTGTTACCGGCACTTTGGGCACTAAAATCAATCCGATTGACTTTATACTTGGCACACACTTAGACCAGCATCTGAAGTTGTTTGCCGAACATTGACAACATCGTGACGTCATCGACTAATTTATTATAGAATTTTGAATATTTATTTTTTCCCATAGATTTTGTAAACAGACATTTAAAAATTAATTGTCGCTATTCAAAGGGCACTTTCGACTCTTTGCCAGTTATTCATTTACACCACTCTTTGTCCAAGCAAAGACCCTAATTCAAACAACATTGTGGAATGATGACGTCATGATGACGTCATCCTGTGTTTATTCATAGGCAATTAAATTGTGACACTTTTAATATTTAAAAATGCATAAGAAATCAACCGTACGCGTCCGCAGCATTCTGTTGCCGGCAAATGGTAGAGTAGGTTGAGGTCTTCATTTCATTCAGTGTGCGTGCAATCACGTGACCCTTGCTTCCGGTCGAAAAAGGCCCAAACCGGAAGTGGCTTTTTATTTGAAAATGGTAATAGATATGAACTTGCTTTTAACGTGTTAGTCTTTTGGCTAAAAGTATTCCTCAAATCATCTACCAATGACGTCATCTAATCTTCGAGCGCCCTCTAGCGACAGGTTGAAAATTAGCAAAAATGTATTTTGAATAGATGTCTGTGGCGAAGTTTGTCGGAATCGCCTAAATATTGGTGTATATGATGACCTTGACCCACTTAAAACGTGTGAGAAGTTTTAGGCGAATGACGTCATCAGACCGGAAGTCATAATAAAAAGACCCTTTTTCATTTGAAAATTCCTGAAAATCAACCATGGCAGTTTTTATGCTAGTTTTTACTTTAATTGTCGATTTAAGGGTAGGTCTAAAACATTTCAAAGCTTCGAGGCAATAAGCGAGCTCGGACATGCCCTGCGCACGCTTAAAATTTCAAGCTGACAATACCTCTGCTCTAAAACATGCACAGAACGTCTATATGTACATACACGTACGTTACGCACTAACATGTACATCGTATGTCAGCCTGCAGAGCACGTGTTGCCTAGGTCAAATCCTGTCTACGTCACGGTGACCGTTTTAGCCGATTTTCGGCTAACAGATTTTATGTTCATGCATGCGCATAGTCAGGGACATATAATAAAAAATCATAATGCCGAAAAGTCCTATGTTACGTATTTAAAGGTGCAGTTTTTCTGCAGTGGGATTTTCCACAAGTCTTTTCCTATACAACACTGATATCTTACTAAGTAGTTCTGAACTTCAGCCGAGAATTGCTATGAGAAGGAAAGAGAAATCGTATTTTTTTTCGCGCTTTCATTCGATTGAACATATTCCTAAGGGTCAGAATAATAAGTAATATTTCATTAAAAATGTTTCAGTTCAAAGGCAAGGTACAAATTTAAAGGTGCAATGTTTCTGCAGTGGGTTTTTTTTTTTAGCCTGGAATCGTCATCAATGCTACAGCCAAGGAAGACCCTCATGCAAAAATTATGCCAAGACTATAACGTCATGATGACGTCATCACCTAATTGTTTTTATTAATTTTTGACAATTTACGTGCATATTATGAAGTCCTATATCTACAGAACTGTAAGTCTGATTGGGTTGAAAACTTGGTATGTGGCTAGACCGGGATGTGTTATAGGTAAAAAAAAAATTAGGTGGTCGAGACCTGAACATGATTTTTGCGGGAATTGATAGAATTATCGGGGGTCTTCATTTTTTAAATATGTGCAAATAAATCACGTGACCCTTTCTTCTGGTTTAAACCGGAAGTGCTTTGTAATTTAAAATTGATGAAAGATGTGAACTTGCTTTCAACGATGTTTGCTCTGGCTAAGTTGTTCTTTACCAAAATATTATAGTAATAGATGAAACTTTATGTGACGTCATCATGACGTCATCACGTGACATGTGACGTCATAATTCAAAGCCCTATGCGAATGGAATCACATATTACATTTATATGCCACCATTTATTATAAACAGAACTACACATCCTTCGTTGATGGAACACATGTCACATGTCACAAAAATCTACCGAAACAGCCCTATGTTTGTCCACAAACATATGTCTAGTTATTCAAAGCCTTATATTTCCATTCATATTGATTTTGGGATGTAGGACGTCGATTTTTTAGTTTCTGCTTTAGTTCAACCATATGATATATTCATCACAACAACAAAAACGTTGACATAGTATCCCTCATCTAGCTTCTGCCCAGCATCAATAACATCTGTGGCATAACATTATGCCACTTGAGCTGCCACATGAGTATAGTTCCTAGTCGAGTTGGACCGGAAAGTCTAAGTATCCCATTCAGTTGTCCATGACCAAGTAAGACTAAGAGGATCTGAGGTTGTACTTTTGCTAACATTTGCTAACATCTGAATTTTTTTACTGTTGTTTTACAGCATGGGCTAGACTATAAACGTTAACTTCGTTTTTATGAATATAAAAGATTATATCCTTCAAATTTCAGGTATGTACTGATGATTTTCTAGGCTGGATTGGGACTACCTTGAAAATATATAGCAAATACTTCTGCGCGTAAATTGTTCCATTTATTCATGTTAACCGCGCAACAGTAATTTAAAAAGCTCAAAGAGTACAAATTATACCATACATTAGATTTTCAATCACATTTATGCGAAATTATAATTACTAGAAGAAACGCTCATTTTTGTAATATTTTTTATTTATATTTCGATATACATACAAATTGTGCTTTAAATGTTGGTATGAATTTACCCGCTTCAATATGTACCTATTTTCTTTTATGCAACAGTGACTTTGTTTAAAGAACACTGTGGAGCTTTATTCTTTTCATAGAACTATACTCTCTGTATTGTGCAACCGGCGAAAATATATTTTGGCTGGGTTTGAGGATCAAATTAAATGCTGTACTATACGCATCACCGTGATTTGGACTGTTACCCTACGTAAAACTCTCTGTAAGTGTGAGTTGTACACACAATCGAGACACGCATGATGTTATTTCAACCATTCTTCCGTGCAATCAATCCAAAAGTACGAAGCATTAGCTACCTAATTACCGTCTATAGTGAATGCTTAACGGTAAAATAAAACGTTTATCCATACAGATTCAAGCATTTGCTTTTCCTTAACGTTTTTACTCCAAAGTAAATGCTTTTACTTCCTGCTTACTATGGGATTTGCTAGTTTTTATTCGTACAACCTATTGTGTCATCGATAACTATGTTACTCCCATTTCAACATTTGTGCGAAATCATGGCTTGGTGTTTTAATTAGGGCAAGATTCGTCATGCGTTAGCCGAATCTATTTACATAACAGGTTTGCATTCAAATGAGAATGATGACTAACCTTCGCCATCCTGTACCTGAATTGGATATTTCATTACGGTCCCTGCAAATAAAAGAAAAGGTTGAACATGACTGTTGTGAATCTGTTGAATCTGCCACATAATACCCCTGTTAAAAATGTATAATAACCTGTGACAGCCGTGTGGTTGCGTAGGGCGATTTCTAAAGGTTACGTAACACCTTATTTTGAATGAAACTGCATGCACACGGACATGTTCGCACCGGCGTGCAAACTCTTCAAAACATAATTTCTCCCGTTTGGAAGACCGTATGGTCAAGCACTTTTCAGGATTTTTTCCCTTATTATGATCCATGTGTGTGCTACAAATCGTTGTGATATGTTTATTTTTGGGGGTTGAAATAGGCAAAATTGGCTTCGCTTCGTGCATTTTTAAAAGTTGTCCGTCAATCTTATCAAGCCTCGTAAATATTAATAAGGTTCATATCCTTTATGGCGTGCAGTGTGAATTTGCAAAAAAAAAACCTTCACGAGTTATTAATTTATAAATATCACCTTTATTGTCGGCTTCCATTGGTATACCGAGACCCACGCCAAGACACACCGAGTGACGCTAATGAATATGCCAATATGACCTTCGTCATTGTGTTGCCGGGCCAAAATCGGTCAACCGTAGCGCCTACGGCGCTATGAATACCATGCGCGTGGGTTGGTATAATCAAAATTGTCCCAGGCGATAGTTTAAGGTCTAACACTAGCGTTTGCAAAAACAGATGAAAAAGCTGAAATTCAGAATATACTCAGATGATATGAGTGTCCAACTACTCTTGAAATAACAACTTTTGAAAATTCCTAGAAATTGATATAATATATAGATTTGGGGATGTTTTCGAATGATTTTCTTCTCCACTTTTAGGTCAGCTTTACCAGTAACTAGTATTGACGTTTTGGCATCGATGACTGCGATTTTGTCTCTGACAAAATTAAACATTTCAATCAATCATACTGAGCATATTTTTGAGAAACACTACGTTCACAAGGCCACGTTTTTTGGGGTCCATTAATTTCACTGCTCTGTTATAGCGTCTAACATACGTAATCGGACAAGCTTTGCCTATCAACGGCAGACGCCTTGCCTTGGCGACCATATGGCTGGTAGAGTGCAACATAAGTCAGGTACCTTACGTCTATCATCGCGATGTAATTCAGGCTTGAATTTAACGTCGTGTCCAAAGTGCAACAAGTGCAATACCACAGTCACGATTCAGTCTTTGTATTGTCAAAGCACACAGTATATATGTATATTTATGTATATTCATACCGTGGTTCCCACCCCCCCAAAAAGAATCCGAAGAATAAAAAAATAAAAATCTTAAACAAATAAAGAACCCCTCCGGCCCCGCCGATAAAAAATATCCCAATGAAAACAGGTTTCCGAGATCTTCAAACGCCCCACCACATATACATTGTACAAAATTAAATCCAAAATTATTACTTTTGTTTATTTTTTATTATTATCTTAAAAGAATCCCTCCCGACAAACAATAATCACCAATTGCTGCGAAATTACACATGGAGACACTTAAACCCGGAAGTAATATTAGCGCCCTCTCTTGCCCGATTCCAGCAAATGCAAAACGAAAGCAAAATGTCACTTGGTACGTATGTGCGCTATAGTTAACCGAAATAATTACAATTTCAAAGAATCCCTTCAGAAACAATAATACCCAACTGTTCTAAGAAGTCAACAACCAAAAGGCATCTAAGGATCAGGAGTCATTAAAACCCGGAAGTAATGCATGTATTGGCGCCCTCTCTTGCCCGATTCCAGCAAATGCAAAATGAAAGCAAAATGTCACTCCGTACGATTTGTGCGAGTGACTTACTTGCCTGATTCTTCTCAGCGATGATGCCTTTTCCTCCAGATTCAGGTCCTCAAATATTGAACAATGTTCCCTTAAAGGTATTTTATTTATTTCATTTATTCATCACCATCAATTAAATATTTAATATACATTATTAACAGACGTACATACCATCAAATGACCGTCTTTTCATGTCTTCGGACGTGCGTTACACGATTAAAACACGCACGCACATGTACCGTACCTTGTGCACAACGAATGAGGAAAACTGCGCTCCGGTTTTAGCGAGGTTCCGGCTATAACGACAGTATTGTGAAAGTCCATCGGACCTCGTTATAACGGGAGCCGACTGTATATATAAAAAGAGTAAGCCTATACAGGGCTAACTTTACAGACGGACACGAAACTGCTCCTTCGTTAAGCTAGCAAATGTTACCAGCATTCCAGTTATGTCTATTAAAACTAGTAAAGCACATCCGACTTGTTTTTATTCATATCGATTTAGGGATGAATGACGTCATGGCCATCATTCTTCTGCCTAAGCACAACCATAAATGATGAATATCGTACTGGATATTAGAATAACAAAAAGCTTTGACGTAGTCCCAAATTACTAACCGAAGAAGCACATGTAAGAAGATCGCTGCTTTAATCTAATAACTACAGTGGTGTGAGATTGAGAGAATACAACCTACCAGTTGAATGTAGTGTTAAAGGACCCGCTAGAGTTCCCTGCTGGTAAGATCTATTACAGTAACCGTCTGGAAGAAAGGAAAAAACTAAGGAATCAAATTTTGTTAGATATTTCAACTGGATTAATGCCTAAAAGAATCAAAATCCCAGAGAAATGCAGACAGTTTTACACGGAAAAAGGTTGGCCGAAAGATCTTTAGTGAGAACGTTTGCACCCGTTTTCTTTTTGTTTGTGTCGAAATGAAAAGTCCGTATATGACTTGAATAGGCCTCAGTGGTTTTGCGTATTCAAAGAAATCGAAATCATACAAAAAACTTCACAGAACCTGCCAAAAAATGTCCCAATATTGTTTGCTGGCAAAGGTAATCAGCATTCCAGTAATGTCATTGAAAAAGAAAAGCAAAGCGCAAATATATTTTCCCCTATTCTATTGATTTAGGAAAAGAGGACGCCATGGCGATCATTCTCTTCTGCTTTAGCTCAACTGTGTATATTTAATGTCATGCAGGATTAACCTTACGACAAAAACAAATGAATAGTATGTGGTTTCACCTTCATAACCAAATAGTTCCTCACCCTCTTCGATATCTGCATGTAAAAACATTTTATAAATTATGTTAGTCCTTTTTTAATAACGCCACTTCAAACAAAACTTTGAAGGTTGACCGTGCGTTAGGATCCGCCCAACATATTTTGATATATTCCTGTCAATTCAACCTTGCAGATCAATATTCCGGCGGCTGCCACTCTGGCAACCTTAAACATTTGTCTAAAATCAATGATTATGCAAAATAGCCAACACCGTAAGGTGAAATATTTGTTTTCTTTTATATCTGCTGAACCTTCTTCAAATTTATCAGTCGAGGTGTCTGAACCATGTTTTAGGAATCGACGAATTTGTCATCAAAGCCATTTCTCAAAATATATGATAATGTATACTCAAATGCTTAGGCCAAAAAAAAAGTCTCCGGTTTCTGGTATGGAGCTTGCCCCAAAAGTGGTGCGGCGACGCGGCTTTTTTTTTTTACCTGTTTTTTTTTTTTTTTTTTTGCTTCAAATGTCGGCTGATGACTGCAAATGGTGCCCGACTAAACTTAGTGCAAATATATGGGAGTCCAGAGAGGCCACATAAAGCTTATTCTCGATCATAACCCCATCTAAAAACACGTTGAAATTGTGCAGCAGCAGGATTCCAGTCAAACCAGTGAGTTTGGCGGTTTTGAGACATCATCTTGTATTGAAAAAAAAACTTTTTCATTTTGCCGACGTGCATGGCTGCGGCGACGCGCGCGCATACCAGAAACCGGAGACTTTTTATTTTTGGCCTTAATATGCAAATTGGCATGCGCGATTATCAGAAATATTTATCCATCTATATTCTCCGCAGGAATTTGTTCATTCCTATCTAGAACCAGATGATGTTATCCTCAACGATCCCATTGAAGCCATTTTCGAAATGTTTATATATTTTTATGCATAATATGATAGTTATCTACAGCCCTTGCCAAATACTTTTTTGTCTGTCTAACCTCATCTGCATATTTTCTTTACCATTTGATTTTGGGGTTTTTTTTCCAGGGCAACATGAAACACGATTCCAATCAATTCATCCTTGCCTAATCCCCGTTTCCCAGAAAGCACGTCTTTTTGATAGAAAAATGACAACGCACATTATTGGGTTTTTAAACAAATGTTAATACATTTTTGTCAGTTCAATTAACACTCGATTATAGCAGGTTTTTTTCCAAAGTCAGATCAAAAAAGGGGTTTGAGAGTAGAGTGATTGTTGATTGGGATTCCAATTGAATTTGACATAGCCTTGGTCAATGCTCCCGTCGTTATTCGTCCCGTACGCGGTAATCAATCAGCGGCATATCCTCGCGCGTTATGCAGTGCATGTCAAAATACAGTGCGAACAGCGACCTCATGCGGCCACTATTTTTTATGCAAATCAGTTGGAGACAATCGAGAGCCTTGGTTCAATCGTGTGGGGTTTTGGGGGTGGTGCTCATTATGCTAATAACCTTAAATGTCGTTTTCTTATTGGTCAATCTTTGCGAGGAAACTTGCAAAGCGGAGAAACGTGGCACCGTACATAATGCATACACGCACGTTGTGTGTCTCTGCACACAGCACCAATGTGGACGATTGAACCAAGGCTCTCGATCGTCTCCAACTGATTTGCATAAAAATAGTGGCCGCATGAGGTCGCTGTTCGCACTGTATTTTTACATGCATTGCATAACGCGCGAGGATATGCCGCTAATTGATTACCGCGTACGGGACGAATAACGACGAGAGCATTGACCAAGGCTTAATTTGACAGGGAAATGGTAATATCATTTATAGTGGTGTATACATGGCGGGGAAACTTTCTAATCAAAACCATGTCAAAATAACCTACGCATGCATGTCATCGGGCTTTCCTATACGTATAGCTTAATTTTGTGTGTTAAACAAAATGTTATTTTGCGATGTATAGGCTAATATTGAGTGTCTCATAATAATAGATCAAGATATTTGGAAAACCCGTTTTTATTTTTTAAATAACGATTACATCTAATCTGTGATTGTTGCTTTTACATTGTTCTTAAAGTTCCTTGCACTTGTTAGTTTTTTTTTCATACGACTCACAAGAGGTCACAAGAGGGCACCCTTCACCATGGCTGCAAATGGGAATTTTACTCCGTATTTTTTATGTTTTATCCGTCAAATTGTGCTATTTTTATCCGCCATCATCTTGTGATGTCTTATTGTTTGATTAATTTTGACGCAACTTTTCAAATTAGGTAACTGCCCTTCACCGACGTTTTAGAATTCCATGTTTTGACGCAACTTTTCTTGTCTGGCAATCGTCAGGACTCACACCGAAGGTTCATTTGTTCAAAGGTTCATACATCCGATTAGAGCATCGAACCATGTCAATGATACATGTCAAAATGTAACCTACACTTCGGACAGGATGAGTTTCTATTTACGGCTCTGTGCAATAGATGCAGGGAATTGTTCCTAGACGCACGTAAGCAGCTTGGGACAGATAATCCAAAGAAATATGGACTCCATAGCATGAGATTCGGAGGGGCAAATATGAATTTGTATTTTTCACTCCTGTAGAAGATTGGCACCATGATACTGTGTTAATTTCGTAATGTATAAATAATATTAAGATGAAATGAGATGAAGGTACTGACGACCAGGATGGACAGTTGTCCGATGAGCCTAAAGGGCATTGCTCTAAAGTAGAGCAGACAGGTGGTTGATGAAGCTTACTAACTATATACTAAACTTTACTAATTGTACTCATATCCAAAAAAAATAATTAATATAATAACGAAAGATGCGCGTTTGTTGTTACAAACGCAGAGTGGTCGGATAGACAACTATTTTATGAAACACTGTCCAGTTAAGTTGTGAATATTTTTATCTAAAACAAAGTGTCAGGAAATTAAATACTTTCCAGGACAATTAATTAAATTTCAGTAAACATTCAATGTACACATACAAGTTATTTCTGGTTTGATAACGTCATTAGTCAGAAACGGAAAGTGAATACTGATTTAGTTCGAGATGGATGTTCATTGTGAAGTTGAATAACGCATGAAAATTTGGAAAACCGAACCTCAGGTTTGATGACGTCACAGTTTTTGGAAGCGAAAGGTGAACATTGTAATGGTATCGTTATTTGGGCTAAGATATACGACATGCATCAAATGATAGAATTAAATTTAAAATACGATCGTTTCAAATTCTCACACAACTTTCGGTCTGATGACGTCATGAATTTGAAACCTTGCCAAGTTTTCTGTGGTTAATCAAAGAATATCAAGGAGCAATTTGGTAAAATTAGAACCAATGGTCTTCAGATTAAAGAACACAAACACTATTTTATGTGCCGCTAGTGGGCGCCCTTTCGGATGATGACGTTATCACACTGTTTTTGTGACTTGCATTTCTCACTTAACACTTGCATAATATTGTGGCGGATTTTACTATTGCCAGGTCGGTTGTCCTCGGCGAACACTCGCGGGTAAGGCGAGTAACCCTAACAGCGCCGAGGTGCAGGTCCGTTCGGTTGGAAATATACCACCACGTATACTCAGTTTACTCACTGATCGCTGACTTCCAGACAGACAATACAGACTGACAAACATGTAAAAATGACTGTGACGCAATGACAAAAGAAGAAGGTTTCACTGATTTATTTAATTAGATCAATTATTATGATTAGAGTGATTTACTTGTAAATAAGCCCTAATAGCGCCTCAAGTGATTGCTATGGTGCCTCTAGTGAGTGTACAGCGCCTCCAGTGAGTGTATAGCGCCTCCGCCGCCACTAGTTTGCACTTATCCACCACGCAAGTGCCGCATTTATGAACTTCTAAATGTCGCGCACAGTTGTTCCCTCGGCAACGCCTCTCGTCTCCTCGGGCCTCAAAGGGGTAGGCTCCTCGTGAGCCTGGTTTATACGGAGCGTGTAACTCCTCGATGAGTCCTTACGCCTCCACCGGTACCTACAGCAGCCCTGCGCCTCAGTGCTCGGACCGACGCCTCAGTAGATGTACGCTCGCTAGCGTACGTCGTCCCTCGAGGCGTCCGGCCAACAGTCGCGCCTATGGCTCCGCTATATGCCCCACGCTAAAGGTAGGTAGGCACATATACTTACTGCAGTACGCCCTTTCGCCTCCTTGGATTGACGCTCCGGTAGCTTGGTTGGTCCTTCCCGCACGAGTAGCGTTCACCATCTGACTAGCCCGCTGGCGGCGACAAACTAATCGCGCGTCTATCGCTTTCTATGGCGCGCCAAGTCAAAACAAATTGTGTCAATTGCTCAAATGTTACACAGCTTCCTTCTAAGCCTGAACGTCCCGTTCAGAATCAGCTGACACAAATCACTACAAACATTAGCAATTGCTACTTAATTATGCACAAAGGAAATTAGCAGGGCAAAATTAGTAACACTAAAAACTTATTTATTCAAAATGATCGGCTTCTAAACACAACATGGCGACGTCTCTAAATTATCTCACTTTTTCGCCATCAATAATTTAAGTGGACTAACATCAAGTGCCCCATGTCGCCTCATAGTGTCTCATAACTTAGGACACTGTTTCCTCATAAATTTAGTTTATCAAAACGTTATATAAACGAGGCAAGTCTCTGACCAACAAATTTTAGGGAACAATCTATTCTACAAAAACATTTCTTTTCTTTTTAACTAGTAACTTCAACAAGTGGAAATCGAAGATCTGCAACATTTTGTAGGGTTGGCCTTAAAGACTATTTCTTCTCGAATAGCTGGTCAAAGTTGACTTCGTAGATTCGCTCTACCCGGGTTTCGCTGACTTTGGTCCCATCCTGGAAGGTTGTCTGAGTGCTAATTTCTGTAACTCTGGTGACGTGACCTCGGAGGACATCTTGTAGGGCCATTGGTTCTACCGGCCGGAACTGCGGTTCTCTTGGTTCCGCGTTGGGGCGTGACTCGGTTTCCGACGAGTCCTCAGGATGGCTGCTGGCTTCATCCTCTGCTTTTTCCTGGCGCATCCTCTCTAACAATGCCAGGGGTTTGCCACTTGTCCTAGGTGGCCCACGAGGAGCCGCTGTTTCCTCTATCACCAGCGACAAAGAAGCAGGTGACAACGAGATTTCGGCAGGGGCACTGGACGCTTGGGGGCATGTCAGATTCAAGGGTTCCTCCTGGACGTGCCTAAAGTCCTCGACGGTGCAAGGAGATTCCACTGGCGTGTCAGCCACTCTCCTTCGCTTCACCTCCGTGTGCGGTTGCTCCTCTGGGCACTTGCTGCAAGCCGCCGGTGCTCTCGTCCGTTTCTCCATTCGCAGCATCTCTCCCACCTCTTCCCAACTGGTGGCGTCTCCAAGATCGCGTTCGGTATGTGCGCTGCTAACCCTCTTTGGTGGGTTACGGTGATGTGTTGTCCCTCCTGATGTTGTCTCTTTGCGTTTGCGGTCCTTCCTTTCTGTTTCCGTCTCCAGCAAGATTGATTCCACTTCAGTAAGTTGATTTGGATGTTCCTGACGGTAGTGCCTCCTCATGTTATCTTTCCTGTTGCAATAGAAGTCGCATTGCAAACACCAGCAATACAACTTTGGACCATGCGCTATCTGCATGTGTCGGTAGAGGCTCCTCCTCTGGTTGAACTTCTCCTCACACTCCTCACAGGCAAAGGTTCTCTTCTCCTGCCGTCTGGGCTTCTCCATTGTTCGACTGCAATGGGGAAAACACACAAAAACACAAAATAATTTGCAATCAAATATAAACACTATAGTTCTGCTTTCTCCATGCAGCTAATTACAGTCCTTATTCTTTCTCTCTCTCTCCTGGCAATCCTATCGGAAACGGCAAGGTAACTTCCTTATCCTAGCCGGGTTACGTCTCGGAAGCGCTGTGCCGTTGTTCTGGTCACTATCCTCCATCACTGGTGGTTCAGGGGCCAAGTTGTTGGAAGCTTCGGAGCTTCCTCCTAAGTTTCCATCCCCAATGGAATCCTGAACTGGAGTCACCTCTGGTTTATCTCGATTATTAGCCTCATGCAACGGTACTGCCTGGTCATCATGGGTCACGCCTTCATTTGCTACCTCCTTCCTTGGGCGGTGCTCCCAAGGTTGTAGTTGTGGACCCTGGTAGGGTTTCAGTCGATCAAAGTGCACTACTTGCATCTTTCCCCTAGGCTTCTTCTGGATCCTGTAAGTAACGTCCGACAATTTCGTGAGTATCAGATATGGGCCTTCCCAACGAGATGTTAGCTTGGGGGAAACTCCCTTCTTCTTAGCATGGACGTACAACCATGCAAATTGGTCTTCCTCGAGACCAGTTCCTACCGTTCTCTTATCGTATGTCTTCTTCTGATGTCTCGCACTGGTCCCAAGCTTCTGCCTCGCCCGGTCGTGGGCAGTTTGCATTTGATGGCGTAGGTTTTCCCCATAGTCCGTATTGGGACCCCTGCCCTCCACTGCAATCGTTTGCGTGGTAAGGTCAACTGGCAGCCTGATTTCTCTTCCAAGCATGAGCATATTAGGAGACTCTCCTGTTGACTCCTGGGGAACAGACCGGTACGCACATGTAGCAAACGCCAACTGTTTATCCCAATCCTTTTGGTGCTTGGTAGGGTCTATCATCATTGAAACAGTGTTTAGTAGGGTCCGATTAAATCGCTCCACAAGCCCGTCGGATTTCGGGTTGTAGGCCACTGTTCGGGTTTTCTCAATTCCAAGGATCTTGCACATCTCTGCAAATACTTCCGATTCAAAATTCCTTCCTTGGTCTGAGTGAAGTTCGCGCGGAACTCCGAATCTGCACACAAACTTCTCCACGAAGGCCTTTGCCACTGTCTCCGCAGTGCTGTCCGGAAGGGCATATGACTCCATCCACTTTGTGAAGTATTCCCCTATTACGAGGATCCACTTGTTTCCGCTTTCACTCTCCGGTAATGGTCCAACGAGGTCCAAAGCAACCCTGTCCATGGGCATGTCCACCTGGTGTTGTTGAAGAGGTGCCCGCCTTTTCCTGGGCGGGGACTTCCGCTGGGCGCACCTCAAGCATCTTCGGCAAAATGACCTTACGTCCGCCGCCATCCCAGCCCAATAATATCTGGTCCTCACTTTCGCCAGTGTACGCTCCACCCCAAAGTGTCCACTGGTCACACCTGCGTGTAGCTCCTCCAGGACAACCTCCCTGTATTCTCGTGGCAAGATCACCTTCCACTCAATATCTCGCCCATCATGCGACTCCCAACGTCGGCACAGCACTGAGTCCCTTATTTCCAACCGTTCCCATTGCCCCCAGTATATCTTGCCCACTATGCCTCGTGCTTGAGCATAGCTCCAGTCCGGACGTTCTTCTGATCCTGTCTTGCAGTTAACAATCCCGCAAAGTGTGGGGTCCCGGAGCTGGGCCTCGGCGATATCCTTCAATGTTATGGTTGGTTCCATTTGCAACAACCTGGTCACCATTTTCTCCTCTCGTACTACACTGTCTTCACCTGACAGAACGTCAGTTACTTCAGCTTTGGCTCCAACCTCTGCCTTAACATCATCCGCCAGGCCACACTGACTACAAGGTTTGCGCGACAAACTGTCCGCATTGCCATGTTTCTTGCCTGGGCGGTGAATGATCTCGTAGTTGTACTCTCCAATCACTTGTAGCCAGCGGGCTACCTGTCCTTCCGGGTCTTTGAAGTTGACCAGCCAGCGTAATGCGGCATGATCAGTACGGATGGTAATCTTTCTCCCATACAAGTACTGTTTAAAGTGCTTGAGGTAGACGACGACTGCCAAAAGCTCTCGGCGAGTCACACAGTAGTTTCATTCAGGACGGGAAAGAGTCCTACTCGCATAAGCGATTACCCGTTCTTCTCCTTCTTGTATCTGCGACAGGACTGCTCCGATGCTTTCCCCGCTGGCGTCCGTGTCCAGTACAAAGTCACCTGTTGGGTCCGGGTATGCCAAGATGGGCGCCTCCTGTAAGTGATTCTTCAGAGTCACGAATGCCACCTCACAGCTATCATCCCAGAGGAATTCCCTTGACTTCTCTGTGAGCCGGTGGAGTGGGCGAGCCACCTCTGCAAATCCCTTAATAAATCTGCGATAGTAGGAGGCAAGTCCTAAGAAACTTCGCACTCCTTTCACATCTGTCGGGGTAGGCCATGATTTAACAGCCTCGATTTTGTCCGGGTCAGTGGAAACTCCGGCTGGTGAAACCACATGTCCCAGATATTTCACGGTCTCCTTGAAGAGAAAGCACTTTTTCGGCTTTAACTTCAATCCAGCCAATCTAAATCTCTGCAGCACCTCGCGTAGGCGCTGTATCTCCTCCATGACGCTTCTCCCGTACACGATAACGTCATCGAGGTATACGAGTAAAGTCTCCCATTGTAGTCCGGATACGACCCTTTCCATCAGCCTTTCGAAGGTGGCAGGGGCATTGCACAAGCCGAAGGGCATGACCCTCCAGCTGTACAAGCCCCCGCGCACCACGAAGGCTGACTTTTGCTTCGCATTCTCATCGAGCTCGATCTGCCAGTAGCCAGATGCGAGGTCTAAGGTGGAAAACCACCTCGCACCTGACAGTGCATCCAGGGTGTCGTCGATGCGAGGAACTGGGTACGCATCCTTGATAGTTGTCTCGTTAAGTCCGCGATAGTCTACACAGAAGCGTTGGCTTCCATCTTTCTTCCTTACTAGCACCACATTTGAGGCCCAGGGGCTGTCTGATGGCGTAATCAGTCCCCTCTTCAACAAGTCCTGCACCTGTCGGTCAATCTCCTGTTGCTTGCACAATGGCTGCCGGCGGGGCCTCTGCCTGACAGGTCGTGTTTCTCCCGTGTCGATATGGTGCTTCACCCAATCATTTCTCCCAATGTCATGATCGCCCTCCGAAAATACATCCGCAAAATCAGTGAGCAGTCGAGCCACTGCGTAGTGATAACAGGGATCCAGATTCTCCACACTGCGTTTCCAGAGATCCTCAAGGTGGCCGGGGACGTGTACATCCTTGTTTTCATCTCCTGGTTCAACTTCATGTGCCTGCAGCACATCTCTCTCTACCACCGGTGTGAGGCGTCCGGCTGTCGTGCCCGACCGAACCATGCACTCTCGGCTGCCCGGATTAAGCAACCGCAAGGCAAGTACTCCCTCCTTAGGATCTACCAACGTTCTTGCAAGAATCAAGCCTTTTTGCGCCAACTCACCACCTCCTTCAATCGGTTCTATAATCCCCAGGTCACCTGATTCGAAATCACGGGTCACTCTTCCTTGAACAAGAGCTTCGTGTCCGGGCGGAATGACAGTCGTTTCTGCCACAACCACCCTGGCATGCAACGTAGTTCCCCATCTAGTTGTGCACCGTATGTGTTCTCCGTGAAGCAAAAGTTCACACTTGTTGAAATCCAGTGTCCCTCCGGTTGGGAGCAGAAAGTCCATCCCGAGTATGCCTTTGGTTTTGACTTTGGCAATGACTGCCCGTACTGGGCACGCTGTCCTTCCAATACGCAAGTCCATGTTTGCCACACCTACTGTTTCCATGACACTACCATCTGCCTGCACGACTCGGATGCCATCCTGCTCCAACGGTGGGCGTCTCTCTGTCGGTATCTGATAGTAAACCTCCTCCGAGATTATTGTGTCCGTCGTTCCAGTATCCACCAGGAACGGGATAGTGACTGACCGAAACACTCCTTGTACGTAAAGTCCCTGCTTTGGAACAACCAATGGTGCAAATATTTCTCTTTTGTCGTCAGGGTTGAGATGAGTTTTGTCCTGTTGAACTTCTGAGTCCATTGTCGGTTGACCCTTCTGTTCGCCCAGCCTCCTCTTGGGTCGCAGAGTCGGCTGGCGGCCGTTTCCCGAGCGCCTCCGTGCAGGGGTAGTTGGGTTTGTGCAATCCTTTGCAAAATGTCCCTTTCCTTGGCACCCGTAACACCTGTCATCCGGGTTGGCTATCCTACGCGGTCTCGGGTGGTATACGCGTGTGTCTCTTCTCTTTTCAGGCTGAGGTGACTTTTCCTTAGTTGCCTGCTCGTCTCTCATATTCTTGTAGTATTGCTTCAGATGGTCGACCACATCAGCTATGATGGTGTCCCGGTACTCCTCCTCATCTCGCCCCATGCGGCATTTCTTGTCCTTTTTTTCCACATCGTTGTTCCTCAATCCGTTCAAAATTCTCCGTCGCCAGCGCCGCACGAACGGCGTCATTCAGAGAAGACGGCCTTGACCGGAAAACTCCCTCCCGAATGCTCTGGCTGGCGATTGCGTCTGAAAAATGTCCACGAGCCAATCTATCCCTACTGTCTTCCGTTAACTCCGGATATGATAGGGTAGCCAACTCGCGGACTGCTTCTCCAAGTTCCTGTAAAGTCTCCTTTGGACCTTGGCGACGGTTTCTCAGTTCCATAAGGAAGTTCTCAGCCATCTGCCCCGGCCCAAAACGTGTATCGAGTAGTCCAATTAGTTCAGTATACTTGTATCGCCGGGCTTGTCCTTCCCCTTGGCGATTAGTCAAAATTTTCACAGCGGATCCTTGCAAACTTGCGGCCAGGAACGCTGCAGCTTCTTCATCATTCCAGCCATTTACTCGCCTACAAGACTCGAAGTGTTCCCTATAATCTATCCAGGGCTGTTTTCCGCTGAATCGATCCGGAACAATATTAGGTCGTTTGGCTTTTCCTCCAAATCGGTCCTGCCACTCTTGTGACGATTGAATCCGCTCCTCTCTCTTCAATGGCCACGGGGTGCTAGGAAAGGATAGGCCTGCCCTCCTTCGCATCACCGTGTTTGTCGTTTGTGGGGGTGGCACCTACACTCTCTGGAGAGCCCTCCACCGGAGGCGTCATTGCTCCTCCACGATCAGTAGTCTGATGTGTCTGTGCCGTCGACTGTGGTTGTGGCAAGTATGTTTTATTCTTCATCATCGTTCTCATCGGTGTAGATGTGTTCCGGCCTGTCTCCGTACCGGTTCGCTGCATCTGTTTTACGCGCCCAAACATGGAACCATAACCAGAGGTCTCCATGTCACCCGTTAAGTCATACTTAAATTCGATTTCCTTGTCATCCCTCTCGGGCCTTTTGTGTATCCACCCACATTGGTGGTGTTCCTCTTCCGGCGGAGACCCCGGGGATTGAGACAGAAATTGCCCCAACCGGGTTTCGGCACGTTCCTTTTCTCTCATCGAGTTTGCCAACTGATCCTCTTTCAGTTGGACTTCCATACGCAGTAGGTCAATTTCCTCCTGCAACATCGGCACAGGACGCTCGCCTGTGAGGGTACCTGTGCTTTCTCTCTGTTTACTGCTCATCTCGTCCGAACACTTGGCCTTGGCCATTCAGTGTCAACGTCCTGAGAATTATCCCTCCAAGTCCAATCAAAATTATGCAATCAAGATTAGTTATCAGTCTGTTTACACGTACGCTCGTAAAGAGGTCAGTGCACAAAAAAAAATGTTCCAAGCGTCCAGTAATAAGCTGAGCATACAAATCCCACCGCTGCCACCATTTGTGGCGGATTTTACTATTGCCAGGTCGGTTGTCCTCGGCGAACACTCGCGGGTAAGGCGAGTAACCCTAACAGCGCCGAGGTGCAGGTCCGTTCGGTTGGAAATATACCACCACGTATACTCAGTTTACTCACTGATCGCTGACTTCCAGACAGACAATACAGACTGACAAACATGTAAAAATGACTGTGACGCAATGACAAAAGAAGAAGGTTTCACTGATTTATTTAATTAGATCAATTATTATGATTATAGTGATTTACTTGTGAATAAGCCCTAATAGCGCCTCAAGTGATTGCTATGGTGCCTCTAGTGAGTGTACAGCGCCTCCAGTGAGTGTATAGCGCCTCCGCCGCCACTAGTTTGCACTTATCCACCACGCAAGTGCCGCATTTATGAACTTCTAAATGTCGCGCACAGTTGTTCCCTCGGCAACGCCTCTCGTCTCCTCGGGCCTCAAAGGGGTAGGCTCCTCGTGAGCCTGGTTTATACGGAGCGTGTAACTCCTCGATGAGTCCTTACGCCTCCACCGGTACCTACAGAAGCCCTGCGCCTCAGTGCTCGGACCGACGCCTCAGTAGATGTACGCTCGCTAGCGTACGTCGTCCCTCGAGGCGTCCGGCCAACAGTCGCGCCTATGGCTCCGTTATATGCCCCACGCTAAAGGTAGGTAGGCACATATACTTACTGCAGTACGCCCTTTCGCCTCCTTGGATTGACGCTCCGGTAGCTTGGTTGGTCCTTCCCGCACGAGTAGCGTTCACCAACTGACTAGCCCGCTGGCGGCGACAAACTAATCGCGCGTCTATCGCTTTCTATGGCGCGCCAAGTCAAAACAAATTGTGTCAATTGCTCAAATGTTACAATATATATGTCTGTAGTAAAATGCTTCCGCTTTGAAGTTATTTGCAGTTTTTATTGCACTTCCGGTAACACCGGAAGTAAAAGTCAAGCGGTTTTGTGTCAGGGAACAAGAAATGTTTCTCACTGCATAGTCTAAAACCTCACAAAAACAAAGACGATACTCTATTTAGTTCAAAAGATATAACGCAAACTGTTTTGTCAAAATTTCCCCTTAAATAGCTGGTAATTTGATACATGATGACGTCATGATGCCGTAACAACAGTTTTAACATAACAGTTCACACAACGTTTAATGATCAAACCGTAAACCGTTTAGAAGAAATTATGCTTTGTTTCGATCTCAGGCTAATGTCTTCATTTTGAATTCACCTAACTTTGACCTTCCGGTAGACCCGGAAGTAACGGCAAGCGAGTTTATCGGACGAAAAATGTTGAGCAATTAATGGTCAATCTCATTACAGAATACAAACATCATTGACTATTGAGTTCAAGAGTTAAAGGGAAAGTAATTGGTTACTTTTCCACCTAAAATCACTTGTAATTTGACACCTGATGACGTAGTGTCATGACCTAGCGGTTAAGAACACCGGACTCATGCTCTGGTGTTTCAGAGGCAACAGTGGCGTGGGTTCGAGCCCGAGCCCGGACACTTGTGCCCTTGAGCAAGGCACTTAACCATTATTTCTTCGTCCTTCGGATGGGACGTAAAGCGTAGGTCCCGTGTGTTGTGTAATGCACGTTAAAGACCCCAGTAACACTTATCGCTAACAGAAGGGGTTTGCCCCGGTGTTTCTGGCACTGGCTGCAATATGCACCGCAGCACCTTGAAACCCTTAAAGGTACAACATAATGGGTCTCATATTTCTCATATTGAGGGCCTCCATGGAAAGCAGTGCTCTGCACTGATCTTAGCTACCCTCACTAAAAATGACATAAATGAAAATAAAATAAAAAAATAAATAAAAAAAAATAATCATGACGCCAGAGTAATATGCACCACTTCGGATAAGGGGCGATATATATTGAAAGTTACAAGTTCATACCAGATACCGTTTAGAAGAAAACCCGCGGAGAAGTATTGTCCAGAAAAAAAAGAAAAAAAAGAAGAAATACTAGAGGTTCGCGTTTGTTGTTACAAACGCAGAGTGGTCGGGTAGACAACCATTTCATTAGACATTGTCCAATTAAGTTATGAATATGTTTATGTCAGAAAAAAAGGACCAAGAACTTCAACATTTCCAGTACCAATTATTTTTTTACAAACAGAATGCGTCTTTTAAGGTGTGATAATTTTCAGTAAACAGTTTGAGTAGAAGTTATTTCCGGTTTGATGGCGTCATCAGTCAAAACAGGGAAGGGAGGACACTTGTTTATCATTAAGTAAAAATAACGCATGGAAATATGGAAATTAAGTGTTTGTAATAATAACAGCTAACTTCCAGTTTGATGACGTCACAGTATTTGGAAGCAAAAGGTCAATATAAAGTGTAACAGATGTCATTTTTTTTTTGGGGGGGGGGCACAAAACAAAGTCATGAGACAGGGATCAAATGATGGATTTAACTTTACACATAAAATGGTCATTGTTGAATTCTCCCTACAGTAACTTCCGGTCTGATGACGTCATGATTATGAAACCTTGCAAATTTATTTCTGGTTGCTCACGGGATATATAGGGGCAATTATATCATAAAAGTTTGATTGAGGGGCATCTTAAAAGATTAAACTGTTTTCCATGTACCGCTGGAGGGCGCCCTTTCGTGGATGACGTCAAAATAATGTTTTTGTGATTGGCATTCCTCACTTAACACTTCCATAATGTATTTGTCTGTATGAAAATGCTTCCGTTTTAGAGTTAGATTCAGTTTCTATTGCACTTCCGGTAACACCGGAAGTAAAGGTCAAGCAGTTTTGTGCCCGGGAATAATAAATGTTGCTCAAGGCACCGTCTACAACCTCACGAAAAAACGAACACGATACCCTATTTAGTTCAAGAGATATAGGTCAAAGTATTTTGTCAAATCGTGCAATCAAATCGCTTGTAATTTGATACCTGATGACGTCATGATGACGTAACAACAGTTATAACATCTTCGTAACATGGTACAAGTTCACAGTAGGTTTTATGATCATACCGTAAACCGTGTGGAAGAAATTGTGCTTTGTTTTGATTTCAGGCTAAAGTCTTCATTTTCAATTCACGTAACTTTGACCTTCCGGTGGACCCTGAAGTAAAGGTCAAGCGAGTTCACGTACACGACAAAAAGTGTTGATCACCTAATGGTCTATCTGATTACAAAGTTGGAACATATTTTATCATGATCTAGTTATTCTTTTTATTATTATCATTATACGTGAAATGTTACCATTAAGGAGACACTTTATCGTAATTTCTTCGCACGATGGGAGACATCAGTCATTAGGTAGACATTTTCAATTATCATCATCATCATCATCATCCCCATCATCCCCATCATCATCATCATCATCATCATCATCATCATCATCATCATCATCATTATTACAGCAGCAATAATATATTGTTTTACTTCCAGTTTGAAAGACATTTACAATTATCTGCTGGATCATTGCTATAGTTAAGGATTTTTGGAATGCATATGTTGGAGAAGCCATAATTTACATTCAGAGTGTGCATTCAAAATGGACACATAACTTACCTTCATCAAACTGGACGTCCACTGAGCCCACTACAAACAGAAAAGTAGAACATAATTATTGTGAATCTGTTGAATCTGGCTCCAAATATTACTGTGGTAAATGTATAATAAAAACCTATAAAACTCAGCATAAATAAGGTACCATCTTAAGGGAAATTACATGCTGTGGACATTCAGCTCATCTTGTTTTCATGCACATTAGTATGTAGTGCAAAACTACATATTCAAGATATTAATCCTTGTTTCATTGAAAGTGACAAGAAAGTGGTGGTTTTTATTATTAACAAATCCTTTCATCAATATGTAACAGGGCACTATTTTGCTTTTGTCACACAAGGAACTCCTTGTCAAAAGTGCACATGAACAGTACAAAAATTAGTCCTTCAAAATTACCGACAAAAAAAAGTTTTGAAGAAATATTGGCCACAACTATTGTCAAAACAAGCTGTTTTAACATGATTAACATGTAAAAAGAGGAACTTACTCCAAGAAAATGAAGAAAAGTTTGACATAGTACACAAAGCTATGGAGACACTACTGTTCTGCCTTGAATGACATCACGCTTTGGCTCATAATTATGGAAATGTTCATTGGCATAAGAACTAAGATGTTCAAATGTCTCCCTTTTAAAGTCATAGTTACATGACAAGACAGCTGTTTTAAATGTATTTAAGTCATAAAAATAATATTACATTACATTACATGTTCCCTTTAAACCTGGTGGTGCACACTTTTCCGATGTTATCGGTTAACCGGATCATCGGGCCATCGTCCAGAGGTGTGCGCTGAAAATTCGGACCAATCTGCCTGTATGCCGGGCGACCGGATGAAATCAAACATGTTTGATTTCTTTCGCAACCGATGTCACCGGAAAGGTGTGCGTGCAGCCCTCCGATGTCACCAGACGCAATATTTAGGCCTATGTGAACCAATCAGATTCACAAAGGAAGTCACATGATCCAAAATTGATGGCTGTCATTTTGTCATCATGTGATTGGTCATCACGCGACTGATCACCATGTGACCCGTATCGGTGATGGGGTGATCCGGTGCAAGAACCGGTAAAATCGGAAAGGCCTTGCTTTACCGTCTATCATGGTAACATAACTTAGTATAGCCACGAGGTCGATCATCACCGTCGTGTCCAAAGTGCAGCAAGTGAAAAATTAACCTGCGTAACGATCCAGTGTGATGTGTATTGTTCACGCAAACTGCACTGATAAAGTGCACCTACACCCTAATCAGGCCATTAAGAGTAAAGTCAGCTCGAGCATGAACAAGCACGACATACAAAGTGTTTTATAAGGAATCATTAATTTGTAAATGCTTAGAAACTTTTTTGTTCAAGGACATCATATTTTTCGAAAAAATCGTTGAGAAAAAAAAAAAAACTGCCGAGTATCGGTTGTTTTGTAGAATACGCCTGTACACCTAGAATACCATTCTCACGGATGCCATATATAATACGGCAGCCCAGAGCATTTTGGTCAAACGAACACGGTACCAATTTCGGAGCACAGAAACATTTGTTGTGTAACCTTGTCTGCCGGCGACCCCCTGCTGCATGTGGCCCCTGGGGCCCAAAAGAAGGGGCCAAATAATGGGCTGGTTCAAACATTGGAGGCACCACATAAAACCAAGTTTAAACTAGAGTTTGAGGGAACAAACACATGGTGTTGGGCCAGAGGTTAGTCTTTTTCGCATTATTGAATGTTGATTGTTGTTGATTGTTGATGTTGATTGTTGATGTTGATTGTTGGTTGTTTATGTTTATGTTGATTGTTGATGTTGATGTTGATTGTTGATTGAATTTGACGGTGGTTGTTAATGTTGACGTCGATTGTTGATTGTTGATAGTTGATTGTTATTATTGATTAACGATTGTTGACGTTGATTGTTGATGATTGTTGATGTTAATTGTTGATGGTTGATGTTGATTTTTGTTGTTGATCGTTGATGTTGATTGTTGATTGTTGATGTTGATGTTGATTGTTGATGACTGTTGATGTTGATTGTTGAGGTTGATGTTACTTTTGGTTGTTGATTGCTGATGTTGATTGTTGATGTACTGATGTACTTGCTGCTGCACTGTAAACTTATCAACTACAATCGTTACAAAAACCCATTAAATAGCTCATACCTCTAAAAGTTAAGGTCGCACACCATTGGCACAATACAAAATATTGCTCGCCATACCCTCTTTACCCCAATGGGCATTATTTTTAAAGCGCCCAATTGGGCACTTTTGCCAGCCCAATTTTTGAGTAACATATGACGTCATCATAAGTCAAAAATGTGCTTGCGTTAAGAAGTTGTCATGTAAACGTGTACAAAACACTGGTAAACACTTAAAATACATTCGTCCATCAAACAGCCGTTACATGTAGCTCAATTGTTAACATACAACAGTCATTAAAACAGACGCTTACGAAGCGAGCACGGGGATTTTCCTTTCGTACACAATCTGCTGTACACACAATGCACGTGGCATTAAATGAGCATTTCAAGGTGTAGGCGTCACATGTTCAACTTCAAATTCCAAGGGGTCTGCAGGGCATCTCCAGGTTTACTTATTGAAACGAAACTTTAGGAAGTTTTGGATCTGTTATTAAAAGTGCCATTTAAAAACCACAAAACTCGATAATATCTTTGACGGTTGATTTTTTTTGCAGTTTTCAAAGGAAAAGAGTTTTGTTCTTTGTAACTTCCGGTCTGATTACGTAATCATTTTTTCGCGCACAGGTCTTGTCTGCATTATGGTGAAAATGTATATTAATTTTGAAGCGATAACCGCAAATTTCGCCACAGACATCAATTGAAAATGCGTTTTGGACATTTGTTTACCTGCCGCTAGAGGGCGCTCGAACTCTTAATGGCGTCACCAACCTTTTTTTTGGAAAGGTTAACCCACCCACAGACCAACATCTTTAAAAGCAAGTTCATATCTGTTTCCACTTTCAAATTATTAGGCACTGCTGGTCTCGACCGGAAGGAAGGGTCACGTTATTTTGCACGCCCAAGATAAATTGAAGATCATGTATCATCATGTCGATTCCCGCAAAATTCAAGTTGCGGTCTCTCACGGTTGATTTTATGTCACGTTACCCATGATGACGTCATGATGACGTACTTGCAAAAAATACATCTTAAGTGGGTTGTGTTTTCATGTATTGACAATTGAAGTTTATATCACTTTTTATGTTGACAAACAGTTCTGGAGGAGAATTTTGCTGAGAAGACCTAAAAAACAATAATAGTAAACTCTTACAATAACAATAGGTGTTAGTCTCAGGACCAACACCTAATGAACAATTACACCCTACTGGGTATAAAATAGCCAATACCAGAAAAAGTTTCTGCTGCATAAGGCCCGTCGGACACACCCAAAGTGGAAGGAGGAGGCCGTTTTTCGCTGATACGGTTGCAACGTGATGGATACGAAGAAACGGAAACTAGTTTATATTGATGCCTTAACACTTGTAGAAAATAAAAATGTAACGTAAGAGTGTTTTCAGGTCAAATTAAATAACTTCAAAGTGGGGCAAAAGCGCAAAGGGGGGCGTGGCCGTCACCCCCTCCTTGTACATTTTCGCTTATATCTTTGCAATGCAATTTTTAAATCATGCCAAATTTCTCTGACAGGTGTGCTAATGTCTTGCAGTTATTTTGACACCAGTTGTATGCCATTAGGGCATACGTTTGTCAACAATTGTCCATTTTCCAGAACAGGTTGGCCTAAGTTAACTTTTCCCACTGATAATGTACACGTATGCACATGTGCGTGGAAGTACGCATGAGAGTGGCTACTAACAGATCGAATTGAAACTTCCTAGATGCATTACACATTTAAGAGTATGAAAATAAAAGCATGTTTTATTGATGCCTTGGTAGTTTTTGAAAATTACATCTTAAGAATTGCCGCCACCCCCTCCATGTCCATTTTCCAAAACAGGGAGGCATAATGTTAACTTTTCCATTATCATGTTTAATGTCTATGACAGTGCGCATGAGAATGCCGAATTTAGATGACCATAGAAACTAAACATTTTGAGAGGTTGAATTGAAAGTTCCCATATGTACTACAAATGTCCGGTGGTCTTTTTTTATTTGAGTACCGGTAATTTACATTGAAACACACAGGACTAGCAGGAGATGACTAGTCATAGAACAATAACAGCTTTGGGATTGGGCTGAAGATGAAATTGAATCTTAATGGGCAGCAGTGCAGCGCGGTTAAGGTCAAATATTTTGTACAATATTGAGCACATTGTAACACATTGTTTCACTGGAATATAGCAGTATTCACTATTACACCCAGTTGTATCCAGATCGACTTGGGTAAACCACGCTTTAACTCTTTACCAATCCCACTGGTCACCGTCAGAGTGCGACGTTTGTCCGATGCGTCTATTATAAATATTCATTTACACCTGCTTTGACATTAAAAAGGAGGGGTGGAGATCAGAGGTTGTGAGAAAATTGTCTTTTGTGTATAAATTCATGACAAGAAAATGTCGCGCTTTGAAGTAAAAGTGGGTATACACAGTTCACTGACCACTCAAAGGTCACCAGAGGTCAGGCATGAACTGTCCATATACCATGTATGTGGAAATTCATATCATGGCCAAAAGACTGAAAGTTTAGATGTGGGTCGTGAACAAGTAGGGTTTACATAATTAATACATGGCTCCATGGTTAAATATCACCATTGAGGTATGTACCCCCAAGATATCACTAAATACCTTGGGCATTAAGTTCATTGACCTCTTGAAGCAAACCAGAGGTCAGATATGAAATGCCCTGCGTACGAAAATTCTTTTCATAGCAAAAACACCTGCATTTAGAATTGGGTTTTGAAAAAAAATGCACAAGTTTAATAGTAGTAGTAGTTGAATAAATAGCTATCAATGTATACAAAAGCCACATGACCTCTGTCAATTATGATTTTTTTTCATATCGGATCATTATTTGTATTTTATGAAGAACCATATGAATTGTTTGATCTCAAAGTTAACAACTTTTGAAGATATTTTACTTTAACAGTCAATACTGCTCATTAAGATTCAATTCCATCTTCAGACTCAAGCCCCAAAACTACTTTGACTAGTCATCTCCTGCTACCTGTGTGTTCTAATTACTTATAAAGTTGTATAATAAGAGAACCACTGGACATCTAGTGTAAGTTGTAATTCAACCTTTTATAATGTAAAGCAAACATGTTAGAGAAACTTGGTATGATCAAAACATGCATTGTGACAATATACAAATGTAGGCACAAATGCACATGGATGGGGTGGCGACCACGCCCCTCGACTCTTTTTACACTACTCTTCAGTTAATTTGTCGAACCCAATACCGGTACATTGTAATTTTCTAAAACTACCAATTAAGGCATAACAAAATCTGTTTTTATTTTCGTACTCTTAATTTTGTAATGCATCGGGGAAGTTTCAAATGAATTCGATCTGCCGCTCTCATGCGCACTACCTTGCACATGTGCACGTGTGAACATTATCAATGCGTAAAGTTGTTTAACTATGAATGGGAGCTCTATTTTCATAAAATTTGTTTCAAAACAACTGAAATACATCAGTAAATATGTCAGAGAAACTTGGCACGATTAAAAACAAACACATTGTGACGATATGGATGAAAATGCACCTGGAGGGGGTGACGGCCACGCCCACTCCTCTTTTTTCTTAAGTTAATATCAATAATTTGTCTAATCTAAATTCATTCTTAAGATGAAATTTTCTAAAATTACAAAGGCATCAATAAAACATGCTTTTATTTTTATACTCTTAAATTGTATATGCAGCTGGGAAGTTCCAATTCGATCTGTTAGCATGGTTAGTAGCCTCTCTCATGCGTACTTCCATGCATATGTGCATACGTGTACATTATCAACGGGAAAACTCTTAAATGTGTAATGCATCTAGGAAGTTTCAATTCGATCTGTTAGTAGCCACTTTAATGCGTACTTCCATGCACATGTGCATGTGTGTACATTATCAGTGGGAAAAGTTAACTTAGGCCTACCTGTTCTGGAAAATGGACATTTGTTGACGACGGTATGCCCTAATTTAATACAACTGGTGTCAAAGTAACTGCAAGACATTAGCAGAGAAATTTGGCATGATTTAAAAATTGCATTGCAACGATATAAGCGAAAATGTATAGGGAGGGGATGACGGCCACGCACCCTTCGCGCTTTTGCCCCACTTTGAAGTTATTTGATTTGACATGAAAACACTCTTAGGTTACATTTTTATTTTTTACAAGTGCTAAGGCATCAATATAAACTAGTTTCATTTTCTTCTTAATCATCTTGTTGCAGATGTATCAGCGAGAAAGAAAAGGAGGGGTCGACGGCCACGCCCCTCCTCCATCCACCTTGGGTGTGTCTGGCGGGCCTTATGCAGCAGACAATTTGTCTGGCAATGGATATTTTATACCCAGTAGGGCGTAATTGTTTATTTGAACTTGGTTTTATGTGGTACCACCAATGTTTGATCCAGCCCATTAATTGCCCCCTTCTTTGGGCCACAGGGGCCACATGCAGCAGTGGGTCCCCGGCAGACATCCATATCTAAATACAAGGCTATGTAAGGCTACACTATAAATGTTTCTGTGCTCGGATATCGCTACCTTGTTCATTTGACCAAAAAACTCTGGGCTGCCGTACTAATAGATGTCCAAAGAATTAATTACAAATATGCCAGTTCGTTGTGCACAAAATATTGTTCCCGGACCCACAATTTACACAGCGTACCTGTCGACACCATTTACTTACAATGCAGTTAGACATAGCAATTAGTGATATACAGAATAAACTCAAACATACCTGATCCATATCCCAATAAAGGTATGTCCTTATTCAAACGACGTTCCTTCATGTTGACGCTGGTTAAGATGAAAAGGAGACCCGTCTGCAATAATAGGATGAAACGTGGGAGGTTAAACCTAGGAGAAACATTCATAATTTTGATTTAAAAAGGTATAACTGCTAAATTTGACGATATTGACATGTATGCCTGCTCATAAACGTTTTTTTTTTTTTTTAATGAAGCCTCTATCTCATGTCATTTCTAGCTTCTACTAGACCATATCAACACATTTACACTCGTTTGAAAGGAAACGTGCGTGATTGTGGACTGAAATGCAAGTACCGTGCTTGTGATAACAGAGCAAGTTTGAGCGCGCATTACTAATTCTAGTTCGCCTATGATTTCCCCCAACCCATGCAGGTCGACTATGGTGCGACTTATCTAGTGGAGTATTCCGGACCAAACTACTTAGGTCAGCACTTGGACTTGGCTTCATTAAACTTTTACGCCTACTCGACTTGAGAATAACGCTTTCTCGGACGTTGTAGACACTGTGACAATGTGTACTTATTGCCACAAGATTTGAACGGAGCAGTCTGATTGGTTAAGAATCGAGGGAATAATTATGAATACTCATGTCACCACATGCACGTGTCCTGTTTGTGGTGAACGGAATACGGCACATGTTGTCTGGCTCACGACTTCACAGACAACTGATTCTGACCGCTATGAGGAAATTTCATGCCCTATCAGAACTTCTTGTCTAGCGCTGTTATGGGTCGTATGTATAAAAAATAACCCTAGGATTTGCTATTACTACCAATTTTTAAGCATTTACATCTGTATGAATACAAATGAAGAAAACGCTTTTACTGAATAAAAAAGTAAATGCGTCAGATTCGGGATATTTACTAGCCATTTGTTAAGGCTGGGTCGGGACAGCCTTTAACAGAGAGAAGCATATTGTGGCGGATAGCTATACACCATTTGTAGTCGGGGGTCGTATGGATATTTTGGTTCAGATTCTTCCAAAAGCACCAAATTCGGCACAGATGTCGACCATACCATACTATCTCGATTTTTAACGGGCGCCAAGACAGGCGCCACACGAGGCCGCCATATTGGAAAAATCCAATATGGCCGCCAAACGGGTCAGAGGTCAATTACACTAAATGAGCGAGAATCATAAATAATATATACTACTTTTCAGGTATTTTCAGGGTCGAGCAATCTGAATCTGAATCTGGAAAAAAGAAAGAAAATATGGCTGCCAGCCAGGTTGGAGGTACTCGCTGTTAAAACAATACAACTACAGGGGTAGATGTTTTTTTTAATGAATTGAGGTCAAGTTTACCGCTAGAGATCATTTGGGTTAAACCGGGCGTTTCTGGTGCGTCATTCCATATACAAAACTCTTTCCTATTAGCTGTACATGTCGGAAAGTTTGACATCTCTACACATACCACAGAAACAATCTTAAATTTGAGCGAGAAAATTGTCTTAAGTTATTGTAAGGGCATAAGCAAGAAAAGATTTAAGAAATAACGCAAGAGAAGTGTTTACGATGAAGGTACAACCATTGCCAAACATTCGTGTCCCGATGTCTGCGCGTCAAGAAATCGTCAACGTAAAGATGCCCCTTGCCCAAACGTTTAAACAAGTAGAAAGATCAACAGTGCAAAAAGAAATGCTCTTAGTCCCTTTCAATTCATTATTTCGTTGCATCTTGTTTCCCTCATATCAGTTAATTTGTAACATTGCATTGTAAATTCTACAGTCATCAAGATTTTTTTTTTGGGGGGGGGGGGGGGTGAACCTCGGAGGAAAATAGGAAAATATATCGATTAAAAAATGTTATGGACAATGGAGAAAAGTATGTGCTGGGTGTTGTCCCTTAACAATGAAAAAAAATTACACTGAAAACAACTGGAAGCAAGGGGTTATTTTAGCAACGCGCACCAGCATTTTAAAACGGGGAAATAGTTGCGAGAAATAAAATGGACCAAACTTCGACACGAATGTGCGGCTTGATTTCCCATTTTGAATTTTGTTGGGGAGATAACTTCTACAGGTCCAAAATATTGCTTTTACGCACATAAAAATGTGTCTTTCTATACAAACCTACGGAAATAAAGGTGTGCGTAGCGCAACTTTTGCCCCATGTGCTGAAAAATGGCGCCGCCCATGACAAAACGGGTCTGTACCCATTGCCGATCTAGTCTTTTTATTCTATATCTATGAAGACAGGCACTGAAAAAAAACATGTAGGGAGGAGATAGTGAGGAGAAAGCGTTTTATAGGTGGGATTAAAACCCCAGAACAATAGTCATGGTAAAACCCATGTTGATTATTAGGTAGGAACTGAAAACCCAATCCACATAATTGGCCCAGGCGGGTCACAGCGGTGGAAGGCGAGGAAAGAACCGCTACGCAAACTTGACTCATACTAGGGCGATCACTCCCTTGTTAAACAAATGCTGTTTTAATTTATAAAGAATATTAACTGATTTAAGTCTATTAATGGCCTTTTAGTGTCTACTGCCATTACGCTTAGATTATGATTAATTGAGGAATAACTAAATATTGGGGAATCTGGGCAAAAAAATAGCAACTTCAACTCTCCAAATAATAACCGTTTCGTGCAATTATCATCCTTCATCAGTATGTTACAAGTAAAAAGAGGGTGTGTGCATGGCAAATAATCGTAACGAGTGCATATTTACTACTCCCACTATATTGATTTCGAACTTGTTCGGCATGAAAGACAATAATATTGTTCAGTAAAGATTCAGGCCTAATCGTACACAACGACAGGACAATACTTACGAAATACTTCTCTCTTGGACCTTTTCAAGAATGACCTATGTAATTACCTGATCGTAGTCACAGGATATAAGACACCTTAGTTTAACACATGCAGCTAACATTCAAGTCACAAATATCAACGCGTCACAAAAGTTGAAACCCTTTCTAGCTGGTCCCCCAGCACAAGCAAACGGAGAGTGGTTGCACTGAACTGAATGTATAGCACTTTGATATAGGGTCGATGACGTCATACATAAACCCCAACAGTTATCATGGCGCTCTTAGTTATCTGGCTCCGACTGGCTCACCGTTCGCACAAAAGTCACTCTAATTGGCTGTGCTGCTACGTGGCAGAATTCATCATTATTCATTGAGCTGAATAGGCTACATTTTGGTCAAAAAAAGGAATGGAAGGTGTCAGTGCAGGCTGATTTAATATACAGCCTCTTTAAAGACAACCACTGATTTTAATGTCGTGCATAAAGTTTATTTGTGTTCAGTTCCGGTTTCGAAACCTAATGGGAGCGGTTCACAATACGGTGTTCCTCCAACGTTTATCTTCGAAAAGGTACATTTTTCGGGTCGCGGGTCCACATCAGTAACTATGGCGACGCTATACAAATGTAAACCGTCCCAACGATCAAATTTTGGCGTTTAATATAATTATGATCACTATGTAATAACGGGGTCTCTGGATTTTTGCGTATGGCAGCCAGCCATACGACCCAGAAACATTGTATGACCATGTATAGCACAGGCATAGATCGAAAGTGTTTAATTGTGTCGGAGGGAGGAAAACCGGAGGACCCGTAGCAAAACCCTCCTGGCACAGAAGGGAACGGACGCACAACTCTAAAGTTCTAAAGTTTTAAACTAAAGTTCTATACCCAAAGTCCAAAGAGTTTAAGACACCAGTCAAATCAAGGCTCATTTCATCATCTTTTATAATCTTTTTTTTTTTTGGGCGGGGGGGGGGGGTAGTCCAAATGATTTTCGGGTGAAAATTCCGTGCAAATACAATCAACCCTAAAAGTAGTCCTAAAGCCCATCGCCATTTTGAAAAATGACGCCTGCGCTCGCTGGCAGAATAGAGCAACTTTAGGGCAGTCCGGATCGCGGCTTCCACTCTTCTTGTATACAAACACTCACGTTCACGGCCCACAAAATGCTCTAATTCCAACATGAAAATTGAGGGCATACTAATCGTTATTTGTACCCGCGTAGGCAATCTTTGGCTCATTTACTCGCCTGCACCCTTATCGTAGCTGTACACGTTTCTTTATGGAAAGCGTATGCAGACCAACTGAGAAAATCCATCACGCCTATCTTGTGCATCGGGTCGGGTTGACCAGGCCAAACTGACCCGAAACGTGACAGAAACCGACCCGACCCCGAAACCGAATGTTTTTCCAATCACTTCAGTCGGGTCGGCGACGGTTTGGGTTCGTTTTTACATTTGCGATTGTCGGCAGAGGTGGGTTAAGCCATCTTCCGAGTTCTGAAAAACCCGAAATAATCTGGAAAAAGTAGAAAGTAGACCCTGGAAACGAGGTTGTGGAAGTAAGTAGCCTCCCATATACTGGTTCTACGTCTTTCTTGAGGTTGAAAGAATACCCTGGGAATGAGGTTGTGGAAATAAGAAACCCTCCCATAAACAGGTTCTACTTCTGTCTTTCGGTTGAAAGTAGACTCTGGGAACGAGAATGTTGAAGTAAACCTCCTATACTCAAGTTCTACGGGCAGTTATGTCATGAGGTTAAAAGTAGACCAGTCGGAACGAGGTTGCGGAAGTGAGTAACCCTCATATAACAGGTTCTACTTCTGTATCACACATTGTAACAAATCACTTATGAACAATAACAAAATAAAAATAGAACGGTACATGTGTATGATTAAAACACGGGGTATGAAAACAACACGTATACTGCCAACCCACTTGGAAATTGAGATAAATTTGTGTAAGCTTCAAACAAAGATTGACATAACTTGGGCACTTTGAAAAAAAAAAGCAAAAGAGGAAAAAATACAGAGTTTAGTCATTAACTCAAACTGTTTCCATGCATATCTTTAATGCCTTATTGGAACGGGAAATGTAGCAAAGTATAGCCTCCTTCGTGTCAAGATGTGCAAACAGTGTTTGTCGCCCTTTGGTCAAAGTACGTGTTTGTTTGTTTGCATTATGTATGTCCTAATGTATTAATAGGGAGGTTTCGCAAGCGAACGGATACGCTTACACTTACGCTTAGCTATCCGTATCCGTTTTTTACTTACGTGTAGCGAGCGAGATATGCATGTCGTCTCCACGTATGACGTCATACGCCACTCACTATCCGCTAAACGTGCAGACGACACGCATATCTCGCTCGCTACACGTAAGTAAAAAACGGATACGGATAGCTAAGCGTAAGTGTAAGCGTATCCGTTCGCTTGCGAAACCTCCCTAATAACTCTCATATTGATTTCATATGCATTTGTCCCGCAGACTAGTCGATTGTTCGGTGAAGATTTAATCCCATTCGGCCAAAAAGGATGGTAGTTACAAATGATTTTCTCTGGAACCTTGTCCTTCAACAAGAAATTTCACAGTCGCTGTCTCAGAAAATTAAGAAACTTCAGTTCCGAACCTCCAGCGTTCAAGTCACAAATTTATAACTGCGTCACAAATATAATTTTCTAGCCGCGCCAATGAAGCAAGAGCGGGTATTGCGGCCTAAATGTATCAGCACTGTTTTGTGGCTCCCTTCTCTTTTGAATCGGTAGAAATGAGGGATCCTGCAGCTCTGTAGCAGTCTTTCTACTTGTATTTCCGTGAAAATTTGGATGAAACTGGCCCTAAAAGCCGCTCTATTTTGCAATGAGGGTAGAGGAATAAAGTTTCAACGTTGCCATTGGCTTCTGGACTGCTAATAGGGGTGGTCATCTTTGGATGAAAAAAACACACCCAAATATCATACGTTAACACCCTTCCAAAAAGAACGGTTCAAAAGTTTAGGGGAGTCTAAATTGGAAACTTGTCCGAGTCTGTAGGAACTTTGTCAACAATTTAAGGAACACTCTGAAAAAGGATTATTTTCGGAAACAAGTCATGGACAACAAACAAAATCCTTCTGGCCTTTGGTCCATCTTAAAGAAAGCCATGCCGACAAAATTGCACAAGGTTCCTAACAGTCTCAGGGTAAATGCTTCTGTGTTCGACAAACCTAAACAAATAGCTCAGGCCTTCAACACGTTTCGTGTCGATTGGAGTTAACCTGTCTAGTACATTTCAATCTCGGAACAACCCAAAACCTTGTTTTGACAACTTACCTGATTCCGAAAATAATTTCACATTTTATGATATTGAACCTGGTTTTGTCATGAAGCAGCTTAACAATCTCAATTTAACCAAAGCTACTGGTGTTGATGGAATTAGCGCAAGACTACTAAAGATTGCGCCACCGGTAATTTCAGAATCGTGTAAATTATTTAATAGATCTCTGGTAGAGGCGGACATACCAGACGAGTGGAAACAGGCTAAAGTCACGCCTATTCACAAAGAAGGTAACCTTGACGACACGAATAACTACCGGCCAATCTCAGTCATCCCAATTGTGATGAAAGTCTTTGAGAAAGCAATTCATTTGCAGGTGTATGACTTCTTATATGACAATGGCTTGATCTGTACCCAACAGTCAGGGTTCAGGCCCGGGTATTCAACCTGTACTTCATTGACGTATGTAACAAACTACCTGTACAATCAAATGGATCAGGGTAAAATTACAGGTATGTTTTTTCTCGATCTCAAGAAAGCCTTTGACACAGTAGATCACGAATTACTTTTGTGTAAATTACAGGCTTATGGTATTAAGAACGGTGCTCTGGCTTGGTTTAAATCTTATATGACCAACCGTAAACAAGCCACTGCTTTTCGGGGCGAGACATCTGATTTGGAATTGATCAAGGTTGGTGTTTCACAAGGTTCAATATTGGGTCTTCTCTTGTTCATGATTTATATCAATGATTTACCTCGAGCAGTCTCGAAGGCCTCGGTCATTTTATACGCAGATGATACAGTGGTTATGTTCAGCGGTAGCAACATTGCTGGCATTGAATCTACTCTGAACACAGAATTATCTTTGCCTGCGTTACGGTTGTATAGCAGGCAAAATTTGTCTAATCGGTTGAGGAATGAATTCCGCGAGGCGGTGGTGCGTATAAGGGTGGAAAGGGCGTGTCAAATTTGAATATGAAAGACGTGCATAGAATGTACGTAGAACGTGTGAGGCGAAGGCGTGGGGGATCATTATAGCTTGCGACTTCAGGTCAGTTAACACACACAAAGATGGAGCTGGGCGACATTTCAGACCTTGTGGAAGCAAAAATACAGGACAACCAAGCAGTACTTTTGAGTCAGCTTGATAAGTTAATGTCTAGTAAGCTGAACAAGTTCCAGCAACAAATACAAGAGAACCAACGAGACTTGAGCGACGTGCAGGTTGTGAAGATTGAGGAAATGACTAAAGACTCGTATACATTTCGTAAACGAGGAAATGAAGAGCAACATAAGGTCAACGTCAAGGCAATAAGGAAAATGAAGGAGGCGGATGCCATCCTCGAGGCAGACAGCGCTACCAGCTACATTGGAGAAGCAAGAGCAAAAATATCGGAAGAGCGGGATCATCGACGGCAGTGAGCAGTAGAGCGAGCACATCATCGGACATCGGCTACCGCCAGCAGCAGGGCTACGGGGGTAGAAAACCGGGAGCGTGCTTCGCATGCGGGAAGTTTGGTCACTGGAGAGCGGAATGCAGAGAGGCAGTGAAGGAGACAAGTGGCAGCCTTAAGATAAGTGAAAAGGCAGATGAAGTATGCATGAATGTGATTTGTAGTTTGGTCCAACGAGAAATAGCATCTCCGGTTGGGCGTTTAAAGAGTAATCTGAAAAAAATGGGAGGAGATTAATGCCAACAGTAGCATAATGAGCATTTTGCGTAATGGGTATATGTTGCCACTGTTTACTTTGCCTGAAGAAGCTGAAATAAGAAATAACAGGTCGGCTTTTGATAAGTTTGATTTTGTTGGTTCAGAAATAGAGAAGTTGTTGCTCAAGGGGTGTATAGTCGAGGTTAGCCAAAAACCATATGTTGTTAATCCATTAACGGTAGCGGGTAACAAAGATAAGCCTAGATTGGTACTAGATTGCCGCCACATAAATCCTCATCTGTACAAAGAAAAGTTTAAATACGAGGATGCACAAGTTGTACGGGATTTGTTCAAAGTTAATGATTTTGCTATAACTTATGATTTGAAATCAGCTTACCATCATATCGAAATAACCGAAGAGCACCGAAAGTTTTTAGGTTTTGCCTGGGAGAAAGAGGGCAAGAAAAAGTATTACGTGTTCAATGTGCTGCCATTTGGCCTATCAACGGCAGGTTATGTATTCTCAAAAGTAATGAGAGAAGTAGTTGCATATTGGAGAAGCAAGGGGTTCAAAGTAGTAATGTTTCTAGATGATGGTTTGGCTGGAAGTGCCACTAGAGAGAAAGCTAAAGGGCAGAGTGATTTCATCCGAAACAGTTTGAAGGATTTGGGCTTTTTAATAGCCGAAGAAAAGTGTGATTGGGAGCCGAAAACAAAAGTTGTTTGGCTCGGTCTGGTATGGGATTTTGGACATGGGGTCATGCATATCACTGAAAAGAGGACTAAAAATCTCATATATTCAATAAATCAGTTGTTGAGCGGGTTAGACGCGCCTTTTGCGCTGGTAAAGGCCAGGTCATTGGCAGGCATCCTAGGCCAAATCGTATCAATGCATAGCGTTTTGGGATCATTGGTTCAGCTAAAAACAAGGGAAGCATTCAAATGTGTCAATAGCAGAGCAAGTTGGAATGCCAGCGTAGTGTTGGCATCAGAAGCCAAATCAGAATTGATATTTTGGAGAGATCAGGTAGATCAAATAAATTCCAGATCGATATCGGAGCACATGGTTGTGCATTCATCAGTATACACAGATGCTTCAGGCATAGGTTGTGGAGGGTATGGGTGGGGACATGAGGAGATGGAGATGGTTGGAGCTTGGTCACAGAATGAAATGGGTAAAAGTTCCACGTGGAGGGAACTAGAAGCAGTTCATAGAATGATGCAAGATATGGCACAAGGTCTGGAAGGGCCAAATGTTCGTGTGTATACGGACAATAAGAATGTAGTGAAGATTATCAAAGCAGGTAGTAATAATTCAGAATTGCAACAGAAGGCACTACAGATCCGAGAAATTTGCTCAAAAGTTGACATGAAAGTTGATCCAGTGTGGATACCAAGAGCAGACAATAAACGTGCAGATGATCTGAGTAGAATGGCTGATAGCGATGATTGGCAAATAGATCACAAAACCTTTGCAAGGTTAGACAGATGTTGGGGTCCTCATTCTTGCGATAGATTCGCATGTGGGTACAATTCAAAGTGTCAAAAATTCAACTCACGGGGATGGTACCCCGGAACTTCAGGTGTAGACGCCTTTAGTCAAAAATGGTCGAATGAGATGAATTGGTGGGTGCCTCCATCCAAATTAATTGCTAGAACGGTAGATAAGTGTGTAGCAGAAAAAGCATGCGGAACGTTAGTGGTTCCATACTGGCAATCGGCGCCGTTTTGGCCCAAGGTTTGGAATGGTTCTAGTTTTAAGCCATTTGTGCAGGCGCACGAGTTTTTAACATCCGATGTTGTGTGGAAAGGGAAAGGCAAGAATGGGATATTTGGAAAACGTGGGAGTATATTCAAACTAATCGCACTGAAAATACGGTTCTAATTGAGTTATTTCTTTTTAGTACTAGGGATATCTTGTGCGGTTCATCAGGCTTTAGAAGAGACAGGAGCCAAGACCAGCAAGCTGACTACATTGGCGGACAACATGTCAACACAGCTGATGGAATCCAGAAGTGAGGGGACTACGACCAAGTACTCGTGTCTGCATTCAAAAGATGGCAGGCATTCATACAGACGGAGGGGGGCGAGGCGATACCGGCGAAGCCAATACACGTTGCATTATATATTTCAAGTCTGATTGATCAAGGGTCTTCGTCAAATGCCGTTCAGGCGGCAGTATATGCAATTAAATGGGCTCATAATATTAGAGGATCAAATGATCCCACAGATAATCTTTTCGTTAAAAATTTACTGGAAACGGCTAAAAGGAAAAATTCAAAGCCAACGATAAAGAAAGACATAGTTACGGCAGAGCAGATCATCGCCTTATGCGATCAGTACGGGGATTCGGAAGATATCATGGTGTTACGAGATCTAGCCATCATAGTTTTGGGATTTTCGGGTTTTCTAAGATTTGAGGAGATCCGTTCTTTGAGGGCAGTAGATGTAAAATTCCACGAAAGTTGTTTGACTTTGTACTTGAGCAAAAGCAAAACAGATCAATACAGGAAAGGAAATACAGTAACAATTTCCAAAGGTAACACAGCTGCCTGTCCTCTAAAGGTGGTAGGGAATTATTTTGAAAAGGCAGGAATCTTACTAGACTCCGACCAGTTTATTTTTCGGCCGGCATTCTGTAACAAAGGAAGAAAGGTACTTGTAAAGAAAAATAAGCAAATAAGTTACACCCGGGCTAGAGAAACGGTTTTGAGTCGACTTAGAGAGGTTTGTGGCGATGCACATATTGAGCTTCATTCGCTCAGGGCCGGTGGTGCCACTGCTGCCGCAAGGGCGTCAGTCAATGATAGACTGTGGAAGAGGCATGGGAGGTGGCGGAGCGATACAGCCAAAGATGGTTATGTTGATGGTTATGTTGATGACAGTCTAGAACACAAGTTATCCGTTAGTCAGGCACTACAATTGTAAGAAATTATTACCCTCCAATGTTGCTGCTGAGCATTGTTCAAACACACTGGCTTTAATGTAAATGATTAATGTTATTACACATAAATAACGGAGATATTATAATTTGTTGATATCAATGTTATGCGATTTCATGGAGGCTCGAAATATAAGCCCAAAAAAAAAAAAAAGTTGTTCCTTTAAATTGGTTCCACAAAGGCAGCACAGTGAAGTAATGTTATCCAATACACTGGCTTTAATGTAAATGTGTAATGTAAATACAGTAAGAACGAAGGTATGGAATTTAGTTGGATTTTATGCGATTTCATGGAGGCTGGAAAGGAAGGCAAAAAAAAAAAAAGCAATTTAGTGGTTCTTTTAAATTGGTTTCACGAAAGTAGCACAGTAAAGTATACACGGTTATTCAAGCGATGTTTATTATTGTATCACGAGGAAAAGTTGTAAAGGAAAAAGCAAGTTGCGACATAAATTGCTGTAAATGCAGTGAAAATTACTTTATGAGGCACAGTTTAGGTTGAAAGTAGAAGGGTTGGCAAATTTTGTGCAGATATTCCGGAAGTGAAGATAAAGAGATTAATAAGCGGCAAAAAAAAAAAAAAAAAGATAACGAAGCCTCTTGCCCGATCTTTGAATTCTAGCCCCTTGGCAAGCCGTACCCTATATATGGTAATATATGTTGTATATTAATTTGGTGTTGTCTTCATAGGAAAGGATGTATCATTAGAATAGACTTATCTTTGCCTGCGTTACGGTTGTATAGCAGGCAAAATGTGTCTAATCGGTTGAGGAATGAATTCCGCGAGGCGGTGGTGCGTATAAGGGTGGAAAGGGTGTGTCAAATTTGAATCTGAAAGACGTGCATAGAATGTACGTAGAACGTGTGAGGCGAAGGCGTGGGGGATCATTCTAGCTTGCGACTTCAGGTCAGTTAAGAACAAACAGAGAATGGATCAGCTTTAAAAAATAGCTTTATGTAAACGTTCGAAACGTTTTGTCTTGCTGGCAACCACAAGGTTTTCCAGAGTTTTTGCTCATTGAGTTTTATCTCTGGTTTTTAATCCAGTGGGTTTATTCGGGAGTTTGTACGATTACATTGAATATCTGTATAATTATTGTTTAAAATTAAACAATTAAAGAGCCAGCTCCAACTGGTTGACTGCCCCTTGGCAAGCCGTACCCTATATATGGTAATATATGTTGTATATTAATTTGGTGTTGTCTTCATAGGAAAGGATGTATCATTAGAATAGACCTGGATCTTATTAATGATTGGCTCAAACTCAACAAACGTACCTTAAATGTTTCAAAAACACAATGTATGTCAGTTGGGACAACCCGGAAACTTAATGGAGTAGATGATATGCAGTTACATATTGATCAGATGCCTTTAGACAAAGTAAATGTTTTTAAGTATCTTGGAATATGGATGGATGAAAATCTTAATTGGCAACAACATGTGCAAAAAACTGTCAGTAAAATATCTAGTAGATTGGCCTTGATCAGACGCCTTAAAGGATATTTGGATTCTAACTCAATTAAACTGTTATGTAATTCTCTAGTGTTGCCGCATTTTGAGTACCGTTGTCCTGCCTGGATTAGTGGATGTACGGAGCGGTTGACGAACACTCTCCTTAGACAACACAAACAGATGGCCAGAATAGCTTTGAATGTTGACTACACTACTCCTTCTGTTGAGATGTATGCCATATTGAAATGGGTTCCCATAAAAGACCGGTGGGATTATCACAGAAGCACTCTCATGTACAAAATTGTTAATGGCAGTGCTCCGACTTACCTCTCTGGTGAATTTATTCTCGCCAGAGAAGTACATTCACACCAGACTAGGAATGCAGTAGGAAAAAATATATGTCCTCCTAGACCCCGAACCAGAGCAGGTAAACAATCTTTTCATTCTGTTGGGACACAGGTTTGGAACAACTTGGCACCTAATATAAAACTGGCCAATGATCTCACGTCTTTTAAAACTCTGTACTGGGCAAATAAATAGATGGAAGTTACAGGTGTATAGGGATTTATTTATGGTTCTTGGGGAGCGGGGGAGGTTTTTTTTTTTTTTTTTTAATATTATTTCTATTTTAAGAACAGTTGCCTTTTAATCAATGGACAAGGGAAATGCGAAAGTCAATTTTTAAACAAGACCATGGTTTTTTTTAACTCGGGATTAATGTTCCATTTTAAATCTGTTCATCTATACATCGTCTGTTTTAATCTAGGGTTTTAATTTTGTGTGGTTTTAATTACTTGGGTTATACATCGTCTGTTGTAATTTAGGGTTTTAATTTTGCGTGGTTTTAACTCCTTGGATTATTTTTTGTAATGTATTCATTATATCTTTTATTGTGTTTTGGTAATTTTTGTCGTTATTATATCATGTTTTTATGTAATCCAGGGCCCCCAGGGAGAACAGTTCATTGACAACTGATGGGGCTACCCTGGTAAAATAACACGAAATAAATAAATAAATAAAGTCCCTCAATCAAGCTTAATTTGATGTGTGTCTTGATCACCCACGAGAGTTGATCCTTCTGAGTATTTTGCCATTTTGTTTAAATCAGATATTGTGACAAGATGGGGAATAGCAATAAATGGTTGCAGGTCTATTTTCTTGCTTGCCAAATCCAGAGATGACGTAATTGTTCTGTTTGTAATATGAAGTATTGGGTCGCCTGCAATGTATTGAAGGGGCTTATGTAAATTCATTGTTTTATGGTATGAACCGTGTAGACTTGGAGCGAGTCTACATGGGAGCGGCCAATCTGCAGCGCGGTCATTGCTTTTCATGCAAAGCGCCGGGCTGCAGGACTACTTTTAGGGGTGATCATACTTTGGATGGACATTACTCCAAAACGTTATTAAATTACCCCTCAAAATAAAAAAAAAATAAAGATGATAAAATAAGCTTTATTTTGGGTGTATCTATAAAAAAAAAAAAAAATGGAGAGCTGAGAGCATTTTATCCTTATTAAGTGGGGTATTTGTCGTTGAGGTCTATGGCAGTTTATTTACTGGTCTGCAACCCAATGTTCGTGGGTGCCATTTAGTTTGTGCACATACGCAAAATATTCCCGCTATACGGTGTTCTTATTTTTGTGCGTGCCTCTGAGGGTCAAAATGGGTCAGATATTTTCGTTTGCAAATTGGAGATTTCAATATGCAGGGTGAGTAAAAAAAAAACGAAACCCAAATGTCGTGACTATTGTTTTAGTTCAGTTTTGCATGTAGCACTTTCAAAATCTTTGATATGAAAGCCCAATTCATAAGCTTTCTGTTAGTACAAGAGTAATTTAAATCACTAATGTAATTTTTAAGTTATGGAATTTTAAACACAAGCCCCGTTTTAAAGTTCTGTCCACGGATCACAAAAGGTAAGTGTTCTTTTGGCAAAACGAAAACAAATCACGTACTTTGTTACGTGAAAACAAATTGTTTTCGTTATGCTGAAAGACTGTGCACTTTGTTGTGATCCATGGACAGAACTTTAAAACTGTGGTTTTGTTTAAAATTCCATAACTTGAAAAGCACTTAAGTGACTTGAATGATTCTTGTACTAAAACAAAGCTTATGCATTGGGCTTTCATATCATATATTTTGAAAGTGCTACATGCAGAACGTCACTATAGCATTAGTCCCGACATTTGGGTGTCGCTTTTTTTCCTACTCATCCTGTATTTAGTCTTTAAATGAAACATTACGAGCTATTTCTCTTCTGAGCAACGTGGTTCACAGTGAATGTTAAACCACGTTAGAGCCCACACCAAGTACATGTCGATATAACTCCATTTCTTGCTTCTGTGGGATCGAATCAGAATACATGAAGCATGTTTCCCTCCCAGGGTCTATAGTCTATATATTGAAAGTAAACCTTAGGAACGAGGTAGTAAGTCACCCTCCCATGCAAGATCTATTTCTATCTTGAGGTTGTAAGTCGACCCTGGGAACGAGATTTGTTGCCCTAATACAGAAGTGTTATTCGTAAAGGACATGCAAGAGCAAGATTCAAACAAAGATAGGTTTCATAACACCATCCACCTATTAAAAGCCAACTAATATATAAAACGCAAGAAAAAAAAGTACACTCATTAAACAAATTACGGTATATTACATTATGTAAACAAAATACATTTTTTAAATTAAAACAAATGAAGTTATTGCATGCTTAAACACGGAGTAATGAAAACTAACAACCAAGTTGTGAATTGAGACAATTTAGTTTCAAACAAAGATTGAAAATAATTAGGCACTTTGAAAATAAGGAAAAAGAGGGGAAAAATTGATTTTAGCTGTCATTAACTCAGGATGTTTCCACGAAGATCTTTATGCGTGAATAGAACGTACCGCGTAAATAGGAGCAAAAGCAATCTAAACAATAGCATCCTTTTAAGCTATAGTCCATCATTTGTAATTTGTGCATTTTGTTCGTTTGAAGCAACAAAAGAGTTCAAAATCTAATAAAGGATACTAAGCAAGTAACCTGATAAAGTTTCAGCTAAGCTTCAGCTGTCCATTCCGAGAAAAACAGCATTCTAAGATCTCAATTTCAAATCAAAAGTTACTGAATCATGTTTTGAATTGCAGCTATACGCGACGTCGCGCTTATCCGACGAATTATAACAACCGCGCGCGCGTGTGCGTCGTTCCAATACTTGCGCGCGCTGCGCCGAATAACAAAACGAACTACTAATTTAAATTTTCCTACGGTGCTTCTTAAGAATCACCGTTGGAAATGCCTTCTTTCGTTGATTACTTCAAAATGACAGCTTCCCAGAAAGAATAATTTCACAGGGAGTTTAGTTCCCTTACTATCTTTCAACTAAGTTTGTTTTTCAACAATAATTACGCCAGTTACTTTTCGGATGGCTGCAAATGATGGACTATAGCTTTAAATACGTAGGCCTACTTATGTGCAATCACTGTGTTTGTCGGCCTTATTTGTCTCATCACTGTATCCACACAAAGTACAAGTGCGTGTTTGTTTATTACTTGAAACTGGTTATCCATCAATAACTATGGGATTTCCAGTTGTCCTAAAAATACATCTCTAAAAAAGAAATCCCGAAGTAAATTTCCAGACCAGAACATGATTAAATGCAACGGATATATAAAGCAAAATATGCACTGCGAATACTGACACTGAAATATAACCTTGGAAGGTCCATGGATGTTGATTGTTGTGGCGGGAAATATAGTCCCTATCATTACTTAATTCGCTACCACTGGTAATCTTTGGTATTTATTGTTAAACAGTAAGCAAAATGGGGCATTCGTGAGAGTGAGGATGTGTAGGAGAGAGCCTTTTTTGGTTAAGGGTTTCAAAATTTAATCTGTCAAGGAGTATTTTATTTACTTGGCGATATTTATAGCATTTGGGTCCGTCTGCCCTCTAGCTAACTTCGTTGAACGAATTAATCAACAGTGCATTTAAACTCGATTTGAAAGTGGATCACTCAAAATAACATGATTACTCTTAGAAAATGATGACTTGAGGAATAAGGAAACAACTTAATTTCGGAGACTTTGCCAAAAAGTGACAACTTCAGCTCTGTAAATATAAGCCGTTTCAGTATATTGCAGCCCACACCACTGTAGTCCCAGTGGGCAGTTGGTGTGTGGCTAAACTTTGTCAAACATTTCTGACTCTCAAATTGATTTCATTTGTATATTTATCCCGCAGAAAAGTCGATTGTTCCGTTAATCTCACTCCACCAAATACAAAAGGATGGTACTTACAAAATGCTTTTCTCTGGAACCTTGTTAATCGATGAGACACTTCACAGTCGCAGTCTCAGAAAATTAAGAACCCTTGGTTCCAGGCCTCCAGCGTTCAAGTCGCACATTTAATTCTGACTGCGTCACAGAAATGCAAGCGCACAGTTGCAGTGGGCTGTATTAAGCACCTGACGTCATGACGTTGTGAGAGGGCTGCAAAATGGACGGTAAAAAGGCCTACGCCGGCGAAATAACGAGCCGCACAATTACCATCAGTTGCTTTCCTTAAATAATGAGTTTTGTGGCTCCTTTCTCTTGAGAGTGGGAAGAACTGAAGGATCCCAGCTCTGTTCAGGTTTTTGTATTAAGTTTTGTATTTCTGTGAAAATTAGGATGAAACTGGACCCAAAAGTCGCAATCTTACAGTTTATTTCGCAATGGGTAGTGGAGGAATATATAGTTTCAAAATTGGCATGGGCTTCAAGACTTCTTAAATAGGGGTGGTTATCTTTCGGTGAAAAAAAATCAAATATCATGGGTTAACACCCCTTAAAATTTGATGATGAAATTAGCTTTATTTTGGGTGTATCTATAACAAACAACCGTGGGGAGGTGTCGGCATTTTATCCTTACTTTTTAGTGGGAGTATTTGTCATTGAGGTCTTTGGCAGTTCATTTACTGCCTGCAACCATAAAGAGTGGTCACGTCTGTTCATAGGTGCCATTTAGTTCATGCAAATGCTCAAAATATTACCGCTACATAACGGTGATTTAAGGGGGTTTTTTTGGGGGGGGGCTCTAAGGGTCAAAATGGGTCAGATATTTTCTTTTGGAAATTGGTCAAATGTAGGTGTTGGTTGTTTTTTGGGGTTTTTTTGTAGCCTCGAATGCAGTCTCGTAAAATCTCGCGTAGGCTTTCGGTCCATGCGTGCGTGACCCCGGGACAAGAAACTGAGGTCAAACAGGGCTCAACGCGTGACATGGCCACTGACTGGGTTACATTTTCCTCACTTATTTGTGTTTATTGACAAAGTCAATTTGTACCCTTTGTACCTCAGAGCAAACGTGAAAATCATGATAACCCTCTGACCCACCCGTGCAGAGTAAACGTTCAAGTGGACTGTGTAACCTCCATATCCACATGTTAGGTTAATAGCAGGGTATATAATCTCATCACACACGCACACATGAGGACTGGCAACGGCCTCGTGTTCCTATTGTCTTATTGGTTGCTGACTCGATGCCGTGGCTGTGCTGCCTGCGAATTTCTTCTCCGTATTAGGTGGGTTACTCTTCAGTCATGAATACTTCAATAGTTTTAATCGGCCCAGTATTTTTATTCATTAAACAATACCAATAGTATTGTTGTTACTTAGTCAACCAGTTACCTTTAATTATTTAAAAGTACCGACTCGTCGAATTACCACAGTGGCCTAGTGAAATAGCGTGATGAGTATGGATACAAAGATCACTGGTCCGAATCCAGGTCGTCGCTACTAATCATTCATGGACTGTGTTTCTTCTCTGATTTGATCGTTGAGATAATTTTATTTTAAAGGAAAACAGTTAACTAGAACTTATCTTAGCAACGATTCAAAGGAGAACTGAATTGTGCATGACATTTCGAGCAACCCAGCCTTTTGATTGGCAGCTACCTCTGCACAGTACTACTGCGTTCCGCTGGCGATACGTGCAACGATATTTTAATTAGATTCACCGTTGACCCCTATACGTCACAGGTCGATCTAACAATCTGACCTGCGCTCCACTATCATGACTCTCAATGGGCCTATCACCATTACGCCTCGTAATGCTAAGAGGAAATATAGGCTGCCATCATAACTGGTTGAAATGCAATTGAATTTATTTTGTGACAGGACTGGGTGAGGACATCATCTATGACGATCGAGGCACTTAATGAAACCGCCAGGTAAGCCTTGCTCTTTGTGTGGCTATCTAGTATCATGTGCTTATCACTACGACAACAATTTTCTGAGGTCTCAATTCAGCAGTATTCAATATATATTCAACGGATATTTACATTTTATGTAATGTTTTTAAACGTTTTACGAAGCATTTGTCGTTTGTTTTATATCGACTTTTGTGTCTAAAGAAAACTAAAGCCAAATATAACGGTTGATTAATACTATTCCTTTCATGTGACGTGACCCTTTACCTCGGAAATTAATTCTATTTTTGGGATTTACTGACTTATTTGTAGTTTCATTTCGGTCCAGGTCTTTGTCCTGTCTATTTGTATTGTCTGTCTGTGTCTCAATACATGTACTCTTCTCTAAAGTTTAACTTAATTATGTGGTGAACTTTTTGTAAATGTGCGAACATATTTTCATGTTTGGTAATTACTTGGGGTAATTTAAATTATAAACCTTCCTCGGTTTCTAAAGACCCCCCCCCCCCCCTCATAAATGTCCATAATGTGAAGATTTAATTTCAAGTTTGTATTACAAGTGCAAAATAAACCTAACAAGAGAAACATGAACGAAAACTCTTTTCCCCCGTGATGTCATGTCTGGTGCGACGAAAACCAGACTGACATTCGAAATTTTCACTTCTAGTGGTCGGCTAGAAGTGAAATTGATGATGTTTCAACATGATTTTCCGGTATAAGCGGCGCTAATTTGCATATTCGTGCCACAGACACATGTGGTCAATTCCAGAATAGTTTTATTGTGATCTCTTACCTTGAAAACACGGGTTTATACACCTAATTCATTCAATTATCTGCAATATTGGCTGAGATATAGTGAAAAACAGATTTTTCGGTAATGGCGGCACTAATTTGCATAAAAACAATACGTGGGACAATTTTTGAATTTTTTAACATAGCAAATCGTTTTCTACGCATTTTGTCTGACCTAGAAACGTTGATTAGAAACTGATTTCCGACGGTGCACGATACCCCCCTCTATCTCCCCAACTAATAGGTCACCAAATTATATCGCACTTGTAGGGAGTAGCATTTCTCCCTTGTTCGGGGGGAAGGGAGGGGAAGGGGATAAGTGCCCGCCCAGTGACGTTTGTGCCCCCGAATGTCCCCCTACCCTTCACAATTGTTGCACCAGGTGTACCAAGATGTTTAACCCTATATGTACGTCGCTGTGTTCAAAGGTATTTTTTTGATCAAAATCAAGGAAATCAAAGCAAAACATTATGCTTATGCGAGGGCTGGCTGGCCGGTGAGAGTGAATAATTGAGTACTACACCCACACCTGGGTTGGAATCACCCATTTGATTTATTCTGATAAAAGCAATCAGTGTGCAAGCCAGCGACAAGGGAGACAGCACATTTTGGGAATAAATTCAACAATCACAAGCAATTCTATAAAAGGAGAAAAAAATAGCCAAAATCAAATTGAGTAAAATGCTAAATCATTCCCAAGGGAGGCCTCATTGTACATATATTGTAAATACATCTTAGAGTATTTTATTGATGAGAAAGAATTGTCGAGGTCAAAGAGCACAAACCCATAATTTCATAGTCAATAATCCAGAATATCCAAATTGAGAGAGATGACAGGAAATAAATTCTGACTGCCATTATACAGTCATAAATAAAGCTTATTCAGATAAAAAAAAATGATACATAAGTACAATAGATAAGTAAAGACTGTGAATCAATTACCTACTGCAGACAAAAAGAAATATTTCAGAGAATAAATCCAATTCATTTGAAGTTCTGAGATTTGTGTCCATATTGCCTGAATTTATCAACCAAATACAGCTTGATGGACACTGTTTAGAGATATTAAAAACAGTGGGGGAGTGTACACACATGCATGATACACACAGACAAATCAATTAAACAACAGTTCGAAAACATCTGACCAATTATTATGATGAACAAACAGCGATTTCAGGCGACATGTCAAATACATTTTCTCAATATGAACACAAGAGGGCCTCCATCAAATTGCATTAGTAGCAGAAGTTGAAGAAAATCCTAATGTACGCTTAGTTTCATTGAACTACCCTATTCCCTACTAAATTATACTGGACTAGATTCACTTATATATTGAAATATTATTGTTTCTTCAATGATTTGATGTAAAAGTGAGAGTTTTTACCTGATAAAAGCGAGTGCATGGTGTGCAGCCCATCCACGTTAGGAAATTGGCGTGTCACCGATTGATGGCGCTGTCGACGCGCTTGCTGAGCCGATACATTTCGATACCGTACCGTACGTATACATGATCATTACATCCTTAAAATTCTATTGCAGATCTCACATGACACAAACTGATCATGGAGTCATGCACGGTCGTAGCCGCAAGGGTTTTGGGGAGGATATGCAAGGCTATGGCTTGCCGTATCTGCAACGAGCGACAAAAGGACCCAAAGTCGCTGGCCTGTCAGCACAGCTTTTGCACGGCCTGCCTAGAGGGCTTGCAAGTACATGTGAATGAAGGTACATATAATATTGTGATTTCGGGCGACCGATGTTTGCTTTGGATTGCCTCAGATTATCCGCACATACCATTACGTGCCAAGGTCCATAGAAGTGCTTTTGTATCGATTCCGTTTGACACATTTGACCTTCTTTCATGCACCAACGCCCAGTTATATCCAGTGGGATGTTTTAAAAAAAAGTTTTTACCGACGTCGCTAGAGAGAGTGTGTTGGATATGTTCAGGCTCTTCTTGTTCGTTTCCAAGTCACATCCCGTGGATAGACTTGAGCACCCCAAACTGCACTGGCTTAGGCCACACACAAAAAACCGGTCTCTGGCCAGACCAAAGTTCTAGAATTAATTTGTCGATACAGGTTTTTGTATTTGTTTTTTGTTTGTTGGGGGTGTTGGGGTGTTTGTTTGTTTATTTTTTTTGGGGGGGGAGGGGGCTTTTTTCATGCTTGGATTGTACAGCCGTCATAATTATGACACAATACCGAACTGTGAAAGAGTTTTCACAACAGACACTGAAATAGTTAGCATATATGTTTGTATTAAGACACGCATTCACAATCACAATTGCTCATGTCATGTGTCGAAACGTGTGTTATCGACTAGCCGCCATTGTTGTTGATCAGCTGGCAGCAACCTCGTACCCATGGTCTACTACGGTACCGTATTCCTTCAACATCAACATCGTACCGGGTACGAGCTGCCCATGAACATTTGAGACGGTGCGGCAATAGAGGACGCTGTTTTAGCTGGCGCGGACAATGTATTTTTCAAAATTATTTAGAAAAAAAAACAAATTGACGCGCACCATCGAAATCAACGCGCGCGCTGACCAGAGACCGACATTTTTTGGAGGGGGGGGGCAAATAGACCGCTTGCAGACGCGATCGATAATTGACGCGCGAAGGTGCGCGACGCCATGTTGTGGGACAAAATGTGCATGGATAGATATACCATTGATCTCCATATACAGTATATGGAGATCAATGAGATATACGCTTGTCCCACAACATGGCGTCGCGCGCCTTCGCGCTTCGATTATCGAACGCATCTGCAAGCGGTCTATTCGTGATCTCGTTGCTATACGGCCACTCCGAAATTCCAGTAGTTTTTTATCACTTTGATGAATGAAGAGTTAAATGGAATGTACAGTACTTGCTTTCGCTGTAATGTTCAGAAATATTAGGCTAGTTTGTTAAAGCAAATATTGTTACACTAACTTATTTGCGTTTTGGGTTCGTAGATGCTGCAAAAAAAAAACCCAAAAAGCAATCCAGTTCTTTTAGTCTTGTTCGCTAACCACACTCAAGATAAAACAAAGCAATGTATAGACGTTGGGGAATTATAAGGTAAGAGAATCAGTCTAGCTGGCTTGTATCCCTTCACAGGTGTGTAGTCAAGTGCAAAGAAAATGCAGAATAACTAAATATAACAAATTAGGAGCATTGGAGTTTTCTCCAACGCTGGTAGGCCGACCAGCGATGGAAATTGATAAAAAAATACCACTTTACTTAAAAGAATGTCAGCACATGCACCAGGAGCCACAATTGTACGGGATGCTTTAGACTGTCATTCCCCAACAGTCCAGTAAAGAATTTCGTAGTAATTTGATTATTTTGGGTTTTTACTGTTTGCAAATGTTGTATCTTCCCTTTATTTATTTCCCTTTTAATTGTTCAAATTCTGTTTCTTTCCATCAGTACATATATTAGTTTGTCCTATTGTCTTTTTGTTTTGTTTCACGCAAATCATGAATGACGCAGCGACTTTGGAAATATCGTGTCCAAGCTGCTGTCGTGTGACCACCATCGATGCTCGAGCGGGTCTTCCCGACGCAGCAAATCTTACAGAGATCCTTAAAGAAGCCGAGGAACAGGAACGGTACCTGCAGGTGGGACAAACCGAGCAGCACCCGTGTCGTTTGGATGAAACTGACCGCATTGTCGAACACAAAACAGTGTGCGAGGGGGCGTTAGAGACACACCGGCCTCTTTCAGCTGCGAACTCCCAGCAGGACGGCATCCGAGTCGTACTCCGTCAAAACCTGGCTCAGCTAATCGAATTCCTTCGTTCTAGTTCTCTCGGTAGGATGTCTGTCATCAGGCCGCGGAGCCTGTTATTGATTGTTATTCTCTGTCTGGCATACATCACCATTCATCCAATGAATCGAGATAGTGAAAGTGAAGGGACTTGGACCTTGATTGAGGACTCCATCCCGATATTTGGAGAGTTTGAGGAGAAACCGACTCCCTTTGCCGAACCTGCCGTCGAAGAACCATCACCCGATAATAAACAAACACCCAATTCGGATGATATCAATCCCCAGTTGAATCCCGCAATCGCAAACGCGCTTTCAAGATTAAACACAATGTCTGAACGCGTGGAAGACGAAATCTCACAATTGGCATACGAAGTGAGGGGTGGTATCCTAGATGAAGAGATAACACTGCGAGAGTCCTTACGAAAGACTGTAGATGACCGAAGAAGCAAAATCCATAGCTATGAGGTTCACCTCCAAGCTTACTCGTCTATTAAACATGCCGATGAACTTGGCGAGGATTTTCGAAAGTTTCGCATTGAGGCCGAAGCGCAAACTCTCCGTGCGCTTCACAATCTGTCCTTCGTCGCTCTCAGATACCGGACTGAGAGCACCACCGAGTACATTGGGAAGCTCTTACTTCAAAACAATTTGAAATTTAAACGACAGTTTTACACGAATGGCATGTACCGACCCAAAGCAATTGCATGTTATCCCAATGGTGACGTCGCTGTACTTGGCGATCGGCAAGTGAGAGTGTACCAAGCCAATGGTCAATACAAAGCCGCCATCAGCTCGCAACACCTCCGCGAACCGTCTGGGTTGGGTGTGACAGACACCGGCAACATGTACATCACCGACGGGAAAACGGTCAAGGTGTTCGACGACAACCTGAAGTTTGTCTTCGAGTTCACTCCAGCTGAGGGACTCAAACTTGCGCAGAGTTCCCTGACATGCGTAGCCGTTACGTCAGAGGGTCACGTGGTGGTATGTGACCGAGGCCGACAGTTGATATCCATCCACAATAGCACTGGGGCGCTGATCAAAACGATCCTCGCGCCCCTGCTTGACGAGTACATAGCTGTTGGCACCGACACGCAGTGGTTCGCTTACACGAATGCAAACTCTCGTCGGATACTGTCGGTCGATCAGCAGGGAATGGAGGTGTTCGGAATTGATAACAGCGTCAATCCAAGTGCAGCTCCTGCCGGTATTGCCTGCGACGAATTTGACGATATCTATGTTGTGGCGGGGAACACACAATATTCGGGACAAACACAATATTTGGAACAGCAAGCACAACCGGGGGGGTTTAACAGACAGCAGGTCGCCGATCATGACAAACGATACGCTGTTCAGCGTTACAGCCAAGCAGGCACGTGGCTCGGGGCCGTCCAGGAAATACAGCGCTCTGCAACCAAAGCCCTTGCCTTCGGAGTGAATGGGGATTTATTAGTCACTGGAGGTGAGACTGTCTACATATACACAGCTGGGACTTAAATAACAGCTATCCCAACATCAACGTCCCGCCCAGTTGAGTAACTATTTTCTTACCCCAAATCCCACTACATATCCATAAAAATGCACGCATGCACGCGGTGAGGGCGCCCACAATCGATATGAGGGAACCGCATGGAAAAGAGAAGTGGTCTCTCGGGCAAGGAAGATTCTACAAGAGCTTTACACTGAAAAACTGTGTCTAAATTTCATTTGCCGTATGCTCTACACTGCCTCGAATTGTATTAAAATAAAACATTACACTATTCATAATTCAGGAGCATTTTATTTCAGAGACTTCAATGACCTAGATATAGAGTAAATATAATTGTGAAGTAATCACAAACAATTAACGTGAAGATATTTTTGTTTTCCAGCCAAAAAAAAAAACATTCGTTGAATGTTCATTCGAACTAACAAGAATTATCCTGAGTGCATACTGGTGTATCATTTAACTGTGAGATATTTAAAGAATTCGGACACAGAATTCGGAACGAGCTCACCTGGTCTATTCTGCCATGTTATGGTTTGTTATAATGTTCAGCAACAGAGGGCGCACTTTAAGTACGCTTTAAGTGAAGCAGTGTTTGTTGGATTGATTGCGGCTCATGGGGGAATACTCTAAAAACACCTTCCAAGTCTCTTAATGGAAAATGATTATTTCACCTTGACACATGACTATTCAACATTTGCAAAATACCCCAATGTGTTCCATGCTGGAATGTTCATTTGACATTTAGACTAGATTATATGATAGCCCACCAATGTCTTAGTATATCTTATTAACAAAGGAAATGTTTCATTATGATCTCAAAAAAGACGAGGTTAAATTTAAACATCGCGAATTCATTATTTTTTTTCGTGAATATACATTTTCCACAAAAGGTGAACCAAGCCAGTTCCTAATAAAACAATGATCCACATTACAAGGATGGATGCATCAGGACAATAAGGTACAGGCATAGGCTCTTTATCTAACTGTTTTATTGATAATCTAAAAATTCCTTTAGACATTTCGTCATTAAAATACTTTGTAATGCACAACTAGCTACAATAGAATTTCATATTCTTTGTAAATATTTATTTAAGCATGGATACAAATGCCATTTGAAACATACTTAGTCTGATTAATCCATTTATAGTAGTATGTAAAAATGAGACAATGCATAAAGACTATAAAGGGAATATATACTTTTTTATTTACATCGATATATTTTGAATTGCTTCACTCATTTACTTCAAAATTTGACCTCCAATACACAACACGTGCATTACCAAGATATCTCTTGTAAATTTACTCCTGGGCAAAATCCATTCATGAAACAAGAGCATATGGACGCTGTTTTTGACGTCCTTTTCGGGGTACAAACACTTGTAATTTTAATTTAAATCTTACGCTGAAATATTGTAAAAATGTACTAAAAAAAATTGTATGGCATGGTTTTAGCAACGTGGAAACTGAATTTAACAAATCGATGCTTTACCAAAGTATATCTCGTGGTTTGCCCCTTGGCAAAACCCAATTATGAAACAAGAGATAGGCTTGGAAACTTACGATTTATAATATTCTCGTTCGATATAATTTCCAATTACATTGGTTGATAAGGCCCTCCCTTCCTTTAGATTGTAGATGATTATACATGTATTTACAAAAGCATGGTGCAATTACGTCTTTCATTTTGAATGTGCTACAAAGCATGCAATATTAGCCCAATGACACCCACGAGAGTGAATACATTGAAAACGATTTAAAGCTGAAATAGTTACGCTTTAAATCGTTTTCAATGTATTCACTCTCGAGAACCTGTGTAATTTACTGAATAGAGCAGGGGAGTTTTTCTCATTTTTTCTCTTTCTTCCTTTGTCCTTTTCAAAGCCATTTTTTGTTGCACAACTGTTGTGAGTTTCTGTGTACATAATGAGCATCGGGAGTTTCCTGATAGGTTTTCAGTCTTCTACAAATAAAGGTCATAACCAAATCATCCGTCGTGGCATTGTTAATACTTCTAGTGATAGTTGGTGTGATCCGCTTATACCGTATACTTTCAACAGCCATATTTTTAAAATGTCTTTTCAAAACAACATTAATTGCCATTGGAACCCCTGGTACTTGTGCAATTAACAGAGGGTAATCACAATCATCATAATCAGTGGTATATTTCCTCCAAAACGAACCTGCTCCCTAAGCCTTGCGGTCGCTCTGAGCGGTATCTCGTCTTGGGAAAGCTTGGGTTGGGGAAGATCAGCTACACTCCCAACGAACTTAGGTTTGACCCGGGGAAATCCCCACCACAATACAAATGTAAATTGAAGTCTTGATAAAAGAACAAGATAATTTACAACTCTTGTTGAAATGTAACCGGGAGATAAATATATTCAATAAAACGCAGCTATAGGCCTATATAAGGTTCAGTTCTTTAGTATATAAAACAAATACCGACCACATCCCCCCCCCCCTCACCAGGCTGGCATCAACATCATCATGAGACATCATCCTCAGTCGAGGATGATGTTGACACAGTCAAAACTACATGTGCGTTGTCCATGTACAATGTTAATATGCATTTAGTTGATAATGTATATTATTTATACCAATAGCTTGCCACTTGACCTGATAATGACGACAGACTAATTTATTATTGCCTTATGATGGCCTTAATATGTGTTTTTATCGAAAGTAGGAGCATCTGAGATGCGTAGTGTGTCTGACACTTGAACATTTTCTCAAGGAGAATAGGGTACGTGGGTAGCAAAAGGCAACATTACCCATAATGTTGTTTGCCCATACCCCTAATAATATCACCTGTCTAATGCTCGTACACATTGATCAGGGCTTCGACTTTGGGGCCGTTCCCCATACTACCAACGACTGCCAAATCGTTGGTCTGCACACGGAGGGGAACTAAGTTTCGTTTAAAGTCACGTGTGACCGAATGTTGCCGGAAGTTGCGCCTGTAATACATACGGTCAAAATCATGTGGTCCACAATCTTGAGAAACTTCAATACCGAGCACATTTTTGAAGATGTTGCGATCGAACGGGACCGACCACATGATATTAATGTACCGAGGTCTGCCTTGCCCTTGCACCGAAAAGGACGCAGTCCCATAAGAGCTGGTCGCTGTTCCTTTGGTCTTTTCAGCTACAAAAGCTTCAGCCGTCAATGGTTCCACATTGTGCTGAGCCGAAATCGAATGTCCTCCTTTTATAAAGATCTATTTCCGGGGAAGGAAAACATCAAACCGCAACTTAAAACGTTATTGTCTAGCAAGGGGACTTTTGTGTTGCCGCAACACCGACACCAACACCGGGCGTGAATTCTTGGTAATTGACACCCCTTTTCTCTACATGAGCCTCAATAATTATCAAGAAGTAATTACGACTCGGCGCGACTCTGGAACGCCTGTCTGAACCGGGGGTTAATAACATATTTATGAACATTCCCTTCTATATGAATGACAGTTCTTCTGTTGTACTTCAGAAATATGGTTACAGCGCCCTCATTTGCTGAAAAACATGACCTTGATTTTCTTTACAATTAAGGTTGCAGACCAGTAAATCGGTCCGAAATCGCCTACGCAGCGGCCAAATCACGAATTGCATGCGCTCAAATTCTTCGCTTTTTGAGCATTTGGCCGTGAACGTGAGGGTTTGTAAAGAATATGGGTGGAAGCCGTACACTGTGTGCTTGAAGTTCTGTGCAATTTACATGAAATTTGAGCCCTAAAAACGCTCTATTTTGCAATGGAGTGTAGGCGTTGTTTTTCAAAATGGCGATGGGCTTCAGGACCATTTTAAGGGGTGATCATCTTCGGATGAACATTTCTACTAAAAGCCATCGGTTAACATCCCAAAAAATGAAAAGAAAATGAACAATGATGAAATTAACTTGAATTTGATGTGTGTCGGGAATACCTTGGAGAGTTGTGAGTATCAGAATTTTTGAAGTGGGGGCATTTATCATTGGGGTCTATGGCAGTTTATTTACTGGTCTGCTACCTTTAGCCAAGTCCTTGACAGACGCGGAAACGGGTTTGAGGAAAAGAGAGGACTCTAGCCCTCTATCGTCGAAACTTTATTCAAATCGTAAGCCAAATTAAATTTCTGGGGGTGTGGCAACTGAAGTATAGGAGGGCACTAGTTATAGGCTGCGCTTTTATTTTAACAACTCGTGTCTAGACGAGTCGTCTACAAACGTCCGAACGTGAAACATCCTCAAACACGATGATAACACATTCCCTAACTGGTTCTAAAACCAGTATGACTCATTGAAAAACATAATGAACAATCAGAAATATCTCAGTTTACAGCAAATTTGCTTGCATGATATTCAGTGTTTTGGGATGGTTTCGTGCTCGGACGTTTACAGCCGACTGGTCCAGGTTCGGGGCGTTAACGAGGTTGCCTAGAATTCGGTAGAGGCAGTCGGACTATAGCGGAGGGCGCTATTTGGTTCAGTCAAATTATCAAAACGGGGAAAACCCATAACGTCATTGTGCCAATGTAGCTGTATGTGTAGGCTGTAATCACTCACTATCAGTAGCATAATTTTGGACAGTGCTTATCACACAGGATTACCCCATTAAATCATAAAATGGCTAAATCCGGCCCATTTTGCACAGCGATTTCTCTATTAAACCATATATTCAGTAGGCCAAAAAAAAAAAATATTCGGTCTCTGGTCAGATCAAAGTTCCGGAATTGACGCGGCCACGCGGCTTTTTTTTTTTTTTTTTTTCCTTTTTTTTTTTTTTTTTTCCCAGCTTGGATTGTACAGACAAGCTGGGTACTATTTTGCTTTTTTTGGTGTCCTCATGTACATTGGTGGCCTCCATAATTTGCCTTGGTGCTTTCGATCATTTGCCTTGGTGCAGTTTCCCATTCCTTGGTGCTCTTTGGTAAAAAAAAATTGAGGAGGTGCGGAAATAGAGGGCGCTGTTGGAGCTACCGCGGAACATTTTGGAAAAAAAAAAAGATCGACGCGCATGCTTAAAATCGACGCGCGCGCTGACCAGAGACCGACTTATTTTTTTTTTTGGCCTTACAAGGAGGCTTACATTGTCCGGTATGTAACATCTAGCCTTTATTAGTATATACTGATAAGGTTTAAACCGTTTCATCTTCTCTGGTAAGGGTTTATCCTTTAGTGTGAACCTTACCCCAGCACTTTCCAGTGTCCAGCGTGTATGGTTCACCACCTTCACAGCACAGGCCCGCCAATTGGAGGTGTTCGTAAGCATATCCGTGACAGACGTATTCATCAGGCTCACGCCTATTTGAATAGGCCTATTCATGCGTGGATGCACATCTGAAAAAAACCCCAGATTTTTACTGGCACCGTAAGAGGAAAAACAGCGTGGGTGGATGGATGCCAGCTGCAACGGCCGCAGTCAAAAGTATATACGTCATTTCATATTCGATCGGACATGAATTATTCATTCATTTAATTGTGCGTATGAGTTTGTTTCTGCATTCAATAGGGAACGTTGAACAATAGAGGACAATGGGTCTCCCAATTCCCAAAGGTCCCCAATTTGGCGATGTGTACAAAACATATGGGAGGTCTTCCTAAAAAGTACAAACAAAAGAAGGACAACAGGGGGTTACCGATTGCAGGCAATTTTGTGTGCGTGAGTTTATGGTTGTGCAAGCTTACATTCACTGTGTGGACTTCCGAACAACAGAGGTCCACATAGGCCTACACCAGGTAGCAGCGACGTTGTGTGGACTCAGTGCCCACGTCCACAGGGTGTGTCCCCCTCTCTGGAAAACAGCTAGGTTTAAGGCATTTTTTTGGGTAAGGTTTATCAGTGGCAAAATGAAAACAAACACAAAAGGGAATGAAAAAATATCGGATTGAAAGAGTTTTCACAGTGTGAGAAAACGATTTTTCACGGGTTTTTCTATGTCCACACTAGGTATGTAACGTAAACATAATTGTGTCTGTGTCGCAACTGGGTTTCCATGGCTACTTGTATTAGAAACATATTTCCACGTGGTTATAATGTACAAAGCACCTATGGAGAGACAGGAGTTCTAGACAAAAGATTCGGCTGCAGCTTAATTGTGTTACATTTTGTCGTTCCACATCTCTCCCGATCACATTTGAAAATAGAGGAATAACATGGTTAGCTCCTCTAATAGGCCCAGTCATACTCGAAATGGAGTGAGTCTCTTCTAAGCATCCTACCGCAGTTGCTGTTTTGAAACACTAAGTTTAATAAATAACCGTCAACTGGGTTGTGGAGTACATGTATGGTCCTGGTACTTTCCAGTACTTGAAAATAAAACTAAAGCTACTTCGACTGAAATGAATGAAAGAGCTCAGTAGTTTTTGAGGCAAACCTGGCTTCCGTGTAGTGAATATTTTTTCTTGTCGGATCTGGCCAAATTTTGGATAAACTCTTCAAGTCACATTGTCCCTATTGTTGCCTACAGTTACACTCACATTGTGCTCTCGCGTGGTGAGGGTTGTTTTGCATTTGAAGACTCCGATTGATATCCTGAAAATAATCTGCAAGGAAATGTGACAATTTGTTATAGTCTTGTGGTAAATCAATTTTATTAAAGACAATTTCCACTTCGATCGTACGAAATAAAGCCAGGGGCGTAGCAATTACAGGCATTTTTGAAGGGAGTAAAGCCACTTTGCCGAAACTAAAATCGCAGGCCTTATTTGTGATGTGATTATGCCTTTGATGATAAAAGCATGACACTTGGCACCCAGCCAGAGTTTGGCTTTATAGACCATAATCGTGTTGCGGCCATCTTGATTTTTTCCCATTCAAATCAACATAACCAAAGCGAGACTAGAAGGAAATATCTGGTTCTTTTTTTCACAAAACACATTATCATTCAGAACTTTTATTGGATGCAGGGAACATGACTGAAATGGTGGCAGCATGATAAAGGTAGGGCCATCGCAACTGTGTCCTTTGAAAAAAAATGGTAAACTAACAAGCAATGACAGCCATTTTGAAAATTATGAAAACTGCTTGTTATTCTGTACCTTTATTTTTTTCAAAGGACGAATCTGTATTGGCCCTTTAGCCAAATATCTTTCTTTAAAAGACATACTCAGACTGTGTGCCAAATGCCATGCTTTATCATCAAAGGCACAATTCCCCAATCCCCTATCTGCCTCACTACCAAATCTCCTATCCGTTCTTGCAAAGCAACATTTGTATGCTCGAACAGGTCTACTAAGACTTATACGGTACAAGCCATCTGCATGTTGTTCCTATTCTACACTTACTATACGAATGTGAATGTATGTTGTATACAATATGAATGTTACAATAATTTACCTTCATCATCGTCCACCTGGACCGGCAAACCATCTTTGTAAAGAGAAGAGTACGATTGTTAAAATATGTCTATAGCCACAGCATAAAATGTCATAAAGAAACAAGTGCCGAAATTTATCCTAAAGGGCATGCACATATTTTTTATCGGTGTGGAAACAAGAGACGGAAACGTAGCCTTCAGTGCTTCCTTGCCCACGTGGCCGAGAAATTGAGCCGACGAATTTATGTTGAGTAATCGTGTTTTAGCCAGCTGACAAAATGAGGAAATAAAATCGCAAATGAAAAAAAAGGTTGTCAAAGGAAGTCAGCTTTTGTGTGCTATAGTGTTGCAGCCCTCGACTGTTTCCTTGATTGCTCATCGGGCGAGGCAGGCCATTATATCCTTCATGACAGGTATGTAAATGCCAGGATATTTCCCAGAGCATATACGATTGTGACAACATCTCATGTAAATGAAAGAAGCATCAGTCTTTTCATGCTTTGAACATACCATCCCATATGTGGTCACACGCGACATTCTTCTATTTGAAGAACGGATTAACATTTAAAGGAAACATGCAGTGGAATTTCAGCTCATCTTGCTTTCATGCACAGCTATGTATTGCAACAATACATACAAGATCTTAATACTTGTTTTCTTTGGAACTGACAAGCAAGTGGAACTTTTTTTCAATTATTAGCAAATCCTTTCATCAATACATGTACAAGATTTTGCTTTTGTTTACACAAGGTACTCCTTGTTAAAAGGAGTACAGTACACAAAAATACCCACAAAAACAGTTTTGAAGAAATATTGGCCACTACTATTGTCCAAACATGCTATTTAACTTGATAAACAAGTAAAACATTGAACTTTCTCCAAGGAATTAATGAAAGTTTCATTTATATTTGTGCACAAAGCTATATAGACACTACTGTTCAGCCTTGGATGACATCACGCTTTGGCTCATGAATATGGACATTTACATTACCTTAAAAACTAAAATGTTGAAATTAATCTCTTTTACTGCTACAAAAAGAGGTGGAAAGTCATAGTTACATGGCAAGAAAGCTGTTTTTTAAGTATTTTATTCATACCAATCTTATTGCACGTTTCCTTTAAGAATGTATGTACATGTATATATTTATATATTTTTTTATAAACTTACCATCAATTAAACGTAGATTTGCCATGCTGACGTCGGCTTAACCACAGGTTTAACTGTGTTGCACTTGGTCAAACGACGGTTTTGAAATCTAGCAATACAAACATTTATATTGACAGTTGTTCAGACGGCGTTAATTTAGTGCACAACTATGCTGTATTGTTTTTAATTCAGATGTCATTCAGCCGAAATGTTTTTAGCATGTACCGTACACACTTCTTAGTATTTCCGAGGTCTCCATATTTTGCACATTTGTAATATTTTCGATACCTCTCTATATTTTATGTCTTTGGCTTAACATTACAGTAATGACACTGACAATTAAAAACAAAAAAATGCCCATAAACGGGAAATTGATAAACTATGATTGTAATCAACTCCAGTAAATATTAAATCTCATTTATGTGAAACCCTGTAGACAGCACAAACAACACAAAATATGCGCTAGGCCTATTCAGCAGCGCGACGAACAAAATACAAAACTCGATCCCTTGTATTATGTCACGGTTTTATGAACAACTGAAATGGAAGCTCCACAGCGCTATATTTAGGGTTTTTATTGAATGACATTTGCCCCCTCACCTTTGAAGAGAGGTGAAAATAAATAGTAAACACGTCTGTAATACCGCACCAAAAGCAGTCTCAACTGAAATTTGGTTTACTAAAAAGATTTTTAATTAAACTGAATTAAATCATACGTCATTGTTTTTCATATCAGATTTTCACTAAAAGAAAACAAGATTTTGATGTACTACAGTTGGTGACAGTTGTTGAAACAAGTATTCTGTGTCATTTTCGTTTTTGTTCCGAACAGTCAAAACACACGATAAATTGCTTTTTGGACAATACATGTTTTAGTGTCATTACTTGCGTTTACATATTCTTTGAACGGATTGAGCAATTCAGTATTTTTTGCATCTAAAAATAGCTTATAAAATTGGCTTTCCAGCCATATTTATTTTTGGTGCTACACATTTAAAAAAAAAAAAGAAGAATATATATTTTTTTGGTTTGGGTTCCGCTTTTTTGACTCACCCTGTGTAAATGACATTGTTGGCGTACACGCACGGTAACCGTTTGATGAACGGTGATAATAATAATAATAATAATACCGAAGTCTTATATAGCGCACGTATCTACCAACAATTAGGTACTCAAGGCGCTGGAAATTATGTCTATTACAAGAGACAGGTAAATGAAGTACATGGGAAATATGAGAACCATTATGTAGCACCTTTATGATTGTTTACTAGGTGCTGCGGCGCATTTTAATGCCCTTCTGGACATTTTGATCCCAGCTCTGACTGATGCCATTGCCGACTCTATAACCCAAGACATCAATAAGGCTTTGGAGCTGGAGCTGCTTAGCTGAGACAAGAAGATAGGCAGTCTGGAGAAAGATGTCCGCCATCTTACTGAACGGCTTTCTGAACAAGAACAATACTCCAGACGTAACTGCCTTATTGTCCATGGCATTCCCGAAACACCGCAACCCGAGAATACCGATCGAGCTACGTCCCGAAGCTCTGGATCGATCTCACCGCGTCGGACCTCGTGTGGATAAGACGGGAAAACCACGGGCAAGACCAATAGTTGTGAAGTTCGTGGACTACAATTCACGGGCTGCATTCTACCGCCTTAGAGCCAAGTTTAAAGGCTCTAATATTTATGTCCACGAGAGCCTTACTAAGGAACGTCAGCGCCTGCTCGCCACAGCTAAGCGTCATTCGTCAACCGACAAGGCATGGACCCAAGACGGCCGGATCGAAGAACGGCGGAAAGACGGTTCACGGGTGATTGTAGTATCCAAGGAAGATCTTCAGAAACTGTAATATTTCGATCATAACTTCCTTCGTTATATTGTAGCCCTCTTACACTTGGGCGAGTTTCAAATTGTGAAATTCTTGAAGTATTGGAATTTGTAAGTTTGAATTTGTCAACGGCCCTTCATTGAAGGTCTATTGCGTTATAATCTTGTGATTCCAACCTTGGGCCTTCATCGGTGTGATTATGTTTGCTACCCAGACACATTTTCCTGCTTAATTGTGTAAATTCATCGTTCCCTCATTCGCTTTGTTTCTTTACATTTCGACCACATATTCTTGTCTTGTCTTGTCTTGTCTTGTGTCTTGTCTGAGTGTTATCCATGTATTTCTTGTACAATGCAGAATCCTCTATTACGGGATATATTAGGTTTTTCTTATACAACTGGATGCATCGGAAGTTTACGCATTCCTGTTTTGTTGATGTAACTCATACTCATACCGTCTATCAATTGTGAGTTTTATCAAATGTTATTTTCGATAGCAATTCTGTTCGAATTCAAACATCTAAACGATCTTCAGCTTGTGATTCTAACAATCTTAACCATAATCAGCTTTCCTCTGATTACTTTAATGAATCTAACTTCAATACTGTTTTTAATCTCAATAATCTCTCAAACTTTTCTTTCCTACATATGAGTATTAGAAGCCTCCCTAAAAACTATGATCATATGCAAAATTATTTAAAATGTCTTCATTCTGACTTCTCTGTTGTGGGTCTCTCGGAAACGTGGCTCAAAAACTCCGACATGCCGTTTAATATTTATTCCATTCCCGGATACCAGCTTGAGACTAACAACAGAGTGGCCAGAGTGGGGGTGGAGTTGCTTTTTATATTTCCTCTGACCTTCGTTATACAGTTAGACTCGATTTATCTCATTCCTCTGACTCATTTGAATCAATTTTTATTGAAGTTGAGAATTGTAACAAGATCATTATTGCAGGGGTAATTTACAGGCCACCATCATCTTCTTTTAATGATTTTATTTTGACCTTACAGGATGTTCAAGAGCGTATTGTCTCTGAGAACAAGACGTGTCTTATATCCGGAGACTTCAATATTAATTTGCTAAATGTTGATGACCACAGCCAGACCCAGGAATTCATGGATTATATGTGTGCCCATTCATTTCTTCCTCTCATAAATAAACCCACCAGAGTTACATCGACTTCAGCCACTCTCATTGATAACATTTTTTGTAATATTCTTCCTCCTCCAAATTCAGGCGTTTTAGTTTCTGATATCTCTGATCATTTTCCGATTTTCACATTATTTCCTTTTAAGTTAAATTCTCATCCCCATTCGTCGGGTTATTTTCGAAAATGTTCCGATGCTAATCTTTCTAGCCTTAAATCTGATCTGGATTCTTGTGACTGGTCTGTGGTTCTCAATGTTGATAATCCTAATGTTTCCTTTAATAATATTATGAACATTTTTAATAATTTGTACAATAAAAATATCCCCCTCCAAAGGTCTAATTCTTCCAATAGAAAAACCCAGCCTCGGTCTAAATGGATTACATCTGCCCTACTGAAGTCTATTAATTATAAACATAGACTTTATCATAAGTATCTTCGTTCTCCCAATCAGCTTAATCGTCAAAAATACATCCGTTACAGGAATTCACTCACTAATATATTGCGTTCTGCAAAACAAAATTATTTTAATCAGCAGTTTGAAAAAGAGAAGAACAACATTAAAAATACTTGGCACATCATTAATACTGATTAAGTGGAAATAAATATGAATGAAATATGAATGAATGAATGTTTGCCTAGCCTTATGCTTTGTTTTATACAAAGAATTAGAGACTCTGGTGTGGTGTCTGTGAGAATTAACAAAGGGTTCTGGTTATTTTTGGGAACGTTGCGCGCGTGTGCAGTGAACGCAGCATAGATACAATTGTTTCATTAAGACAAACTGTTTTGTGATTTCTGTCAACTAAAACAGAGATTCCTTGCAAACACTGTGACTGTCGGCTCGCAAATCGGCAGATATCTACCGAGAGATAGCCACTGACGATATTATCGGTTTTAGATGCGGGAGAAAGCTAAACCAAAACAATGTTTTGTCCAAACAAACCAAAACAAATCATCTATTTTACGAATTTTTGTATGGTCATCAAAGGACACCGTATACAACGTATTGACCTTGTTAAAATGATTTCGCAATACACACGGGGAATCCCAACTACGATCCTGTTTGTATATCGACCTGGCAATTTCTTATGGCAATGGAAATTGCTAGGTCAACCATAATGATTATTTTGCAAACATTAACAAATTAAGTCTTTAACTATATACTTTGGGTTTGAACAAAAGTCCTAGTTGAGATTTTTGTTTTGTGTTGTTCACACATGATTCCTAAATAAATTATTTGTATACTGAAAATTCAAATCATTTATGATTAAAAAAAAAATCGATTAAAAGAGTAAATAATTTTCGTTTATGATAAAATAAACATTGATTTAACGTTTTTAGTAATTTGAAGGACCCTTCATCAATTTTCGAAAAGATTTCATTTGAGACACTTAAATTTGCATATGCGGCTGGTGGATAGTTAAAATCTATACCTTCGTCGATGGATGTGTCATCATGACTAAAAATCCTTTTTTGTTCACGGAGGGGCTCCATTGTGACTTTTAACATGCCGGCCTTAAGACTTGTATATAAAAATGGAAAACAGTTGTGTTACTCCTAATCCTGAGCCACAAACGTCATTACGTCATTGGGTCATCCCCCAGTGTACCATTACTGAGGTCCCTCAAATCTCTTGAAACTTGTTGGAATTTAAACTTAGTTTATGTTAAGATTACAACGTAACTCACTCGTCTATATCAGTATTCTGCTTTGTAATTTAATAATGGAAAGGAGTAGAGAATAGTCTTTCGAAACTCAATTCACTAAAACATGATCTTATTACTCCAAAAAACCCATGACAAAGGTGAATGTGGGAAGAAATGAATTTTCATTTATGGAAAAAAAATAATCGTTCCAAGAATGTGTACATTTATATACAATGACTAATATACTCACCGATATCCCTTGTTTATATCACATTTTGTAAGGAAAATATGTGGGAAGTATACGTAGTGATTTAATTTCAAAAACAAATAGGCATAATCCAATTTTGCAGATATTCACATTTTTTATTTAAATCAATTTTTTTGCCGAATAGATACATTTTTATTGATATTCTTTTCAATGACGAATTCATTCCAAGAAAATAACTATGTACTAATTGAATCCAGATGAACACAATATCGGTTATGCTCTATACTCTCAGGAAAAACCTATAATAGGAAAATAGTAATATTCAAAACATATCATTTATTGTATTCATGTTACAAGTTCTAATTTGACAATGGTAGATAAGACTGACCCTTACTTGATTAATATCACTATAGAAGAATGCTTACAATAGGCCTATAAGTATAATATTATATTAAATGTTTCTTTTTGCCTTTTGGCACAGAGTTGCAGACAGGCCTTTAAGGGAGTATTAATGGGGACCCCCGTGCACCCCCCGGAACTAACTTTCACCAATAAGGCCGCGAAAAATGGTAAAAACTGGTTAAAAAAAAAGGCATAAATCAGCCAAATTATGTGATAAAAGCATTAATAAAATGGCTAGTTATATGTTTTAGACCCTCAACAACTCATTTTTTGGCCGCCATATTGATAAAAAAATGTCACATATTAGCCTTATAGTATGATAAAATCATAAACAAAATTGTAAAATATGATTTTGATTCTCTCAAATTCATTTCAGGTGTCTCTTTTTTGCTATCATGCTTCAAATTCATTATGATGTTCATGATGGTGGGCAATATGGCCGCCAAATGGTAAACAAAGTTTAAAAAAAGTCATATATCAGTCAGAAAATGCGATAAGAACATCAATCAAATTTGGGACTTTGTTGGGGTAAAAAAGTTAGTTGCCTTATGACAATCTAAATCTGCATTATAAAATAGAAGTACATACCATTGCTTTAACACAAAAAGACCTAGTTATATATATCCTGGATTTTGTAAACAAGTCCGGCACGGTGGTACAACTTGGGTTCGGTGCATTCCTGTACAGACAACGGTAAAGGGGTATTAAGGCTTGAAATCATGTTTAGTCAGTCAACTTCATTGACTTCTTTCACGTACAGATTTTTGAAGCTCCCGCACATGCCGCGCGCTGCCAATTAAGTCCCATTGTCCGAGGGAGTCAGCGGTCACTACTGTTGCGTAACTCCTGGCACGCGATATTTAGAACGCTCAATAATCCATCCCCGCTGTACATGCAGGTAGGTTAAGTCGGTGAAAGATAATCGATATAATGAACACGTCTTGAAAGCACACTTTCCAAAATTTGTATCCTTGTGGAGACATTTCTTTGTTCTCGTGTAGTAAAGTGTTCAATTTTGAAAGTGAAGTTTCAAAATGCTCTTATTTTAACCAGAATTAGTTTCCTTGGCTGAAATTTGGAATTAATATCCCTTTTCTAAAACTCTTCCATTTGCGACGGATCAACCCACCTTGGAAATTCCTAGTTTTTGAGTAAAACCCATATATCTATTTCGTGAAAACCTTGTGGAGACCTATTCATCTATAGAAATTGCCCTAATTGCCCTGTGGAGACCTTTACAATGTTTTGTTCCGTATTCTGTGTGAGTCTCCACAAGGCTACGAATTTGTGGTCATTACGTCTTTATGGATTAGAGAAACAGCGCTATCTGGTCGGACGGTGTAAATATACAATGTGTAGGATGCAGTCAGTCCCTTAATACAGATGTACGTGTACATACTGTACACACGGGTGTCGGACGCTTCGCCCCATTTCCACGTCGCCCCATGTCACTTCGCCCCTTACCACTTCGCCCCATCCCCACTTCGCCCCATCCCCACATCGCCCCATCTCCGCTTCGCCCCATCCCCGCTTCGCCCCATCCCCGCTTCGCCCCATCCCCACTTCGCCCCATCCCAACTTCGCCCCATGTAGTATGAAAAAGGTGAAGGCTAGGGGTGCAGACCAAATAAACTGCCAAAGACCCCAGATAATAAATGCTCCCAATTCTAGAAACTCAGGAAAAATACAAACTCTCTGATGAGGTGCTCGAGACACAGATGAGAGAAATGATGGCTCTATCCCATTCAGAGACGCCTCTCCTATCATGCCTATTGGCTTGTGAATAAAATCATCAGCCCGGCTGGATTCAAAAGAATCCGTAGGTATGGGTCAGTGAGTTAAAAGGAATTCACTGCCTTGAGGAAAATGTTCCGTCAACATTTGTCTGATATGTGACACTTACAACTTCATTTAGATGAGATTGGTTCCTCCAAGAGTGAAATTAGGATGTCAAAGGTATTGTCGTTCTCAGATAAGTGGGAGACGCCCGGTTGGTATAGCTGGGTTGGGAACAGTTGGATCTCAGTTACTTCAAGCTTTTTTCTCGGTAGAGGAGAGCCTAGCTTGAGAGGTTGGTTATGAATTGTTCATTTGGTGATGGGCTAATTCTTTCCGTTGGTTAACAATTAGTGAATCTGTAGAAATTTTTTTTTTAAGCCAATATAATAGATGAGATTTTTTTTTTTACATGTAACGGCTGGGGCGAAGTGGGGATGGGGCGAAGTGGGGATGGGGCGAAGTGGGAATGGGGCGAAGTGGGAATGGGGCGAAGTGGGAATGGGGCGATGTGGGAATGGGGCGAAGTGGGGATGGGGCGAAGTGGTTAGGGGCGACGTGACATGGGGCGACGTGGAAATGGGGCGAAGTGTCCGACATTCGTACACACAGTACCGAGTGAGCCGACGCTGAAAGTTTGTAATTTTTACGACCACCGCACACAGATATACGTACATAGATGGTTCTGGTGGTAATGTGGAAGAATATTGTGCACTTGGTATTGCACCTGGATAACATACACGATATGACAAGGCAAATATCGGTGCCGAAGCACGGAGTTATTTGCTCCATGATCGGTGCGGTCATCGAGGGGTGATCGACCATCGGTCTCCGTATAGAACGCATGGATTCATTAGCTCTCTGATCTATTATTAACACAATGTTTGTTTACTATAAATACATAAATATTGTTTTCAAACCTTTTTTAAAACTCGACCAGAAGAAACTCTTGCATGTCTGTACACGTACACGAGCTTGTCCGTGTGGATTGCACAATGGACTACCGAGATGAGTCATTCGCAACAAATCTTAAGGGGTGTTCCATTCTAGACGATGTTCGCCGTACTCGATAATAATTTACTAAAAGATAAATTCTTCAATTAGACAATCATAATTTTTTCTTTCTTTCTTTCTTTCTTTTTTTGGAAGGGGGAAGGGTAATGGTTTACTGCAGCAGAAAAAAAATGTAAGCGTTTAATGATCAATACCGCAAAATCGACAGGCATTCAATAATCGTTCAATCGTGGCATTTTTATATTCGCGTCGTTTCCACTCTATAAGCGCGTTAAAACATTGCCCCCCATTCACAAAATGTGTTTTCCTCTACATGTCTTTACATAGCGGCTCTTGATAGACCGAGATTCATCATTAACTTCTCCCAAGGTCGTTCGCACTCTCCATTTTTACCAGAGTAAAAACATTTTTTTCACAAGATTTCCAGCTAGTCGGCTTAATTGGCGCTCTGTTGGTGTGGCCTGCATTTTGTTTTTATTATGCACTGTTTGCACACTGCTTTGAATGAATACAAATGATAGTCTTCGTCATTTCAAACGTTTGACATTCATCTTTGTCCGATAATCCGGCTCAAGTCTCCCTTTCTCCGCTATTCCGGTTCAGGTCTTCTTCTGCCCTCTACTCCGGCTCAAGTCTCCCTTTGTCCGCTATTCCGGTTCAGGTCTTCCTCTGTCCGCTATTCCATCTAGCCGGGTGGGCTACCCCTTTTGTCCAAATTTTTTTTTAGACCCATTCCTTGTCCGGTAAACCTTACATACGCCCATGCGCTCTTTTATTATGCTAACATCATCCACCCATATGCTAATTAGTTTCATTGATATGCAAATGAGTCCATTGTCTTTGTGCATTATGCATAAAATTCTTTTGTCTTGTCCGATGAAGACCCAACACACTACTGAGGGGTAAGTGAAAAAGTAATATTTTCGTCGTCGAATTATACCACTTTTTGTGGGATTTTATTGTTAGGCTTGCGAAATGAGGTATGAAAACCCTTTTTTTTCTAACACTACCTGCACGTTTTGAGTGATCCTGACTACCTCGGGATATTGTTGGATAAAAATTGTCGTTTCCTGGACTCTTGAAGAGTTATGCTTTCGATTCGCACTATTCCCATCTCTGCAAGTTTCGTGGGCGATTTATATTCTGATGCGAAATATGCGCGAAAATTGCATGGTTTCGGTCGGCAAAGTCTAGTCGGATGACGTCACTCTTGTATCTAGTGTATGGTACTACATGTATACGTACATGTACGTGGGTGCATCGCGACCGATGTCGGCAATAGGTTCCTACCCGTTACTTTTGCATATCGCATCAAGTACGAACAAAACAAATACATACATGTGCATGTACACATGATAGGGCTATGCATTAGGAAAACATGTAGTATCCCAGACGCCACTTAATTCAGCGGTTGTGTACAAAGTCTATGAGTATGAAGAGTCAAGATAATTAATTTTCTAAGTATTTCCTAAGAAAATTCGAAATGATTCTCACATTTATCTTAGTCCCGGATTCTTGTCTTTTTTCAACATTTTGGCAATGACTAACCTAATATTTCTTTCCCAGTAAAAATACATGTATATTGACTGATTATAATTTTCTCTCCTTTCTCTTTTCTTTAATATACCCTAGGTCAAGTACGCCGAGTGATTTACCCATTTTCCCTGTCAAGATAGTTGGGCACAACAACCGCGCAATGGAAGATGAACATGACCAATTTTAATGGAACTCTATTATTTTACCATGGATTGAACTATACAATTTATGTGGTGAGACCGGATAATGATTTGGCATGCTTAATTCAATGACGTGTGATCAACAACTCACAAACTGACGAATCAGGCGCCGGGATTCTTACGCCATTTTGCATGGAATATGCATGTATTGTTCGTTGATAAAACACCTTAGGAATAAGCACTTTCATGAAACAATATGCGCCATCTTGTTTACATGGCAAAAAGTACAAGCATTGCTAAATGCCGACACATTTTAAATGGACACATTTTGGAATGAACGCATGAAGACTTGGAAGCACAAAATGTTTTGTTTGATGACGTGTAGACTGCAACGCATGTAAATTTGCCCAGTACGCAAGATGACGCATTACAGTGAAACAAAATAATCAGTTCAATCATAGTTCTCTCAATATCAACTTCCAGTTTCATTTCACAAATTAATCCATTTGTCAGTAGCCTTTATGCTGTATATTGAAAGCCGATAATACAATACAAACGGCTGTACACTGCACTCGAAGTCCATATCGACGTTCACAAAATACGCAGGCTGCGTAGCATTATGAACCAATGGCAACTTTGCTGATCGTCTGCGAGACAGTTTGCGTCTGTCTGAGTTGTCAGCGACACTTCCAGATGAAATGTTTCCATATCTGTTCTGTTCTTGTTGTTGTCTTAACCCTAAAGGGGCCGGGGGCGGAATCTGCCCCCCCCCCTCAACATTTTCCGTGATAGCCTCTAAAAAAAGTAATATCGCGACCCGAGCTGTTATGACTTTTTAGCCTCGAGCTTTGTGCATCTTTTGATACCAAAAACATAAAAATTGGACATGGGGTTGCCGCGTAGCAAAATTTTTCCGGCGCTACGCGCCGTGAAAACTGAATTTTCGCATTTACGTCGTGTACACGGAGCAGAATTGCCATTCGTATATATGAATAATTAATTAGCCATAATTCCAAAACCCTTTGACCTATAGTCATGAAATTTCTTGGGTATGTTTAGGAAGAGTTGCTCTATGCATGTGCCGAGTTTCAAAATTTTTCGTCACTCGATTGGCCGAGATCTTGGGGGGAATCCGCCCCCCCCCCCCGCCCGGCTGAGAGATGGTCAAAATAACCCGGCCCCTTTAGGATTAAAACGAATTGCTGACGAGTTGTGGAATTTTATAAACTCATGGTTTATACATGTAGCAAGAGTGTAGTTACTATACATGTACATGTACATGTACATTGTACATCAGTCTTTTCCAGAGCATTAATAACCTCACACAATAAAGAAACTGTGCCTTAATGTTCATGTTCACTTTTTCAGGTCTATATTTGTAAGTCATTCCATGTTGTGAGAAACTTTCATTTGTACAGTTTTTTTCTTGGAAACTGAAAGTGGTTCAAATATTGAAGTGTTTCAGTATACCTCACTGTTTAATGTTTAACTGAATGCAGCTGAGAGTATGTAATTTTGATTTTATGAATAAAGTGTTTCCCAGAATTTCAGCCAAGAAAAGAGACGACTTGATTCTTTATATTTGTTTTCAGGTTCATGCCCACCTTCTTACTTAAGATAAAGCCGAAAATATAGTGATTATTTTTGCGAATTTGTACTCACCCATCCCTCCCAAAAAGTCCCCATAATGGTTAAGATATAGTTATTGCATTGCCAGTATAAACACTTAGTAGGACCCCCCCCCCCCCAAAAAGACCCTGACGAAGTCTGTTTAAATGAAACATCGCTTTACTACCCTGTTTCGAAAAGACACGCATTCAGTTTATTATAGTCAGGCGCCTTTACTCCGCGTTTTCTTATTGTACTCCCGTGTGGAGTAGGGTACGAAACTGCCGCGCACGTGCTTTCAGAGCGGTGTTATTTTCGTGACCTTGGCACTCGGAATAGACATCGTTTTTGTGTGATCCTGACTACCTCGGATACTCAAGAGAACCAAAGTTATAAAATAAAGGTAACTTAATAATGTAGCTTTTCATCAAACTGTCAACACATTCTGCCCAAATTCGTTTAGTATAGGAAAAAGTACAATTTTCACCGACCATAGATTCACTACAACAACGGTCATATTTCCTTCCCCATATTTCACAAAATAGTTGCTTAAAACTTAACTATTATCATTTAACAATTAGGCTATACCATGTTCAATGTCTATTTCAAATAAAATCTTATTTGAAAGACACGTTAAGCTGAAATGAATTTCGAAGATTGGATCTCCAATCTCATGAATATGCATTTTTCGAGTGTGTTCGTGGGTAACCGCTCATCCTTGCGCGAGGCTAATAAAAAGAATTGTGGATAACAGGTGTTGGTTGAATCCTGGAGTAAATACGACCAGTCCCCTTGGGTTTCCCTCCAACCCCCGAGTCCGCCACAGTTACATCGACTGGGACCCATATTTGTTTAGATATATGCCTTACAAAAATCAACATGACATGTGAAAACGTCATGATGCAGTTACATTACAACTTCATCTATAACACATTGAGATATAGGCCCTATAAGTACATATCAAGTTGCAACACAATCGGACCTACAGTTGTTAAGGTATAGGCCTTTGAAAAAAAGGCCTCTTTAATGTGACGTCACGTGACATGTGATGACGTCGTGACGAGGTCACTTTAAGTTTCATCAATAAAACAACCCAATAATATAGATACATATCCAGTTACAATCAAATCAGACCTATAGAACATTTGAAAATTACCATTCATGTGACGCAACGCGTCACATAAATTGTGATAACGTAATCATGACGTCACTTCAATTTTCACCTACACGTCGCTGTCTAAAAAGTCACAAAGTTTTAACCCGATCAGACTTGTAATTCAGTAGATAGAGGGCTTTGAAATATACACCTTTAAAGTGACGTCACGTGACCACGATATTGCAACGAAAAACGTCCGAGACCATCTGCGGGAGGTGGTTCATGTGTGAAGCAAGCCTAAAGTCAATCAGATTTATGAAAGTGCCAAAGTGTACTGGTGACAACAGTGTACAAACTTGTGCCAAAAAATCACCTAATGTGACGTTACTTGATACCTGATGACGTCATCGTCACAAAAGTCTTCGACATACATCTGCAGCTGGTTAACTAAGTGTATACCAAGTCTGAAGTCGATCAGAATACATTACACAAGTGTCAAGTCTATGACTTTGTGTAGAAGAAAAACATGCCCACAAAACTCGTGAAGAAGAGTCTGAGAAGAAAAGGGGGAACATCTTAACGAAAAAAAAAGGCGTTTTCGTGCGTAGTCGCCGAAACAACTAACAAAATAGTCAATTGAGATGATGCAGTAAAGCTGTAGGCCTAGGTATGTCTAATCACTGCGTTGGTCGGCATTTGGTCTTATTGTATCAACACAATGAACCGAAATCTAACTCAATACAACTTCGAAAAATTCCCAAATAAATGTCTACACTAGAACGTGATTTGATGCGACAGATGGAATCAGTCCTGAAACCAATCACCATTTTGAAAACTTATGCCTGCGTCCCATGACAAAAACAAGGTTACCACGTGCACGTGGTGCCTTTATTTTATCCAAATTTCACAGAAATAGGCCTACATTGTTACAGTCCTGATCGCGGCGTCAACTCTTCTTGTATACAGAAACCCTCAGGTTTGTAGCTCACAAAATTATATAATAGCAACTTAACAATTGAGGGCATGCAAACTGTTTTTATTAGCGTATTGACTTATCCAAGTACTAAATAATGAAAGGTTTGCGGAAACACCATGTGCGAATAATTTCTCAACTAAGAGAATAGTTCTGAAAAGAACCAGAGGTATAAACTCGACGTTCCGGTCAGTATGCTCTGACCGTCTTCGGGAGAATGAACCATTCTCTTAGTTGAGAAATTAGTCGCACATGGTGTTTCCGCAAACCTTTCATTATTTAGTATCTCCACCTTGCAAAGCCTCAAATCTTACTAATCCAAGTACGCAATCAATTCTATAATCAAGGCTCTTCATAAATGGCGCAAGCATTGTACTTGCTATTGTTAAGATAATCCGTCACGGTTAATCTTGCGCATCGGGTAGGGTTGACCAGGCCAAGCCATCTTGTAAAAAAAAACGAAGTAAACTGAAATAAACGGGAAAACGTAAAAAACGAAGACCCTGGGAACAAGCCTGTGGAAGTAAATAACCCTCCCATAAACGGGTTCTAGTTCTGCCTTGAGGTTAAATATAGACGCTGGGAACGAGGTTGTGGAAGTGAGTTTCCCCCTCAAATGCAGGTTCTACTTCTGTCTTGAAAGGTTTGTTGACCTAAGAAGTTATAGCTAATACTAATTTTAAGTGGTGAACGCATCTTGGATCTTGCCCATTTGGGGGCGGAGCTTGATTTTTCAAAAAGGGGAGTGCAAAAAATATAAACTCAGAAAAATTATTTTTAACATCCATTTTTCTTTGTTCTTCGTGCTTGAAATAAGCTTAGCCATGAGAAATAACATTCTAACATCCTAAGGCCAAAAAAGAAGGCTCCGGTTTCTGGTATAGAGCTTGTCCAAAAGGTGGTGCGGCGACGCGGCTTTTTTTTTTTTACCCGACTTTTTTGCTTCAAATGTCGGCTGATGACTGCAAATGGTGCCCGACTAAACTTAGTGCAATATATGGGAGTCCAGAGAGGCCACATAAAGCTTATTCTCGATCATAACCCCATCTAAAAACACGTTGAAATTGCGCAGCAGCAGAATTCCAGTCAAACCAGTGAGTTTGGCGGTTTTGAGACATCATCTTTCATTGAACAAAAAACTTTTTCATTTTGCCGACGCGCATGGCTACGGCGACGCGCGCGCATACCAGAAACTGGAGACTTTTTTTGGCCTAACACTTGTTATTTTATCCCTTTTGTGGGCGTGGCCTCATTTTGGCCTAAATATGTAAAGGAAGTGGTAAATTAGATCAGCTTGATTCAAACGAGGGAAAATCATCACTTTTGCTGGTCAGAACACAACATCTGTATTGGACTATGCTTACCATACACTGTAAAGATAAGTTTACGAGGTTGCAAGGCGTATTAGAAGTGGAGCTACATTTTAAAGTAGGGGGCTGAATATAGGCTAAGATTTATCATTTTATTGGGTATACAGACTCAAAGTGGTTTCATGTCCTTAATGTAAACATAGCGTATGTGTACATATTCAAGCAATTGCCAAGAGCTAATTAACTTCCTTTATTTGCGTGAGGATTCTCTTTTCATTGATAGGACCACCGTGTATTGAAAGTTTAACCCTATCAGGACTGGGATATTTTGAAAATGATCGAATTGCAGCTGTTGCTTCCTCCCTTCCCAATTTGTATTTCCTATATTTTCGCGCGTTTTCCTAAAATCCAGCAGGGATGTTGATTGACCAGTACTTGAAATTATGCCATTTTGGTAATGTTGGTAGATGCCGTATTATAAATGGTCAAAAACACTTTTTAAAGCTCTGGCAGGAGCTTCTTCATGTCACTTGGTGGTCGGTCGGTCTGTCTGTCTGTCTTGTCTGTCTTGTCTGTCTGTCCTCAAAATTTGCCCCTAAATTTCCAAGAAATACAACCACCTAATTTTAATGTTTAAAAAAGCTAACAAAATAAATAAATACTTAACAAAAATTGTACCGAACTGAAATTGTCGTGTCCAATTGAAATGGGCAAAAAAAAATATTTTAAGAGGTGAACCCATCTTGAATCTTGCCCATGTTTGGGGCGGAGCTTGATTTTTCAAAAAGGGAGTGCAAAAAATGAAAACTCAGAAAACTGTATTTACATCCACTTTGTTTCTCATGCTTTGAAATAAACTTAGACATGAAAAATAATATTCTAACAGTTCTAACACATGTTATTTTCACCCTTTTGCGGGCGAGCATATGTAAAGAGGCGGTAAATCCCTTTTGTGGGCGTGGCTTAATTTAATTTGGCCTAAATATTTAAAGGAGGTGGTAAATTAGAGCAGCTCGATTCAAATGAGTGAAAATCATCATTTTTGCTGGTAAAAACACAACTTCTCCATCTGTTAATTATGTTTACCATGCACTATAAAGATAAGTTTAAAGTAGGCGGCTTTAAATATTTCATCCATCGGTTAATTTCAACTTCTCTATCGGTAAATTATGTTTACCATGCACTGTAAAGATAAGTTTAAAGTAGGCGGCTTTAAATATTTCATATCTAAATTGGTATGATTGTCTACAAGTAACTTACACAGGGTGAGTCAAAACAAGGAAACCCAAATGGCAGGACCATTGTTTTAGTGAAGTTCTGCATGTAGCACTATCAAAACCTAGATATGAAAGTCCAATTCATAAGCTTTGTTTTAGTACAAGAATCATTCAAATCACTTATGTACTTTTCAAGTTACGGAACACAACCACCGTTTTGCAGTTCTGTCAGCAAAACGAAAACAATTCACATATATGGGGATGCGCTGGAATTGGTTTCGTTCTGCTGAAAGAACGCACACCTCTTTGTGATACATGGACAGACCTTTAAAACAGTGGTTGTGTTTAAAATCAATTGGGCTTTCATATCCTACATTTTGAAAGTGCTACATGCAGAACTTTATTAGGAAAATGGTCCCGCCATTTGGGTTTCCTTTTTTTATTACTCATCCTGTATACTTACAATGGCGGTATTTCCTAATCGTACATGTATTATAAACACTTTGGGGATCACAAGCATGACAACGGGAGGGAGGGGGTTAAGGGGCGGCCCAATGGTTGATTTCTTGAAAGTGCTTTTCTAATATGTTTAATATATATATATAGGCATACAACATGTACAAACATGATAATGTGCACAGAATATACAATGCCATCCCAGTCCATTCATTGCAGTGTGTACTGTATGTTGGGACTTGGGGGAGTAATGTCTTAATGACTGAAAAGGAGGGAATAATGATGGGTTTTGAGAAATTATGTAACTTCTTAAATAATGCGTTAGCACTTGGATATGTTATTGGGAGAAATTGCAGTTGACGTCCCCTTCCCCAAATATAAAAACTACACGAATACACGAAATACATGAATGTATCAATATAGCTGATAACATTATTTGTGCCATTATTTGTTCCACGAACATTGTGACTTGATACAAATTCATACAATGATATGAATTTGATTTAAAAAATAAGAGATCATTATTTAATTCTCCCTATATAATATGACGTCCAGTTTGCTGACATCACGATCCTAAACCCTCACCGTGAGGTTTTAGGATCGTGACGTCAGCAAACTGGACGTTTTTGAGACGTTTTTCTATAAAATATTTAAGGGTAGGTTTGGTAAAATTTGGATGAATGGTTTTTAAATTAAAAATAGTCTTACTTTTTGAACAAGCTAGGGGGTGCCCTTTCAGGCGATGACATCGCCATGCCACTGTTTTTTTTTTTTGTATTGGGCATTCCTCACGTAACATTTCCATTATTTGTTTAATTGTTGTAAAATATTTCCGTTCTCAAGTTATATTCACTTCTGCAGTGCACTTCCAGTAGAACCGTAAGTAAATGACAAATGGCTTTGTACAGGGAAATCCAAGACATTACCTGAGACAATGCCTACCACATTACAAAGTATGATAATGGTAGTCTATTCTTTTGAAAAAGTTATAATTCAAATATTTTTTTGTTCAATTTTTGACCTTGTTGATTGTAATTCGATACCTGATGACGCCATGATGACGTCCGAATTTGGTAACATTTTTGGTCCAGGTACATGTACATACCAGGTTTAATCATCATCCCATGAACTGTTTGGATGTAATTTTGGGTAGTATTGATTTAAGTATCATTCACCTAAAATTTGACCTTCCGGTAGCCCCGGAAATAAGGTCCAGTGACTTCACGTACTTGACAAAAATGTTTGTCTATAAATGATCTATCTGCGTACAAAGTGTGAACATGAACACTCAGTTTGTTCAAGACTTATACATATATGAAAGAAGTTGGCCACTTTTGAAGAAGTTGGATAAGGGTTGATCTTTGTTCAAAGTGTCATATTTATACCGTGTAACATTTAGCAAAATAGTCGCGGAGCATCATCTACAAAAACAAACAGGAAAAAAAAGGCAAAAGGAAAATTATAATAATTTCAGAATGGTGATCGTGTTGTACGGTACAATATTTGTAAAGTATTTATTAATTTTGTTTGCTTTTTTAAACATTAAAATTTGGCGGTTGTATTTCTTGGGAAATTTAGGGGGCTTGTTCTAGTCAATTTTTTCCTTCAAATTTGGAGGACAAACAGACTAGACAGACAGACAGACATACAGACCGACCGACCACCTAGTGACACGAAGAAGCTCCTGCCAGAGCTTAAAAAAAGTGTTTTTGACCATTTATACTACGGCATATACCAAAATGGCATAATTTCATGTACTGGTCAACCAACATTTCTGCTGGATTTAAGGAAAACGTGCGAAAATATAGGAAATACAAATGGGGGAGGGAGGAAGCAACAGCTGCAATTCGAGCATTTCCAAAATATCCCAGTCCTGATAGGGTTAAAGTTTCAATACACTGTGGTCCTATTAATGAAAAGAGAATCTTTACGCAAATAAAGGAAGTTAATTGCCTCTTGGCAATTGCTTGAATGTGTACACATACGCTACATTTACATTAAGGACATAAAATATGGCATGAGCCAGGGTTCCAGGGTGAGAATGAGCAAGCGAGAGCTTTACGGTTTCAGGTGACGAATGACGGTCGGTCAAGGGGTGTAGTTGTTGTTCTCTTAGAGCATCTTTGCTTAACGCCTTCAATCGCCCGTTTGGTGTCTAAATCAACAAAGGCGTTCCTTTAGACTTGAAAGTTGATTTGAAAGGGGATCACGCAAACTAAATTGATTGCCCTTAGAAAAGGATGAAATTAGTAATAAGGAAGCAACTAAATATCGGCAAGTTTGGCAAAACTGTGACTTTTAAAAATATAATTCGTTTCGTACATTTCATTCCGCACTTGTAGTCCCAGCAGGGAGTGGGTGTGTGGCCAAATTTCTTCAAACATTTTCACACTCTCATGCTAATTTCACATGTATATTTCCTGCATAGAAGTCCATTGATCGGTAAAGATTTCATCCAACTCGCCAAATACAAAAGGATGGTACTTACCTTTTCTCAGGAACCTTACCCTTCGACCAGAACCTTCGCAGTCGCAGTTCGCTCAAAAAATTTACAAAAACGTCGGTTCCAGGCGCGGCTTTCAGCGTTCAAGTCACATTTCTAACTGCGTCACAGAAATGCTTTACAAGCGCACCAAGCGCAGTGGGCTGAATTTAGCACGTGACGTCATGTGATAGGGCGGTAAAACGGCCTACGCCGGCCAAATAGAGATTTGCATAACTACTATCAGTTGTTTTCCCTGTTAATGAGTTTCGACTTGCTCTTAAGAGTTGGAAGAAATGAGGGATCACAGCTCTGTACCGGTTTTCGTACTAAGTCTTGTATTTCTATGAAAATTAGGATGAAACTGGACACGAAAGTTGCTCTATTTTGCAATAGGGTGGAGGAATAAAGTTTCAAAATTGCCATGAGCTTCAGGACTGCGTATAGGGTGATCATCTTTAGATAAAACATTTCAAATCACATGGGTTAACACCCTTCCAAAAATAACATTAAAAAAAATTGAGGGAAGGCCCCAAATCAAACTTTAATTTGATATGTGACTTGATAACCTGTGAGAGTTGATCCTTCTGGGTATTTTGTTGATTTTGTTTAAATCGGGAAATCGTGACAAGGTGGGGGTACAGCGACTAGGTGCACGTCTAATTTCTTGCTGGGTAAATGCAGGGATGATGTAATTATTTTGTTCTTATATGACATATGAAGTAACGGGTGGCCTGCAATGTATTGAAGGGGCTTATGTAAGTTCATTGTTTTATGGTATGGACCGTGTAGACTGGGAGCAAGTCTACATGGGAGCGGCCAATCTACATTGCGATCATTGCTTCTCAGAATAGCGCTGGGCTGCTGAACTACTTTTAAGGGTGATCATACTTTGGATTTACATTACTCCCAAAAGTCATTAAATTACCCCTTTAAATTTAAACAAAAAATGAAAGATTAAAAATATTAGCTTTATTTTGGGTGTATCTATAAAAAACAAAAGCCTTGCAGAGCTGACAGCATTTTATCCTTATTTGGTGGGCTATTTGTCATTGAGGTCTATGTCAGGTTATGTATTGGTCTGCAGCCATAAAGAGTGGCCACGTCTGTTCAAAGGTGCCATTTAGTTTGTGCAAAATATGCGCAAAACATTACCGCTACATAATAACGGTGATTATAACGGTGATTTGACCCCCGTGCCTCCGAGGGTCAAAATGGGACAGATATTTTCGTATGCAAATTGGAGATATTCAATATACAATGTATTTATACTTTAAATTAAATTTTAAAAGCTATTTCTATTCTGAGCATCCACGGATGCAATAGGGTCCGAAAGTGGCGCTAATCATGTTGTAGAGGGATCCCTTTTCAAAATAGTTACTTTTCCAGTTTGAGAAACTTCAGGTATTTGAAATTTTATGTGCAAACCGAGAAGTAGAATTTCATGCTGACTTCATGAATAAAATGAACTGAATTGAATTGAACTGAATTGAGTTGTGTCGGATGTGGCTTTCTTAAGGTATTTCTGCAAAAAGTCCATGCTCAACCCACCAAAAATTGAAAAGAAAATGAAAGATTACGTGTTGATCATCGTTTTTTCTGACAATGCAGCATGAATACCTGTGAGAGTTCAGAGTACATGTATTTTATAAAAAAATAGAAATATGGGGATTTAACACTGGTGTCTATTAGAATGTTTATACTGGGGTGCACACAGAATGGACTGATCCAGATTTGAGCATAAGCCCCGCTCACCTTAGCAACGGCGTGGCAACGCCGGTCTAAACTTGGTCAAAGTAAAACACTGCAACATATGTGGGGGAGTTTGTTTCTGCATTCAGGGGACTTTGAACAATAGTGGACAATAGGATCTCCAATTCCTGAAGGTCCCTAATTGGAAGGTCCCCAATTTGGCAATCGTGTACAAAACATATAGGAGGTCTTCCTAAAGAGTTAGTGTACAAACAAAAGAGGGACAATAGGGGGTCCCCTATTGCAGGCAACTACTCACTTCTGCGCGTTTGTTTATGGTGTCAATCGAGGACACATATGTGACACATCCTTGTCATCGAGTAATTGAGGACAGCACGTACAAAACCAATGGGAGCTGTTGCATTTTTTTCAATAGGCCTATGAACAAAAGATCGACGATGGTCGACAATAGGAAATCCTCGATTTACACCATAAACAAACGCATACGTACCCCCATTTGTTTATTGTGTATGTTTTATTGTTTATGGTGAAAATCGAGGATTTCCCCTTGTTCCTCTTCCTCATTCCTTTGGTTATAATCTCGTATAGGTTGACAGCTCGCACAAATGTATAGGATGAAAAGTTCATACGTGCATGTGTCAACACACATGTTTACGTTACATACCTAATGTGGACACTCATTTTACTCAAACTTTAAAAACACTTTCAACCCATTTTTTTTTCTATGATTCCCTTTAGTGTTTCTCTTCATTTAACCACGGATAAACCTAACGCCATAATGTCTTTAAACTTGTTTTCCAGAGAGGGGTCCCCACAACGTCAATGCTATCTGGTTATGTGGACATCTTTTGTTCAGAAGTCCACAAAGTGAATGTAATCCTTGTACACATATACATACCCCTTTTCATCTTTAAAGCATAGTGGAGATTTTGAACGTTATATTGTATCATACATTAGTGAACAGTTAGACTGGTGTTGCCAATGCTCTGGTGTCTTTAGATTACTCGCAATAAAAGTTGATGAACAACCCAGATAATACGTGTTTAATTATAACTAATGTCAGTGTCGGTGATAAACAGTGGTAGGGTGGAATTTTGCGCACCCAAAACCCATCACATAAACCTCCAACCAATGACTTAGTGTCTTTTTTACAGAAAATAATTTAGTTTATGACTCTGAACAAATACAAAGTGTAATTTTAAACATTGAAAATTTATAAAGCTTTTTCCCTAAAGATACTGTTCCACTAAAGGTGAACCAAGTTTATTAATTAACAAAAACCCACATGAAAAGAAGGATACATACTGTACATCATAGGTCATCATATGCATGCGCAAGATTAAGAAAAGTAAAGTATGGGTCTGCGTTGGACATGTTCTGCATTCTCAAATCTACAGGACAACTAGCTACAGTATAATTTCCTGTTTTTTGCAACTGTACCGATTTAATCATCACTTTAAATGCTATATATGAAAAAAAAAATACTTAGAACCTACTTGAAGAAAATGAAACAATTAGTAAATACGTTTAATATAGAAAGTGTATTTACATCTTCAATCGATCATTCTAACAACATTACATCACCCAATGCATTATAACAAAATAATATCATAATACCCAATCGTGAAACAAAAGCAATTCTTGGAAACCTTGCGACTTATAATTTTGAAGATATTATTTCTGATTGTATTGCTTGATGAGATCCACCTTTTTTATTAAGATTATAGAGGTTAGTTTGCAAAAAAGAAATATTAAAATTGCGTCGCCAATTGTTAGTGTACATGTACAACAAAACATGCAATAAATTATCATTTTTTGGCTAAAACATCCGTAGACTTGATCAGTAAACCATCTCCTTTCCCCGTCAAATTGTTTGAATTTCACATTCATCCACTTTCAATAACATGTATCAGTTAATCATTGTGCTTAATGGCTCAGGAACATTTATCTTGTTTTTTCCTTTATTTTATTTTTTATTTTTTTTTTTTTCAAGATTTATGATTTTAGAATATCTATTGTGATCGTTCTTTTACAAAAGAAATTAATAAAAAGACTGTCCCTTAATTCTTGCAAATGTTTAACGATGCATTCCCGGGTAGTAATTTTAGTTTCACCCCGAAAACAATGTCTGTATATGTTATTTTCATAGCAATGGGGAAATTCGTTAACAGGAAATGTTCTTTTCGAAGAGCATAGGGCACGCATTTATGAGAATTTAAACTTCCAGAAATAAAAAAACAAATATGCTTAGGCCTTTTAAAACTAAATATTTAACCGAATGTATATAATATGTTAGTATTTGTAACAGCTTAGATATCCCTAACTTACTCATGTTTTACCATGCATGAGGCCCGTTGTCGGCCAAAAACTAGACTTTGCACAGTTAGGGTGGCCACCTTTTATTTAAAGAAATATATACGTTTTGGCCTGCAGAATCAATGCCACCAATGCTAATCGTATAAGTGTTACGGATTTTGAAATGTGGGATGGTCAAAGTACATGGAATATATTTTTGTTTCGATAGCTATGATAAGAAAATGGGCAGCTTCGTGGACCAATGTAATATGTGTATTTTTTAGGGTTTTTTTTATTCAGGGTTTTTTTTTTTAATTTGGTCACTTCTTTTTTAATGTCCCTGCACAAGTCCAGTCGCAAGTATCGGGGACGAACATTGTCAACTGAATGCTGTGCACCGGCAGTTCGAATGGTTTGACTTTGACTATACTTGAGACTGGACGATTGACTTGTGGTTGACTTGTGATGGACTAATATAACTGACGTAATATTCCCGAAACTAGCAGAAACGTGTTTGGTGTGTGTGTGTGCATGTTTATGATGTACATCGAGGACAAACACATGACTTGTAAAGCATCATCGAGTAATTAAGGACAGAAGTCAAATCGAGGACGACCTCGATTTGACTTCTGTCCTTAGAAAACCAAAGGGAGCTGTTGCAAAAAGAGTATAAACAAAAGATCGTTGATGAGGATTGAGAAACAATAGAAAATGGAAACATGTGTGTGAGTTTGTTTCTGCATTCTGTCGAGGACGTTGAACAATAGATATAAATAGGGTCCCCAATAATATTCCTGAAGGTCCCCTATGTTCGATCGTGTAAAATAACGTATGGAAGGTCTTCCTAAAAAGTTAAAGTATAAACAGAAGAGGGAAAATAGAGGGTCCCCGATTGCAGGCAAATACACACTTAAGAGTAATTTCGTGTAAATACTTCATGTAAGTGTCCAGGCTCAAAAAATCGAATGTTTTTTAACTTTGTGGGATGAAAGGATTTAGGGAGCAAGTAACTAAAATAGACTTTTTAAACTTTTATTTTGCCCGTCGGCAATTTTGAGGCTGCAAAAGTTCATTTTTCGCGTTATTTTCAAAGGTCATCCAGCCAAAGTGCAAAGTAATGTCACAAAAGTAACTATATCACGACAAAGTATCATCCTTACCCTTACAAGAACAAAATAAAAAACTTCTGAAAGTCTCTTTTATACTATTTTTAGACCCTATAATACAGCATGTTTTTACAACTAGCAAAACTGCATTGTTTACCCCATTTTTATCCCTCCAAAATGGCACTTGCAAATAAGAGTTAGTTGCTCTCTAAATCGACAGATCTTTTCCGTTTTGAAAATAATAAAATAAACGTCATTTTGTTCACACACCTTTTACTGTAATTTCAAAGTAACTTGCAATATAAACAAATGTGAACAGCGTACATGCGTGTGTCCAGATCACCCTTCCCACCCCACCCACCCCTGAGACATACACACTCCTTCTCCTCCTCACTTTTCGGATATTTAAAGCTGCCCCGTGTTGTAAAAAAAACCACCTTACATAATTCAGACTTTCCCCAAGGCCATATGCATGTATGTAATGAACAAAATTGTGCTTGTTGATTTGTTGGGGGGAGGGCGTGGTTCTCTTTGAGCTTTGGGAGAGGGGGTGGCAGGGGAAGGGGCTATCTGTGAGACGGCTGTTGGTGTAGGTCGTAAAAGGTTCACTTTCAAATTGATATCTAGTATTTACAATTTAATTTAGGCAAATACATGCAGAAATCAAAATCTAAATTTGGTGGCAAAGGAAGGGGCGGGGCCTAGCTGGTAGGGGAGGACTGGACATCATTTGAATAATGGCGCACTTCAATCAGAGAACAATGGATATTACCATTATTATTCATTGCGGCTTGCAATCACATGAGTTTTGCCCATGTGACAATGATTGTACCGACAATGCTAAGTTATTGGTGGGTGGTCACACCCCACCCTCAACCCCAAGCAATGCCCCGGGGTGGGGGAAGGGGAGGCTGTGAAAAGGAACTCTATGATATTTCTAAAGTGTTCACTTGCATATTATTTTTTACATTTGTTTCGTTATGCAACATACACGTTCAAAACTCGGTGGCACAGGGGGAGTGGGCGGGGCCTATCCAGGTGTGTGTGGGGGGGAATACACTACCTACTATTCATCCAATGGTCTAAACAGTCTGATTCTGTTTGTGAAACTGTGCTAGATTCATGAACAATACTAATTATACAAGTTTATTACCCAAAACAAGGAAAACACTGAAAATACAGTTTTAAGGTTTTTGTGAAATTTACAATTTTTGAAGCGCTACTGCACAAAGGCTATACAATAACCCCAAATTTTCTCACGAGATATGAAAGGACCAATGTCTGAACTTACCATAGCCGAAGGGGAATTATTCTGAGTGCCCTGGCAAGTGCCATTTTGGAGGGATAAAAATGGGGTAAAAAAATGCAATTTTGCTAGTTGTAAAAACATGCTGTATTATAGGGCCTAGAAATAATATAAAGGAGATTTTTCAGAAGTGTTTTTTTTTTCTTGTAAGGGTAAGGATGATACTTTGTCGTGATATAGTTACTTTTGTGACATTACTGTGCAGTTTGGCTGGATGACCTTTAAAAATAACGCAAAAAATGAATGTTTGCAGCCTCAAAATTGCCCCCAAATGGCCAAAACACATAATGGCCCGTAACCATAGCAACGGGCAAAATATCGGATTAAAAAGTCTATTTTAGTGACTTGCTCCCAAAGTGCTTTCATCCCACAAAGCACGCATTTTTTGGCAATATATATATATTTTTTTACCAAAGAGCACCAAGGAATGGGAAATTGCACCAAGGCAAATGATCGAGAGCACCAAAGCAAATTATGGAGGACACCAGTGTACATGAGGACACCAAAAAAAGCAAAATAGTACCCCATCTTGTCTGTACAATCCAAGCTTGAAGAAGAAAAAAAGCATGTTTGTATGAAGAATGGGGTGTATTGGTAACAATTTCAAATGTTGGCCAAAATAGCGTTAGCCAAACCCTAATAAAATCAACACTGCTAAAGCTTCGTAGACGTTAATAAGAGCTTTGGCTTTGGGACCGTTCCCCATGGAACCAGTGATTTTCAATGCATTGTCTGCACACGCAGGGGAACTAATATTATATTTAAAGTCAAGGGTTTGATTCTTCACTTGCAGTCACATTGACCCAACAAACACTCACATGGCACTCCCGCGTGGTGAGGGGTGCTCCCCGTTTGAAAACTCTGCTGGATATGCTGAAATTTATCTGCAAGGAAATGTGAATATTTCGGCTAGTCCATTTTGTAAATGATCTTTATTAAAGACCGTATCAGGGGCGTGGCATAGGTATTTCGGGGAGAAGAGTTGACGCCTATTTGCCGACCTGCATGCATACATGATTCTGCCCGATCCGGTACAGGTCAGATACATCTTATAACATTTTTTAATGGAAAGAGTTCCATACCTGGACATCACTTGACACCTTACATGTGCTCAAACCCTATGAGATTGGTCTGAACAAATTAAAGTGTTTTGTCAGTAGATGCCTTAATATTTTCCCTGCTAAATTTGACTTTTAAGGAAAACATGTATAATCGCTTTCCGATGGCTGAAAGGTCACTGCAGGGAAAAGTTTGTGATGTCCATGTATGGAATCCTTCCCTTTGTGATATTCTATAAATTGTAAAAAAAAAAAATACAACAGGCATAATAGCCAAATACAAAATGTTTTCTGTTGTTTACTGATGTATTTTCTACAATATGGATAAAAAGTATAACTTACTTTTATCATCGTCTACCTGGATCGGCAAACCAACTTCGACATCTGCGAAAAACAAACGTATGAGGCGTAAGACATGTTAAGCTCTGTAGCATAAAATGTGTTTGTGCGCTCGGGTGATTTACATCTTAATCTGTCATTATATGGGGTGTTATATGGGACATTTTATATCGGTTCGGCAACAGGGGCGCCAAAACGTAGCACTGAATTTCTTCCTTGCACTTTGACGGGAAAATAAATCTGTAATTGCTTAATTGGAGTTAAATTACAAACCAAGAATGAATAACGTTGGATTGTCCTTTCTTCTAAAACAAGATTGAACCTTGAAATGTATTTGGAATACTTTTAATGCTAGGGCCAGAAAATAAGATAGATAAAATAAAGTATAGACTTAGGTGAATCAAGGGAATTCAGCTGAAGCTGGATTCGACGAGGCCATTATTATGGAAGAATCGTTTTCAACTGGGTCACATAAGCTCTCTCTCTCTCTGCGTTTGTCAAAAATTTCGTGTTTTTCTTTTAATTGAGAAGGGTAATTGCGCCACAACCATAGTATATTGTACTGACCAGGACTCCACTATGAACAGTAGGCCTACCATGTGCAAAATGAATTCTGACTGGCATTTTAAACTGAGCAGGAACTACATGTAGGTGTAAAACACACACGGAAATGTATAGCACTTGATAATTGACTGCTACATGAACTTTCGTAGCTACAACTATACTCAACTAAATACTTGCATCTGAAGAAGTACATGTAGTTGTATGCTGCTGAATCGTATGCAAACTGTTATTATTGTACGTCATTTAAGTGTTGCCTTACTTTGTCAATGCATAAGCAGTTGCCCAGTTCACCGTACCTTTGGACTGACGTGGTAAATATTCAGAGTAGTTTATTTACCCAAGAGTGTTGTATTTTTGTGTTTGTTTGTTTGTTTTTTTTTTGGGGGGGGGAGCTTTTGGACGTTAGTATTGGTGTCCGGGATGTTTTCAAGCGCTGCTGGTGTGTACTGCGACTCCACCTTTTCTATTAAACATCGGGTGAGTAAAACCCTTCAATTCAAGACATGTGTTAAATATCAGGGTTAGGGAAGGAACCCTGCCCCCCCCCTCCCCCACCTTCCCTCCTCGCGATGTTCCCAGCCAGCGCAGAATATTTCTAAATTTGTCGAAATGTTATCTGTAGGTTTAAGCTATGGATGGTTAGGGGTGTAGATAACCTCATTTTATAGCTCATTTTATGACCAGCCAATTTGTCTGGTCATAACTGGAGCTGTTATTCTCTTCCGGCCAAAACTCAGCAACTGTGATGGGCCTTGCGGGGGACAGTAATGCCCATATCAGTTACAGGATCTTCCACACAATCATGTGCATAGCTTGAACCCATGAAAAGGGATGGGCGATGCTGTTGTTCATGATTTCTGCAGCTATGACCGACAACTACTATTGACATTTCCCAGAGAAGGCCAATAAAATGATTAGTCACAAATATTGTAACAAAATCTTTCACGTGTTGAAAAGAAAGTAGCAACATTCTCATCACCCACGGATAGTATCGCCGCATCCATTTTGTCATAATTCTCAACTTTCTTTTCAAAAACGAAGTACAGATTTTTGTATCATTCTTTAGTTAATAAACTTACCGTCAAGCCGACTTGGTTTATCCATGCTGACATCATATGGCTGGTTCAACGTACGTGTTGGCTCGGTCAAATGATTACGTTAATATCTAGAAAAACAAATATGAACTTTAAACAGAGATTAAAATACGTGTACAATTGTGTTTTTGTTTTAACGCAATGAGGTGTAACAGTTGTCATTTTTTTTTGCTGAAGTGTTTTGTAAAACAGAATGAAATCAAATAGTCATATTGTATTTTGTAACGCAATAGCTATCAGGGTTATAGTAAACAAGCGATTTATGCAGTGGATAGTGCGTAAGAGGCAGCTTTTGGGTCAAAACACCAGATTGTAGGACAAGTGACTTGAAAAACATTAGGTGTACTTTACCGGGTGTCGCAAGGTTTCCACAAACTAGAAATATGGAAGACTAGCTTGCCTAAAATGAATAAAACGAGAAACTACAATAAAAGCCTAATTCTGACTACGAGACATCGGGGGCGTAGCACGGTCATTTCTAGGGGGGGGGGGTTAAGGTAAAGGGACGAACCTGTGTTCACAGGAACGGAGTGCCCATCTCTCTTTCGTTAAGCGATTGGGCCAAACCCATATGCTGCTGTGGGGGGATCATCCACACCTCCTCCACAGCGAGTCTGTTACCCTCCTAGCATTGAATAATGCCGGTACCCATTTAACACCTGGGTTGAGAGGAGTAATTGAGGTAAAGCACCTTACTCAAGGGTACAACACGCATGGCCATGATGGGGCTTGAACTCACAACATTTCGATCATGAATCCTGTGCTCCACCGTTAGACCACACGTCTGCTTTCCTCTTTTTTTGTCGACAGCGACGAAAGACTGTCAAATTTTGAGATGATCAAAGCAGAATGAACCTTTATCTAAAAGAAATCTCGTGGAACGTCATGTCGCAAATAATGTTTCCAACAACCTAATTTTTTTACAACACGAAAAGAAAGATGGTCGCCATTGTTCAAGCCAGAAACGGTATGACCTTGTGACCACAATAAAGATGTACGTCTGTGGGAGTCCCGATATGTTAGGACACCACCAATGTGTATGTGTATGATTGTGACATAGATGTAGATCACCTTAGTTCAAGTGACCATGATAGTCTGTTACCACTACTCAAAAATCAGAAATACTTAATCGAGTTAGTAAACATTTTGGTTTTGCAGCAGCAACAAATTAATGATCAGTTAGATGATCTGCAATCAAATATAAATATTCTGCTTGAACTTAGGGCAGAGGAAAAAGCAGGGAACCCACTGGATGAGCCTGCGTACTACCCTCTTGATGAGGTGAATGATTCCAGTACTTTGAACAAACCTCATGGTGATGACTTTGTGATTTTGACAGAGAGTTTTGTTGATGATTGTCAACATTCTTGTTCACCGTGTATTAGTGGTGGCAATTCTGAGTTCAATGATGGGAGTGAGTGCTCATCAGATGAGGATTTGATTTTGGACGTTGTTCCAAATGTTGATGAGGTTGAAAACAAACCTCCTGTAATCCGTAATTTCAGTTCGATTAAGGGAGTGAGTCAAATTGGATCTTACATAGCTAAAAGTCCAAGTTATACCTGTGCGCTACCTGTAGTTGGATCACACCTGTTCACCCATAGGCCACAGGAGTTTGGATTGAGGCCCTCTGACGTTGTACGAGGCTTTGGGGTTGCTGGCCAAATACAATTACTTAATTAATTATCATTGATTCTGCTTGACGATCGAGTTTAGTAATGGGTCCAGGTACTCCAATTATAGGACATGGTTTGACCAGCCTGGCACCCTGAAGCTTGCTACTTGATCATGTTTTATAGTTACTATAACAAAGTTGTTGGATTACAGATTATTTTGACAGTATGCTTGCTATTGCTATGCTAACGCTTTCCAATATCTTATAAGAAGCATTTTGTTTTCTGTACGGTTATACTTTGTTTGTAAATGTTGAAGAGCGATTTGAATTTTTCTGACATCTGTTTAACAATGCATTGAAAGTACAGCATTGTTACTTCTTTTTGACAGCAGTTTTGTTTAAAGATTGTATTCATGGGAACAAAATTACAGCTTTATTTGTGTACAGTTTGGAGTAACGTGGTATACAAAATGAAACTTTCTGTGTACATGTACATGTGTACAACCATGTAGTTATATGTGTTTTTCACAGTGCAGCACGGGTGTACAGTCACCACACTCCATGTATGCATGAGACATCATAACTTTTATAGGCTTGACTGACCCTGGGGTAAGGTTTTATATATACATTTATTATTATTTTTGAAGACAATTATAGAGTTAAAAGTGTGTCTAGAACCCAGATATGATTAAGAAACTATGTGTATTATTATGTAATAAATAGGCATCACTTTTTTTTCTGTTTCAGGGTTTTGTGTGTTTTGGGGGTTTTCTATTCCTACCTCCATGATATGACCAAGAATATGATTCGTAATAAACCGTAGTGATCGAGAAGTGATTGATTGGTGTCCAGCTTTCATCCATGTTCAATTATGGACGGACCCCAGCCCTAGAATTATACTAGGGTAGACCACCACACGTCAACTGATTGGTCAAGCTTGAGCTGGCCTGCTTCATATTCATAAGGTGATCATTGCACGCCGTTACAGTTTACACACACGCGTACATGATTGCAAATAAATGAAATCTCGCAAAAGTCTTCATCTTTCAACTGGCGATTTTGGACCAAAAATATAAACGGCTCCTGCACGTGTTTCGCATGTAAAAGAAGCGTACACTATCCTCTACCTACCGAAACTTGCCATTTTTTCAGTTTTTTTAAGAATGGAATGTACACCTTAAAACAATCGGCCCTCGCTTTGTTGCTATAAAGTATGATTTTTACGTCGCACCGTAACAACAATTCAAATGATTTTTGTAAAATGCAGTTACATTGGATATCAAAATAAAGCACACGATATCAACTTGGCCGACAGTGATACATCCGAGTAGTTGTCGGTGTTTTTTTTGGTAGTCTCGAATGCAGTCTCGTAAAATCTCGCGTAGGCTTTTGGTCCATGCGTACGTGACCCCAGGACAAGAAACTGAGGTCAAACAGGGCTCAACGCGTGACATGGCCACTGACTGGGTTACATTTTCCCTACTTATTTGTGTTTATTGACAAAGTCAATTTTCACCCTTTGTGCCTCAGTTGCAGACGTGAACAGCGTGATAACCCTCTGACCCCACCCGTGCAGAGTAAACGTTCAAGTGGACTGTGTAACCTCCATGTCCACATGTTAGGTTAATAAGCAGGGTATATAATCTCATCACACACGCACACATGAGGACTGGCAACGGCCTCGTGTTCCTATTATCTTATTGGTTGCTGGCTCTACGCCGTGGCTGTGCCGTCTGCGAATTTCTTCTCTGTAGGTGGGTTACTCTTAAGTCATGAATAATTCAATAGTTTTAATCGGCCCAGTATTTTTATTCATTAAACAATACCAATAGTATTGTTGTTACTTAGTCAACCAGTTACCTTTAATTATTTAAAAGTACCGACTCGTCGAATTACCACAGTGGCCTAGTGAAATAGCGTGATGAGTATGGATACAAAGATCACTGGTCCGAATCCAGGTCGTCGCTACTAATCATTCATGGACTGTGTTTCTTCTCTGATTTGATCGTTGAGATAATTTTATTTTAAAGGAAAACAGTTAACTAGAACTTATCTTAGCAACGATTCAAATGAGAACTGAATTGTGCATGACATTTCGAGCAACCCAGCCTTTTGATTGGCAGCTACCTCTGCACAGTACTACTGCGTTCCGCTGGCGATACGTGCAACGATATTTTAATTAGGTTCACCGTTGACCCCTATACGTCACAGGTCGATCTAACAATCTGACCCGCGCTCCACTATCATGACTCTTAATGGGCCTATCAACATTACGCCTCGTAATGCTAAGAGGAAATATAGGCTGCCATCATAACTGGTTGAAATGCAATTGAATTTATTTTGTGACAGGACTGGGTGAGGACATCATCTATGACGATCGAGGCACTTAATGAAACCGCCAGGTAAGCCTTGCTCTTTGTGTGGCTATCGTATCATGTGCTTATCACTACGACAACAATTTTCTGAGGTCTCAATTCAGCAGTATTCAATATATATTCAACGGATATTTACATTTTATGTAATGTTTTTAAACGTTTTACGAAGCATTTGTCGTTTGTTTTATATCGACTTTTGTGTCTAAAGAAAACTAAAGCCAAATATAACGGTTGATTAATACTATTCCTTTCATGTGTCGTGACCGTTTACCTCGGAAATTAATTCTATTTTTGGGATTTACTGACTTATTTGTAGTTTCATTTCGGTCCAGGTCTTTGTCCTGTCTATTTGTATTGTCTTTCTGTGTCTCAATACATGTACTCTTCTTTTAAAGTTTAACTTACTTATGTGGTGAAATTTTTGAAAATCCGCGAACATATTTTCATGTTTGGTAATTACTTAGGGTAATTTAAATTATAAACCTTCCTCGGTTTCAAAAGACCCCCCCCCCCTCATAAATGTCCATCATGTGAAGATTTAATTTCTAGTTTGTATTGCAGGTGCAAAATGAACCTAACAAGAGAAACATGAATTAGAACTCTTATCCCCTGTGATGTCATGTCTGGTGCGACGAAAACCAGACTGACATTCGAAATTATCACTTCTAGTGGTCGGCTAGAAGTGAAATTGATGTGGGCTGGGGTTCTACTTCTATAGTTCACCAAATTATATCGCACTTTGTAGGGAGTAGCATTTCCCCCATGTTCAAGTATTGGCATAATTTCGGGGGGAAGGGAGGGGAAGGGGATAAGTGCCCGCCCAGTGACGTTTGTGCCCCCGAATGTCCCCCTTCCCTTCACAATTGTTGCACCAGGTGTACTCAGATGTTTAACCCTATTATGTACGTCGCTGTGTTCAAAGGTATTTTTTGATCAAAATAAATGGCAATCAAAGCAAAACATTGTGATTCTGTGAGGGCTGGCTGGCCGGTGAGAGTGAATAATTGAGTAATACACCCACACCTGGTTTGGAACCACCCATTTGATTTATTCTGAAAAAAAGCAATCAGTGTGAAAGCCAGCGACAAGGGAGACAGCACGTTTTGGGAATAAATTTAACAATCACAAGTAATTCTATAAAAGGAGAAAATAACAAAAATCAAATTGAGTAAAATGCTAAATCATTCCCAAGGGAGGCCTCATTGTACATGAATTGTAAAAACATCTTAGAGTATTTTATTGATGAGAAAGAATTGTCGAGGTCAAAGAGCACAAACCCATAATTTCATAGTAAATAATCCAGAATATCCAAATTTAGAGAGATGGAAATTAATTCTGTCTGCCATTATACAGTCATAAATGAAGCTTATACAGATTTAAAAAATGATACATAAGTACGATATATACGTAAAGACTGTATATCAATTACCTACTGCAGCAAGAGGTTGCTCTCTTAAGACAAAAAATGCTTTCAGAGAATAAATTCAATTCATTTGAAATTCTGAGATTTGTGTCCATATTGCCTGAATTTATCAACCAAATACAGCTTGATGGACACTGTTTAGAGATATTAAAAACAGGGAGGGAGTGTACACACATGTATGATACACACACACAAATCAATTAAACAACAGTTCGAAAACATGACCAATTATCACGTTCAAAAACTGACCAATTATCATGATGAACAAACAGACATTCCAGGCGACATGTCAAATACGTTTTCTCAATATGAACACAAGAGGGCCTCCATCAAATTTCATTAGTAGCGGAATTTTGAAGAAAATCCTAATGTACGCTTAGTTTCATTGAACTTTCCTATTCCCTACTAAAATATACTGGACTAGATTCACTTAAATATTACTGTTTCTTAAAGATTTGATGAAAAAAAGGAGAGTTTTTACCTAATAAAAGCGAGTGGTGTGCAGCCCATCCACGTTAGGAAATTGGCGTGTCACCGATTGGTGGCGCTGTCGACGCGCTTGCTGAGCCGATAAATTTCGGTACCGTACTGTAAGTGTACATGATCATTACATCCTTAAAATTCTATTGCAGATCTCACATGACACAAACTGATCATGGAGTCATGCACGGTCGTGGCCGCAAGGGTTTTGAGGAGGATAAACGAGGCTCTGGCTTGCCGCATCTGCAACGAGCGACAAAAGGACCCAAAGTCGCTGGCCTGTCAGCACAGCTTTTGCGCGGTCTGCCTAGAGGGCTTGCAAGTACAAGTGAATGAAGGTACATATAATATTGTGATTTCGGGCGACCGATGCTTGCTTTGGATTGCCTCAGATTATCCGCACATACCAGTACGTGCCAAGGTCCATAGAAGTGCTTTTGTATCGATTCCGTTTGACACATTTGACCTCCTTTCATGCACAAACTCCCAGTTATATCCAGTGGGATGTTTAAAAAAAAAGTTTTTACCGACATCGCTAGAGAGAGTGTGTTGGATAATGCTCAGGCTCTTCTTGTTCGTTTCCAAGTACAAGTCACATCCCGTGGATAGACTTTAGCATCCCAAACTGCACTGGCTTAGGCCACACACAAAAACGGTCTCTGGCCAGACCAAAACTGTTCTAGAATTGATTTGTCGATGCGGGTTTTTGTATTTGGTTTTTGTGTGTTGGAGTGTTGGGATTGTTGGGGTGTTTGTTTGTTTGTTTGGGTTTTTTTTTTTTTTTGGGGGGGGGAGGGGGCTTTTTTCATGCTTGGATTGTACAGCCGTCATAATTATGACACAATACTTAACTGTCAAAGAGTTTTCACAACAGACACTGAAATAATTAGCATATATGTTTGTATTTAGACATGCATTCACAATCACAATTGCTATGTCATGTGTCGAAACGTGTATTGTCGACTAGCCACCATTGTCGTTGATCAGCTGGCAGCAACCTCGTACCCATGGTCTACTACGGTACCGTATTCCTTCAACATCAACATCGTACCGGGTACGAGCTGCCCATGAATATTTGAGACGTTGCGGCAATAGAGGGCGCTGTTGTAGCTGGCGCGGACAATGTATTTTTCAAAATTATTTAGAAAAAAAAAGCAAATTGACGCACACCATCGAAATCAATGCGCGCGCTGACCAGAGACCGACTTTTTTTGAAGGGGGCCTAATTCGTGATCTCGTTGCTATACAGCCACTCCGAAATTCCAGTAGTTATTTTATCACTTTGATGAATGAAGAGTTAAATGGAATGTACAGTATTTGCTTTTGCTGTAATTTTCAGAAATATTAGGCTAGTTTGTTCAAGCAAATATTGTGACACTAACTTGTTTTCGCGTTTTGGGTTCGTAGATGCTGCAAAAAAACCCCCAAAAAGCAATCAAGTTCTTTTAGCCTTGTTCGCTAACCACACTTAAGATAAAACAAAGCAATGTATAGACGTTGGGGAATTATAAGGTAAAAGAATCAGTCTAGCTGGCTTGTATCCCTTCACAGGTGTGTAGTCAAGTGCAAAGAAAATGCAGAATAACTAAATATAACAAATTAGGAGCATTTAAAAAAAGTTTTCTCCAACGCTGGTAGGCCGACCAGCGATGGAAATTGATACAAAAATACCACTTTACTTTAAAAAAAAGTCAGCACATGCACCAGGAGCCACAATTGTACGGGATGCTTTAGACTGTCATTCCCTAACAGTCCAGTAAAGAATTTCGTGGTAATTTGATTATTTGGGGTTTTTACTGTTTGCAAATGTTGTATCTTCTCTTTATTTATTTTCCTTTTTATTGTTCAAATTCTGTTTCTTTCCATCAGTACATTTATTAGTTTGTCATATTGTCTTTTTGTTTTGTTTCACGCAAATCATGAATGACGCAGCGACTTTGGAAATATCGTGTCCAAGCTGCTGTCGTGTGACCACCATCGATGCTCGAGCGGGTCTTCCCGACGCAGCGAATCTTACAGAGGTCCTTAAAGAAGCCGAGGAACAGGAACGGTACCTGCAGGTGGGACAAACCGAGCAGCACCCGTGTCGTTTGGATAAAACTGACCGGCTTGTCCAACACAAAACAATGTGCGAGGGGGCGTTAGAGACACACCGGCCTCTTTCAGCTGCGAACTCCCAGCAGGACGGCATCCGAGTCGTACTCCGTCAAAACCTGGCTCAGCTAATCGAATTCCTTCGTTCTAGTTCTGTCGGTAGGATGTCCGTCATCAGGCCGCGGAGCCTGTTATTGATTGTTATTCTCTGTCTGGCATACATCACCATTCATCCAATGAATCGAGATAGTGAAAGTGAAGGGACTTGGACCTTGATCGAGGACTCCATCCCGATATTTGGAGAGTTTGAGGAGAAACCGACTCCCTTTGCCGAACCTGCCGTCGAAGAACCATCGCCCGATAATAAACAAACACCCAATTCGGATGATATCAATCCTCCGTTGAATCCCGCAATCGCAAACGCGCTTTCAAGATTAAAGACAATGTCTGAACGCGTGGAAGACGAAATCTCACAATTGGCATACGAAGTGAGGGGTGGTATCCTAGATGAAGAGATAATACTGCGAGAGTCCTTACGAAAGACTGTAGACGACCGAAGAAGCAAAATCCATAGCTATGAGGTTCACCTCCAAGCTTACTCGTCTATTAAACATGCCGATGAACTTGGTGAGGATTTTCGGAAGTTTAGAATTGAGGCCGAAGCGCAAACTCTCCGTGCGCTTCACAATCTGTCCTTCGTCGCTCTCAGATACCGGACTGAGAGCACCACCGAGTACATTGGGAAGCTCTTACTTCAAAACAATTTGAAATTTAAACAACAGTTTTACACGAATGGCATGTACCGACCCAAAGCAATTGCATGTTATCCCAATGGTGACGTCGCTGTACTTGGCGATCGGCAAGTGAGAGTGTACCAAGCCAATGGTCAATACAAAGCCGCCATCAGCTCGCAACACCTCCGCGAACCGTCTGGGTTGGGTGTGACAGACACCGGCAACATGTACATCACCGACGGGAAAACGGTCAAGGTGTTCGACGACAACCTGAAGTTTGTCTTCGAGTTCACTCCAGCTGAGGGACACAAACTTGCGCAGAGTTCCCTGACATGCGTGGCCGTTACGTCAGAGGGTCACGTGGTGGTATGTGACCGAGGCCGACAGTTGATATCCATCCACAATAGCACTGGGGCGCTGATGAAAACGATCCTCGCGCCCCTGCTCGACGAGTACATAGCTGTTGGCACCGACACGCAGTGGTTCGCTTACACGAATGCAAACTCTCGTCGAATACTGTCGGTCGATCAGCAGGGAATGGAGGTGTTCGGAATTGATAACAGCGTCAATCCAAGTGCAGCTCCTGCCGGTATTGCCTGCGACGAATTTGACGATATCTACGTTGTGGCGGTGAACACACAATATTCGGGACAAACACGATATTTGGAAGAGCAAGCACAACCGGGGGGGTTTAACAGACAGCAGGTCGCCGATCACGACAAACGATACGCCGTTCAGCGTTACAGCCAAGCAGGCACGTGGCTCGGGGCCGTCCAGGACATACAGCACTCTGCAACCAAAGCCCTTGCCTTCGGAGTGAATGGGGATTTATTAGTCACTGGCGGTGAGGCTGTCTACATATACACAGCTGGGACTTAAATAACAGCTATCCCAACATCAACGTCCCGCCCAGTTGAGTAACTATTTTCTCGCCCCAAATCCCACTACATATCCATAAAAATGCACGCATGCACGCGGTGAGGGCGCCCACAATCGATATGAGGGAACCGCATGGAAAAGAGAAGTGGTCTCTCGGGCAAGGAAGATTCTACAAGAGCTTTACACTGAAAAACTGTGTCTAAATTTCATTTGCCGTATGCTCTACACTGCCTCGAATTGTATTAAAATAAAACATTACACTATTCATAATTCAGGAGTATTTTATTTCAGAGACTTCAATGACCTAGATATAGAGTAAATATAATTGTGAAGTAATCACAAACAATTAACGTGAAGATATTTTTGTTTTCCAGCCAAAAAAAAACATTTGTTGAATGTTCATTCGAACTAAAAGAATTTCTCCTGATCGCATACTGGTTTATCATTTAAAACTGAGCTATTAACTGTGAGATATTGAAAGAATTCGGACACAGAATTCGGAACGAGCTCACCTGGTCTATTCTGCCATGTTATGGTTTGTTATAATGTTCAGCAACAGAGGGCGCACTTTAAGTACGCTTTAAGTGAAGCAGTGTTTGTTGGATTGATTGCGGCTCATTGGGGAATACTCTAAAAACACCTTCCAAGTCTCTTAATGGAAAATGATTATTTCACCTTGACATATGACTATTCCACATTTGCAAAATACCCCATTGTGTTCCATGCTGGAATGTTCATTTGACATTTAGACTAGATTATATGATAGCCCACCAATGTCTTAGTATATCTTATTAACAAAGGAAATGTTTCATTATGATCTCAACAAAGACGAGGTTAAATTTAAACATCGCGAATTATTTTTTTTTCGTGAATATACATTTTGCACAAAAGGCGAACCAAGCCAGTTCCTAAAAAAACAAAGATCCACATTACAAGAAGGATGCATCGGACAATAAGGTACAGGCATAGGCTCTTTATCTAACTGTTTTATTGATAATCTAAAACTTCCTTTAGACATTTCGTCATTAAAATACTTTGTAATGCACAACTGGCTACATTAGAATTTTATATTCTTTGTAAATATGTATTTAATCTTGGATACAAATGCCATTTGAAACATAATTAGTCTGATTAACCCATTTATAGTAGAATGTAAAAATGGGACCATGCATAAAAGACTATACAGGGAATATATACATTTTTTTATTAACATCGATATATTTCGAATTGCTTCACTCATTTACTTCAAAATCGACCTCCAATACACAACACGTGCATTACCAAGCTATCTCTTGTAACTTTACTACTGGGCAAAATCCAATCATGAAACAAGAGCATATGGACGCTGTTTTCGACGTCCTTTTCGGGGTACAAACACTTGTAATTTTAATTTAAATCTTACGCTGAAATATTGTAAAAATGTACTAATTTTTTTTTATGACATGGTTTTAGCAACGTGGAAACTGAAGTCAACAAATCGATGCATTACCAAAGTATATCTCGTGGTTTGCTCCTTGGCAAAACCCAATCATGAAACAAGAGATAGGCTTGGAAACTTACGATTTATAATATTCTCGTTCGATATAATTTCTCAATACATTGGTTGATAAGGCCCTCCCTTCCTTTAGATTGTAGATGATTATATTTACAAAAGCATGGTGCAATTACGTCTCTAATTTTGAATGTGCTACAAAGCATGCAATATTAGCCCAATGACACCCATGGACAATTGGACGGTTCAATAAATCAATAAACCAACTACTTCAGCTTTAAATCGTTTTCATTGTATTCACTCTCGAAAACCTGTGTAATTTACTGAATAGAGCAGGGGAGTTTTTCTACTTTTTTCTTTTTCTTCCTTTCTCCTTTTAAAAGCCATTTTTTTGTTGCACAACTGTTGCAAGTTTCTGTGTACATAATGAGCATCAGGAGTTTCCTGATAGGTTCTCAGTCTTTTACAAATAAAGGTCATGACCAAATCATCCGTCGTGGCATTGTTAATACTTCTAGTGATAGTTGGTGTGTCCCGCTTATACTGTATACTTTCAACAGCCATATTTTTAAAGTATCTTTTCAAAACAACATTAATTGCCATTGGAACCCCTGGTACTTGTGCAATTAACAGAGGGTAATCACAATCATCATAATCGGCGGTATATTTCCTCCAAAACGGACCTGCTCCCTAGGCCTTGCGGTCGCTCTGAGCGGTATCTCGTCTTGGGAAAGCTTGGGTTTGGGAAGATCAGCTACACTCCCAACGAACTTAGGTTTGACCCAGGGAAATCCCCACCTCAATACAAATGTAAATTGAAGTCTTGATAAAAGAACAAGATAATTTACAACTCTTGTTGAAACGTAACCTGGAGATAAATATATTTAATAAAACGCAGCTATAGGCCTATATAAGGTTCAGTTCTTTAGTATATAAAATAAATACCGACCACCCCCCCCCCCCCCCCCACCAGGCTGGCATCATCATCATCATCATCAGACATCATCCTCAGTCGAGGTTGATGTTGTCACAGTCAAAACTATACTACATGTGCGTTGTCCATGTACAATGTTAATATACATTCAGTTGACAATGTATATTTATACCAACAGCTTGCGACTTGACCTGATAATGACGACAGACTAATTTATTATTGCCTGATGATGGCCTTAATATGTGATTTTTTCGAAACTAGGAGCATCTGAGATGCGTAGTGTGTCTGACACCTGAACATTTTCTCAAGGAGAATAGGGTACGTGGGTAGCAATAGGCAACATTACCCATAATGTTGTTTGCCCATACCCCTAATAATATCACCTGTCTAATGCTCGTACACATCGATCAGGACTTCGACTTTGGGGCCGTTCCCCATACTACCAACGACTGCCAAATCGTTGGTGTGCACACGGATGGGAACTAAGTTATGTTTAAAGTCATCTGTGACCGAATATTGCCGGATGATCCGCCTGTAATACATACGGTCAAAATCCTGTTGCCCACAATCTTGGGCAACTTCAATACCGAGTACGTTTCCGCAGATGATGCGACTGAACGGGACCGACCACATGATATTAATGTACCAAGGTCTATCTTGCCCATGCACCAAAAAGGACGCAGTCCCGTATGAGCTGGTCGCTGTTCCTTTGGTCTTTTCAGCTACAAAAACTTCAGCCGTCCATGGTTCCACAGTGTGCTGAGCCGAAACCGAATGTCCTCCTTTTATAAAGATCTATTTCGGGGAAGGAAAACATCAAAGCGCTGTTGCCGCAACACCGACACCAAACACCGGGCGTGAATTTATGGTAATTGACACGCCTTTTCTACATGAGCCTCAATAATTATCAAGAAGTAATTACACCTGGTTCAGACAGGCGTTCCAGAGTCGCACCGAACCCAATGAAAGTCTAGATTTGATTTAAGTGGTGACTCGGCGCGACTCTGGAGCGCCTGTCTGAACCGGGGGTTAATAACATATTTATGAACATTCCCTTCTATATAAGTGACAGTTCTTCTGTTGTACCTCAGAAATATGGTTACAGCGCCCTCATTCGCTAAAAAACGTGACCGTGATTTTCTTCACAATTAAAGCAGAGTCCATCATTTGCAGCTATCCAAAAAAGTAACTGGCGTAATTATTGTTAAAAAACATACTGGTTGAAAGATAGTAAGGGGACTAAACTCCCTGTGAAATTATTCGTTCTGACAAGCTCTCATTTTGAAGAAATCAACGAAAGAAGGCATTTCCAACAGTGCGTCTTAAGAAGCTCCGTATGAAAATTTAAATTAGTAGTTCGTTTTGTTATTTGGCGCAGCGCGCGCAAGCATTGGCACGACGCACAGGCGCGCGCGGTTGCTTTAATTCGTCGGATCAGCGCGACATCGCGTAAAGCTGCAATTCAATACAGTTCAAAACATGATTTAGCAACTTTTGAAATGAAATAGAGATCCTAGAATGCTGTTAGTTGTTCAGTATCTTTCATTAGATTTTGAACACTTTTGTTGCTTCAAACGAACAAAATGCACAAATTACAAATGATGGACTATGTCTTGAAGGTTGCAGGCCAGTAAATCGGTCCGAAATCGCCTACGCAGCCCAAATTACGATTTGCATTCGCTCAAATTCTTCGCTATTTGAGCACATTGGCCGTGAACGTGAGGGCGGTTTGTAAAGAATATGGGTGGAAGCCGTACACAGGACTGTGAGCTTGAAGTTCTGTGCAATTTGCATGAAAATGGAGCCCTAAAACGCTCCATTTTGCAATGGAGTGTAGGCGTCGTTTTTAAAAATGACGATGGGCTTCAGGACCATTTTAAGGGGTGATGATCTTCAGATGGAAATTTCTCCTAAGAGTCGTCGGTTAAACCCCCCCCCCCCCCCCATTTTAACGAAAATGAAAGATGATGAAATTAACTTGAATTTGATATGTGACTAGAATAACTTGGAGAGTTGTGAGTATCTGAATTTTTGAAGTGGGGCATTCATCATTGGGGTCTATGGCAGTTTGTTTACTGGTCTGCAACCTTTAGCCAAATCCTTGACAGACGGGTTTGAGGAAAAGAGAGGACTCTAGCCCTCTATTGTCGAAACTTTATTCAAATCGTACGCCAAATTAAATTTCATGAGGTGTGGCAACTGAAGTATAGGAGGGCGCTAGTTCAACATCCTAGGCTGCGCTTTTATTTTAACAACTCTTGTCTATAGACAAGTCGTCTATAAACGTCCGAACGTGAAACATCCTCAAACACGATGATAACAAATTTCCCTAACTGATTCTAGAACCAGTACGACTCATACAAAAATAATAAAACATCAGAAATTTCTCAGTTTACAGCAAATTTGCTTGCATGATATTCAGTGCTTTGGAATGGTTTCGTGCTCGGAAGTTTACAGCCGACTAGTCTTAGGTACGAGGCGTTAACGAGGAGCCTTGAATTCGGCAGAGTCAGTCAAACTATAGCGGAGGGCGCTATTTGGTTCGGTCAATGTGTCAAAACGGGGAAAAAACCCATAACGTCAATATGCCAATGTAGCATGTGTATTAGCTATTTATATAAGGCCTTTATTAGTACATACTGATAAGGTTTAAAACCGTTTCATCTTCTCTGGAAAGGGTTGATCCTTTAGTGTGAACCTTACCCCAGCTTTTTCCAGTGTCCAGCATGTATGGTTCACCACCTTCACAGCACAAGCCCGCCAATTGGAGGTGTTCTTAAGCATATCCGTGACGGACGTGTTCATCAGGCTCACGCCTTTTTGAATACGCCTATTCATGCGTGGATGCACATCTGAAAAAAACCCCAGATTTTTACTGGCACTGTAAAAGAGGAAAAACAGCGTGGGTGGATGGATGCCAGCTGCAACGGCCGCAGTCAAAAGTACGTCATTTCATCTTCGATCGGACATAAATTATTCATTCGTTTAAATGTGTGTATGAGTTTGTTTCTGCATTCAATAGGGAACGTTGAACAATAGAGGACAATGGGTCCCCCCATTCCCAAGTGCCCACGTCCACACAGTATGTCACCCTCTCTGGAAAAGGCATTTTGTTTTAAGGCATTTTGGGGTAAGGTTTATCAGTGGCAAAATGATGAGAAACACAAAAGGGAATGAAAACAATTGGATTGAAAGAGTTTTCACAGTTTGAGTAAACGATTTTTCACGGGGTTTTCTATGTCCACACTAGGTATGTAACGTAAACATAATTATGTCTGTGTCGCAACTGGGCTTCCATGGCTACTTGTTTTACAAACGTATTTCCACGTGGTTTTAATGTACAAAGCACATATAGAGATACAGTAGTTCTAGACAAAAGATTCGGCTGCGGCTTAATTGTGTTACTTTTGTCGTTCCACATCTCTCCCGATCACATTTGAAAATAAAGGACTAACATGGTTGGCTCCTCTAAGGCCCAGTCATACTCAAAATGGAGTGAGTCTCTTCTGAGCATCCTACCGCAGTTGCTGTTTTGAACAGTCAAAACACACAATAAATTGCTTTTTGGACAAGACATGTTTTAGTGTCATTACTTGCGTTTAAATATTCTTTGAACGGATTGAGCAATTTCAGTATTTTTTGCATCTAAAGGTAGCTTATAAAATTGGCTTTCCAGCCATTTTTATTTTTGGTGCTACACATTTTTTTAAAATATGAAATATATTTTTGGGGGTTTGCGTTCCGCTTTTTTGACTCACCCTCTGTAAATGACATTGTTGGCATACACGCGCGGTAACCGTTTGATGAACGATGATAATGTGTACTTACCTAGATTTCTGTATACGGTTTTAACGAACGAGATAGATAGAGACGAAAGTCTAGCTGATATGAATGAAGTGCAGAAACAAAAGCCAAAGAAAAATGCAGCTATATTCACCAGTTTTCCTCGCCTTATGCTTTGTTTTATACAAAGAATTAGAGACTCTGATGTGGTGTGTGTGAGAATTAACAAAGGGTTCTGGTTACGTTTGGGAACGTTGCGCGCGTGCGCAGTGAACGGAGCATAGCTACGATAGTTTCAATAAGACAAACTGTTTTGTGATTTCTGCCAACTAAAACAGAGATTCCTTGCAAACACTGTGACTGTCGGCTCGCAAATCTGCAGATATCTACCGAGAGATAGCCACTGACGATGCGGGAGAAAGCTCAACATAAATAATGTTTTGTCCAAACAAACCAAAACAAATCATCTATTTTACGATTTTTTTTTATGGTCATCAAAGGACACCGTATACAACGTATTGACCTTGTTAAAATGGTTTCGCAATACACACGGGGAATCCCAACTACGATCCTGTTTGTATATCGACCTGGCAATTTCTTTTGGCAAAGGAAATTGTTAGGTCAACCATAATGATTTATTTGCAAACATTAACAAAGTCTTTAACTATATACTTTGGGTTTAAACAAAAGTCCTAGTTGAGATTTTTGTTTTGTGTTGTTCACACATGATTCCTAAATAAATTATTTTTATACTGAAAATTAAAATCATTTATGATTTTAGAAAAAGTATTGGATTAAAAGAGTAAATAATTGTCGTTTATGATAAAATAAACATTGATTTAACGTTTTTAGTAATTGGAAGGACACTCCATCAATTTTCGAAAAGATTTCATTTGAGACACTTAAATTTGCATATGCGGCTGGTGGATGGTTAAAATCTAGACCTTCGTCGATGGATGTGTCATCATGACTAAAATACTTTTTGTTCACGGAGGGGCTCCATTGTGACTTTTAACATGCCGGCCTTAAGACTTGTAAATATGGAAAACAGTTGTGTTACTCCAAATCCTGAGCCACAAACGTCATTACGTCATTGGGTCATCCCCCAGCGTACTATTACTGACCACTACCGGGTGTGTCCGGGTCTTTAGATCCCTCAAATCTCTTAAAATTTGTTGGAATTTAAACTTATTTTATGTTAAGATTACAAACGTAACTCACTCGTTTATATCAGCATTCTGCTTTGTAATTTAATAATGGAAAGGAGTAGAGAATAGTCTTTCGAAACTCAATTTACTAAAACATGATCTTATTACATAGAAAAACCCATGACAAAGGTGAATGTAGGAAGAAATGAATTTTCATTTATGGAAAAAAATAATCGTTCAAAGAATGTGTGCATTTATATACAATGTATAATATACCCACCGATATCCCTTGTTTATATCACATTTTGTAAGGAAAATATGCGGGAAGTATATGTATAGTGATTTAATTAATAGGGGGCATAATCCAATTTTGCAGATATTCACCAAAAAATGTTTGGCAACACCAAAAAACTGGGCACTTGTTCAGAAAAGGGGCACCTTCCGTGCGTGTATGTCAGTGTGTGTGGGTGTGTGTGTGTGTGTGGGGGGGGGGGGGGGGTTCCATGAAGTGAATGTTTCTTAGGAACATATTACTCCGACTAAAAGTATGAGAGACTGATATTTCAAATAAATTTGTGGTCAGTTTATTGAAAAGTACACTTTTTTAACTGTCCGTATTTTTCTGGGCACCTGAGAGCAGCTGTCGCTGTAATGTCATTTCAGAAAGACACTGTTCATTTTGGGGGGTTTCTCAAATTGTCAGCCCAAAACATTGCTAATTGAAAATATATGTGAGAAAAAATTTGAACTAATCACCAATGAAAAGAAAGCTGACAACAGCAAAAGATCCATTTTTTTTCCAATGATAAATCGGTCGAAGGTGATTACAGCTTGTGATAGATCTTGACTGAGTACAGGTCAGCCACTGCCAGCTGCTGCCCATCTGCTTTGAATGTGATTCCCTTAGGGTTGTACAGGCCCTGGGCAACACAGCTGACAAACTGACCTGTACAGTCATAGTGATGTATGTGACCGGACTGTACATACAATGTGCTCACTGCAATGTAGATGCCGGAGTCATTGGTGCACAGCCCCATGCAGTACTTGACTGGCCGACCGTGAACAGTCGGCTTGACCACGAACCGAACTTTGCAATCATCGGCGTTTACGATGCGCACCTGACCTCGCTCGGTCTCGCTGATCGCGATCAAGGCGTTGCTCAACGCCGCTAGAAAGTAGGGATGTATATCCACCGGTATGGTGCGTAAAAGCAAATGGCAAGGCAAACCGTCAACGGGTCTGTGCTCGGTCAAGACATTCCTCCCGATGTCACCCACGAAGATGTTACCATTCGGCATGACTGCTATGCTCGCGAGAGTCACGTCTGCCTCGCCATCATCACCCTCCGGTATTGTTTTGAACTCAAAGTCGGGCATGCCTGATGAATTCTCCCACGCGTACACCTTCACACAACGCTGCTCTGCGACTAGCCATTGCCTGTAATTCGAAGCCGCCACGTCCTCTGTAAAGTAGAAACATTCAACTAATTCATGACTCTGCACATATCGTCACGTGCCTGGATTCGTCTACAAAACTTGCAAATATAGTGATAAATAACTTTTTTTAGTTAATTATTTTTTTTCGAGGTCCTGTTCTCGGCCTTCCACTTGCAATGCCTTACATCCCTCAGGAGTTAGCATTGAGCAGCACGGTGGTTACGCAATGTCATCTAATTTCAATGGGTGCTACGGTCAATAAGCTAATGCACATGATTGGTTCCGACTCGACTGTTGGAAAATAATTTGAGAGCAGCTCGAAAAGAGTCAATCGATTAATTGTTAAAGATGTGCCATTTTGAACCTCCCCGCTAGAAGTTATTTTTCAAGTTATAATGTTTTATCTTACTTGCTTTGACTGGGATGGTGGTATAGTTCCCCTGGTGGTCGCAGACTACGACTCGGCTGTTGTCCCAGTCTGCCACTGCGATCAGGTCGGGTGTAGAAGCAGCAGCTATGCCTCTGGCTGTTTGAAACTCCCTTTCCCCAGCTAACACATTCACGTTGTAACAACGTTGCAAAAAGGTCACGTTTTCGTGGCGGCAACGTTCAGAAAATTACGTTGCGGCAACGTAAAAATGTTGACTCGCGTGCACGTTGCCACAACGCTATTACACAACGTTTAAAAGACGTTATAAAAACGTCAATAAAACATTTATTACAACGTTTTCAGTACACGATCCTGCAACCCTCCAGCAACGTAATTGTCACCTTTATACAACGTCTTGGCACGTAAATGCAACATGATTACGACATGATTACCACCATGACAGAACGTTACTGCAACTTAATGGCCACTTAAAATAAACATTTATACAACCTTGTGGGGACATGATTACACCATGATTGGCACGTTACTGCAACTTTTATTGGGACGTTCCTGCAACCTTATAGGCACGTCACGACAACTCTTTTGCCACGTTAATGCAACTTGTTGGACATAACTACAACCTGATAGGCACGTTTCTGCAACCTTTATGGGGACGTTCCTACAACCTTATGGGCACGTCAGGGCAACTTTTTGGCCACGTTAATGCAGCTTGTAGGACACATTATTGCAACTTCATGGCCACGATGTGGGGACGTTTCTACAACCTTTATTGTTAGCACGTCAATGACTCATTACAGACGTTACTGCAACTAAGTCAACACGTTCCGGTAACTTTGTGGGCACCTCACAACTTTTCAAAAACGTTCACGCAACTTATTAGATACATCACTGCAACTTTGTGGGGACCTTGTAACAACATTGTTCCTGGCACGGTTAATTAACGAAACTAATCGTGCAACGACGATATACCTGTCTGCAAACAATAAAAAAAAACAAATTAACCATCAGACTTACTGTTTCTACATTTATTACAAAGAATGTATCCGGTGAATGCATGGAAGCAAACCTTCGTCAATCATTATTATTACAAAGCTAGTATAAATCTGATATAACAGTACAATGTCGCTTTCAGTTCGCCTATTTAAAAATAACACATTAAAGCCTCTTGATTCAGTTAGAAAACCAATGATCTAGTTTTGTGTGTTTTTGCTGGGAAGCAGGAACAGTAAAACAAATTGCCCGCCAACGGCATTATTTTGTCAGTTTCCCTTCAAAACGATAGAGTGTCAGATTTTGTTCATATAATTATACATGTATTCATCTTCAGCAAGGATGGGCACAAGTCTATTTATATGCATACATTAACCTTTAGCAAGGATTTAAATGTCCTGAAATTGCTAAGCTGGGCAGGCGTACATCTCCGGGTAACTACCAGTTATGCTATAAGTAACTTTAACGTAAAATATTATTCTTCAGGCAACGTGGGACTGAGTTTTCTGACAACATATTTAGCTGTTTCGGTGTACACACCGAAACAGCTCTTGTTTCTGTTATTTTTTTGGCTTTTCCGCATAGTGCGGAAAAGCCTTTGTTTTTGTTCTCATTGGCTTTTCCGCATAGTGCGGAAAAGCCTTTGTTTTTGTTCTCATTTTTTTTTTTTTTCCTTCTTCTTTTTGTCGCCAAAACCCCATAGACTTTGTGCACGTTTTTTCTACACGCCACTTTTGGCAGTAATCTTTGTCATACATCATTCAAAGTTTGCATAAGCATAGTCCCTATAGCAAATATATGTCCCGAAGATTGACGTCATGGTGACGTCATCGACTAATTTATTATAGATTTTTGAATATTAAATTGTTCCCATAGACTTTGTACACAGAAATTTAAAAAAAAAATTGTCGCTTTTCAAAGGGCATTTTCGACTCTTTGCCAGTAATTCATTTACACCACTCTTTGTCCGAGCAAAGACCCTAATTCAAACAACATTGTGGAATGATGACGTCATGATGACGTCATCCTGTGTTGATTTATAGGCAATTAAATTGTGACACTTTTAATATTTAAAAATGCTTAAGAAATCAACCGTACGCGTCCGCAGCATTCTGTTGCCGGCAAGTGGTAGAGTAGGTTGAGGTCTTTATTTCATTCAGTGTGCGTGAAATCACGTGACCCTTGCTTCCGGTCGAAAAAGGCCAAAACCGGAAGTGGCTTATCATTTAAAAGTGCTAATAGATATGAACTTGCTTTTAACGGTGTTAGTCCCTTGGCCAATAGTATTCTTCAAATCATCTATCGATGACGTCATGCAATCTTCGAGCGCCCTCTAGCGACAGTTTAAAAATTTTCAAAAATGTGTTTTGAATAGAAATTTGTCGGAATCGCCTAAATATTGGTGTATATGATGACCTTGACCCACTTAAGACGTGTGAGAAGTTTTAGTCTACAGACCGGAAGTTATAATGAAAAGACCCTTTTTTCCTTTGAAAATTCCTGAATAATCAACCATGGCAGTTTTTATATTTGTTTTTACTTTAACTGTCTACTTAAGGGTAGGTCTAAAACATTTCAAAGCTTCGAGGCAATAAGCGAACTCGAACATGGCCTGCGCACGCTTAAAACTTCAGGTTGACAATATACCTCTGCTTTAAAACATGCACAGCACGTTCACAATGTACATGTACATGCACGTACGTTGTACATACACACATACATCGTATGTCAGTCAGCCCGCAGGGCACGTGTTGCTGAGGTCAAATCCTGACCACAGTGACCGTTTTAGCCGATTTTCGGCTAACTTTGACAGACTTTATGTTCATGCATAGTCAGAGACGTATTATTGATTAAAAAAAATCATAATGCGGAAAAGCTCTATGTTCTGTTGCAAACAGACATAGATCTCTAGTTTTTTTTAGCTGTTCCCAATTTCAATTGGGAACAGCTATTGTTTTCGTTAAAGTTTTTTTTTTTCCTTTTTTTTTTCTTCTTTTTCTTTTTCCACTTTTCCCCATAGGTTTTGTACACGTTTTTATTCTACAAGCCACTTTGGCAATTATTTTAAATCCGATCAACTTTAAACTCAGCATAGTTATTAACCATCATCTAAGGATGTGTCCCGAAACGTTTCGTCATGCTGACGTCATCACGTGATTTATTATAGAATTTTGAATATTTAATTTTCCCCATAGACTTTGTACACAGAAATTTTAAAAAAAATGTCAATTTTCAGGGGGTATTTTCGACTCTTTGCCAGTTATTCATTTACACCAATCTTTGTCCAAGCAAAGACCCTTATTCAAACAACATTGTGTAATGATGACGTCATGATGACGTCATCCGGTGTATATTTATAGGCAATTAAATTGTGACACTTTTAATAATTAAAAATGTATAAGAAATCAACCGTACGCGTCCGCAGCATTCTGTTGCCGGCAAGTGGTAGAGTAGGTTGAGGTCTTTATTTCATTCAGTGTGCGTGAAATCACGTGACCCTTGCTTCCGGTCGAAAAAGGCCAAAACCGGAAGTGGCTTATTATTTAAAAGTGGTAATAGATATGAACTTGCTTTCAACGGTGTTAGTCTCTTGGCTGATAGTATTCTTCAAATCATATACCGATGACGTCATGCAATCTTCTAGCGCCCTCTAGCGACAGGTTGAAAATTTGCAAAAATGTATTTTGAATAGATGTCTGTGGCGAAGTTAGTCGGAATCGCATTAATATTGGTGTATATGATGACCGTGACCCACTTAAGACGTGTGCGAAGTTTAAGGTGTATGACGTCATCAAACCGGAAGTTATAATGAAAAGACCCTTTTTCCTTAGAAAATTCCTGAAAAATCAACCATGGCAGTTTTTATATTAGTTTTTACTTTAATTGTCTATTGAAGGGTAGGTCTAAAACATTTAAAAGCTTTGAGGCAATAAACAAACTCGGACATGCCCTACGCACGCTTATAACTTCAGGTTGACAATACCTCTGCTTTAAAACATGCACAGTGTGTCCACAATGTACATGTACATGCACGTACGTTGTACATATCGTATGTCAGTCAGCCCGCAGCGCACGTGTTGCTGAGGTCAAATCCTGTCCACAGTGACCGTTTTAGCCGATTTTCGGCTAACTTTGACAAATTTTATGTTCATAGTCAGGGACGTATTATTGATAAAAACAAATCATAATGCGGAAAAGCCCTATGTTCTGTTGCAAACAGACATAGATCTCTACTTGTATGTCTATGGGTCCAACAGATAATCAATATTGGGAACAGCTCTGTGGTTGTTCACAACCACAATTTCTAGTTTTTTTTCCTTCTTCTTTTTGTCGCCAAAACCCCATAGACTTTGTGCACGTTTTTTCTCAGTGCCACTTTTGGCAGTAATCTTTGTCATACATCATTCAAAGTTTGCATAAGCATAGTCCCTATAGCAAAGATGTGTCCCGAAGATTGACGTCATGGTGACGTCATTGACTAATTTATTATAGAATTTTGAATATTAAATTTTTCCCATAGACTTTGTACAGAGAAATTAAAAAAAACATTGTCGCTTTTCAAAGGGCATTTTCGACTCTTTGCCAGTAATTCGTTTACACCAATCTTTGTCCAAGCAAAGACCCTAATTCAAACAACATTGTGGAATGATGACGTCATGATGACGTCATCCTGTGTTGATTTATAGGCAATTAAATTGTGACACTTTTAATATTTAAAAATGCATAAGAAATCAACCGTACGCGTCCGCAGCATTCTGTTGCCGGCAAGTGGTAGAGTAGGTTGAGGTCTTTATTTCATTCAGTGTGCGTGAAATCACGTGACCCTTGCTTCCGGTCGAAAAAGGCCAAAACCGGAAGTGGCTTATCATTTGAAAGTGGTAATAGATATGAACTTGCTTTCAACGGTGTTAGTCTATTGGCCAATAGTATTCTTCAAATCATCTATCAATGACGTCATGCAATCTTCGAGCGCCCTCTAGCGACAGTTTGAAAATTTGCAAAAATGTGTTTTGAATAGATGTCTGTGGCGAAGTTTGTCGGAATCGCCTAAATATTGATGTATATGATGACCTTGACCCCCTTAAGACGTGTGAGAAGTTTTAGGCGTATGACGTCATCAGACCGGAAGTTATAATGAAAAGCCACTTTTTCCTTTGAACATTCCTGAAAAATCAACCATGGCAGTTTTTATATTTGTTTTTACTTTAACTGTCGACTTAAGGGTAGGTCTAAAACATTTCAAAGCTTCGAGGCAATAAGCGAACTCGAACATGGCCTGCGCACGCTCAAAACTTCAGGTTGACAATATACCTCTGCTTTAAAACATGCATAGGAATTTCACAATGTACATGTACATGCACGCACGTTGTACATACACACATACATCGTATGTCAGTCAGCCCGCAGCGCTCGCGCACGTGTTGCTGAGGTCAAATCCTGACCATAGTGACCGTTTTAGCCGATTTTCGGCTAACTTTGACAAAACATGCACAGGACGTCCACAATGTACATGTACATGCACGTACGTTGTTCATACGCACATACATCGTATGTCAGTCAGCCCGCAGGGCACGTGTTGCTGAGGTCAAATCCTGACCACAGTGACCGTTTTAGCAGATTTTCGGCTAACTTTGACATACTTTATGTTCATGCATAGTCAGAGCCGTATTATTGATTAAAAAAAATCATAATGCGGAAAAGCCCTATGTTCTGTTGCAAACAGACATAGATCTCTAGTTTTTTCTCTTTTATTTTTCAGACTTTTTTCTCATAGGATAACACGTGTTTTCGTTCTACAAGTCACTTTTGGCTTTTTTTCAAATCCGATCGACTTCAAACCTGGCACACACTTAGACCACCATCTGAAGATGTGTGCCGAAACTTTTCGTCATGCTGACGTCATCACGTGATTTATTATAGAATTTTGAATATTTAATTTTTCCCATAGACTTTGTACACAGAAATTTAAAAAAAAAATGTCAATTTTCAGAGGGCATTTTCGACACTTAGCCATTAATTCATTTACACCAATCTTTGTCCAAGCAAAGACTCTAATTCAAACAACATTGTGCAATGATGACGTCATGATGACGTCATCAGGTGTTTATTTATAGGCAATTAAATTGTGACAATTTTAATATTTAAAAATGCATAAGAAATCAACCGTACGCGTCCGCAGCATTCTGTTGCCGGCAAGTGGTAGAGTAGGTTGAGGTCTTTATTTCATTCAGTGTGCGTAAAATCACGTGATCCTTGTTTCCGGTCGAAAAAGGCCACAACCGGAAGTGGCTTATTATTTAAAAGTGGTAATAGATATGAACTTGATTTTAACTGTGTTAGTCTCTTGGCTGATAGTATTCTTCAAATCATCTACCGATGACGTCATGCAATCTTCGAGCGCCCTCTAGCGACAGGTTGAAAATTTTCAAAAATGTATTTTGAATAGATGTCTGTGGCGAAGTTTGTCGGAATCGCCTAAATATTAGTGTATATGGATGACCTTGACCCACTTAAGACGTGTGCGAAGTTTAAGGTGTATGACGTCATCAGACCGGAAGTTATAATGAAAAGACCCTTTTTCCTTAAAAAATTCCTGAAAAATCAACCATGGCAGTTTTTATATTAGTTTTTACTTCAATTGTCTATTTAAGGGTAGGTCTAAAATATTTCAAAGTTTCGAGGCAATAAGCAAACTCGGACATGCCCTACGCACGCTTAAAACTTCAGGTTGACAATAACTCTGCTTTAAAACATGCACAGTCCACAATGTACATGTACATGCACGAACGTTGTACAATGTACATATCGTATGTCAGTCAGCCCGCGCGCAGCGCACGTGTTGCTGAGGTCAAATCCTGTCCACAGTGACCGTTTTAGCCGATTTCCGGCTAACTTTGACAGATTTTATGTTCATGCATAGTCAGGGACGTAGGATAGACACTTTTTGTATAGAATACGCATGTACATGTTCATTCGACCTGGATGAAACTCCTTTTACGGCAGTCATTAACAAAACGGTCGAAACAGCTCAGTGTTTGTCCACAAACACATTTCTAGTTTATGTTTTCTGTTATTTTTGAGTGTCATCCCGAAAACACAATTGGTTTTAAACATTGCTATCTTAGTAATTCAAAAGTTACACAATTTGAACGAACTTTGTCAACAAAAATATCAGGACGATTTTACTATTGGCAAGTAAGTTTATATAATTTAACTGTTTGCGTTCTCATTCGAGTCAATCTCATATCCGTTTAGAATCGATTATACAATGAAAAGGGACATCATGAACCAGTCTACTTGCATAGTGGATCTGCGCGGCCTAAAATGATAAAACCTCCTATTTTTCCCCAATATACAATGCTCCCTCCCCCAAAAAAAGAACTAATAATACTTTCTTCATTACCATTAATTAGTCATTGGGGCTTCACCTTATATTTCTTTGGTTCTCATTTTTTAATCGACCCTATTTTGGGATATGTTTTTCCGCCGACAATTTCCAAAACCCCATTCACAGACGATTTTTTTCCAAATTAAAAAACAAAGAATATTGCATTCGAGCAACTAGCTCTGTGTTATTCTGAAATGTTATTTAAATTGAATATCATATTTTTTTCTCGACTTGAAAATTACGGCTTACGGAAATCGGAGGAAGAAAGACAGATGAGAGAATTTTGCCTCTCATTATAATATTGCTGCCACTACAACTAAATTGTTAATGAGATGCTTCGTCCAGACATTACTGTAAGTCGTCTATAATTGGCCAAAATGGTTTTTTGTTTAAATTGTATTCAGTGATATCAAATCATGATAAACTTATTGCATCATTTAGTTTACCATCTTTACGAGTGCAACTTTAGTTCAGATTGTTATTGCTTTTTGACTGACCGACTAGGCTTCATAAAAGGGCAAATAAAAATAATTATGAGAACCACGGAGATAAATAGGGAATCCCTAATAGGCCTACAAGAAAACAAATTTTGAAGAGCACGAACGATGCAATTATTTTCACGCAAAAGATGCAGTGTCGTTATTCATCATCTGCAGGGTTTGCAGGGTCGACAGGGTCGGCGGGCTGAACAGCGTTGGCAGGGTTGGCAGGATTCTGCACACACACACAAAATAGAAAAAAATAAATGTAAAGATTTTTCCAGATGGTGGACAGCCCATGATGACCAACCGACTTATTTTTGGATTATCTGTCACTTCTTTTTGGATCATTATTGTGCATGAGAAGGTAAACAAAATGTACTGACATTTCATTTTTGTGTTCCGCAAGCGTACTGCGATTAATGCTTCAAAGGCAATTCTGGTAAAGAGTACACTATCTGCAAACAACTTCCAGTGTACAAGTTTGTATATCTTGGATAGATAATACACTGTTGTCTTCAGCCATTAGTGTGAAGTCGACATTAAGATAACTTTGCCTTATATAACAGAGTTGTTTTCTTACTCTGTAGGCCCAGGCCTACTTGTTAATTTTACAGGCAAATTAAATACTGTTCACAGTAATTTGGTGTAATTAATATTACCCTGAATCTTGTCCCTCCGGGCTTGTTAGTGGGGCAAACTTCCAGAATGAAGCTATGTCCTCCCCTCGCCTTGGCCTCCGCTACTCGACGAGTTGTCATGCAGGCCCCTAATAAATGATAGAAACCATGAATTTAATGCTATATCAAAATGTACACGAGAAACTACCGACATTTTAAAAGGAAACAGCAATTCGTCTATTTTGACCAAGGTGTATTTTCAACACATTAAAAGTTAATTTCACCATCTTACAGAGATACATGTATAAAAAGGTCATGTATGTTGAATTACTTACAGCAACAACCTTGAAGAGATGTATGGGTTGGTCTTCAAAATAATTAGAAACTTCTTCCCTCGAAGACTGCTGAAGTTAAAAGTTTAAACATGCCACATCCAGCAGCCAGTGCACTCACGTATAGCAAACCTGTTTCTGCCTACCTGGAGAAAGTATATAAACGATGTTTGTTAAGGTTGAGTAATATGTAAAACTAATAAAGTTTGAACACAGTATAAATATGATGTCCCCGTGCTCTTCAACCCACATAATGTCTTATTTTTCACACACAAAAACTAGTCTACAAATGACCCTAGTTTTAGAAAAGGCTTTTATAGTTCAAGTATTTTTCATTGATCTTGTAACAGTGCTGACCTGGCCCTGAACCCTACTCCATACACTTTGGTCAACTCCCATAAATCACGCCAAACCCTGGGAGCTATACAGCCTGAAAGCCCGGATTGAAACTGTATACACTTGTTATGTACAAGCCAACGAAAGCCAGATGACCGTTTATACTTGTACAGTCCTGGTACGTGAACTTTAGGCCTGACCCTTGGGACTGAAATGCTAATGCGCGTTGCTATTAGTATTACAACCGTACACTGTGTCTTTGAGCGGGAATTTTATAACGGACTGTTTATGCTTAAATTTGCGCTAGTTTTAGTTGAGAGAAAATCAAATCAGATCTATAAATTAAGAGATACCCCAGGTAACAATTTCACGGTTGTTGGCTCGGGTATCATGGGTATCTCAATACAATATTGTTACAGTTTGATTAATTCATCAATTTGAAAAAAAATACAAACATAAGCCTATACTATAGTACACAAATCAAAAATCTTCTCGATATAATGTATACACTTCCAACATTTTGCCATTTGCTAAAACAATATCTGTTTTATCTGAAATTATAACTATCGAACAAATAACTTTCCAACCTAAAGTGTTGTTAAAAAGGTCTAACATGTCTCACATGAATTCGAGTAAATCTGATCCACATGTATATTATTTCCTTGGAATATTACCAAGATTTTATTATTAAATTGAAAACCAGATGACTTGAACGTTTCTTTCAGTGTATATCCTCCAAAACTGTTCGCATTGACGAGCCTCCAATCTCAATTGAGGCACATATTTTCACTCTTAATTAATCTACATTTATTCTGATCGAGTCTGAAGAACATTTTCAACATTTATAAAAAAAAAAAACCAAGATGATAGGCATAGGAAAATCTTCATTTTTTTACAGCGACTTTGTTCGAAAAGTTGTTTTACTTTAATTTGATCCAATTTCTTCAGATTTTTAGACAATGTGTTCGACACAAGAATGAAGCCAAGATACAGAAAATGTCATTCCTACCTTCTAAGAAATGCTGTAGTGAAAATAACTTGCTTGGTGACCATGGCTAATTCACATCAACTGGACGGCGAGTCGGCGACCGTTATACTAGTGAGCTGCTGCTGCTAGATCGCTGACTCGACTGAGCAGAGCGATTCAAATAAGCTATCACGCGGTCTGGACGTGGAATTTCTGCTGACGCGCATGCGCCATGGTAATATTTTCTTTGAGAACAGGAATCATATTTCAAGTTACGTTGGTGTGTGCAATAAATATATACATTGAGTATACAACAATGAATATGAGCGGGAAACAGTCGCGCTTTGACCACGATCTCATCCATCTTAGACCATTAGAAAAATATATGGAAACATTATATTCCTACTACGACAAAACAAACATGATGATGTTCAAAATTTCATGAGTTACATTATTAATGCAAGGCGGCACCCAAATGTTAATTATTATCAAATAAAACATCATTAATTAAAACATTATGTTCACTTCACATTTAGTAAATCGTAATCACACAATGTTTTTGTCAATACCACAACAGCATGGATCATAACCCACAGCATAATTACAACTTAAATTCGGTGTCAAAACACCTTTATAAAACGTTACAGCAACGTGCGGTTCACAACATAGCAGCAACGCTGTGAAAATACCAAACTGCAATGTCACGACAACATGATATTTACAACTTAACAACGACATTATGATGAGACTTTTATGCAACGTCATCATAACGTCATGAATACAGCAACGTGGTGTAAATTTTTATCTACAACGTCATGACAACGTGAGATTGACAACATACCAACAACGTAATTGTGAAAGTACCCACATACAATGTTACAACAACGTCATGATTATTACATCACAGCAACGTTTTGAAATACCAAACTACAACGTCGTGTCAATGTGATTTTCACAACTGAAAAAAACGTTATAAAATAACGTAGATGGAACGTTAACTCAACGTCATGATTATAACCTCACAGCAACGTTGTAAACATTCTTAATTACAACGTTCTGACAACGTTACATTGACAACTTAAAAACAACGTCATGAAAACACCTACATTCAACGTAACCACAACGTCATATTTATTACTTTATTACAACGATTGTGAAACGACCACCATACAACGTCAATACAATGTCATATGATGACTTTCGTACAACGTTGTACAAATTACCGATATACAACATTTTTACAACCAACAATTATACAGTCAAACGTTGTGTCAACGTTGCTTGAATGTCATCGTGACACGTTACCAAATGACAACATTTTCACAACTTTGCACAACGTTGTGGCAACGTGATGTGTTAGCTGGGTCACCGTTTCCCTTCTTGCCAAGCTCACGATGAAGCTCCCACACGTCTTTGACCACTACATTGCCGAGGTTAGCTCCTGTCGCGATGCCCTGACTCCCCAGTAACACAGGAACCGAGTGAAGGCCCATGGGCTTCTGAAGATGCTCGTCCTGCAATTTTTTCATACCTTTGCAGCTGGCGGGATAGAAAGAGAGGAATTCCTCATCGCCTGCTTCTCGCGCGAAATCCTTTGCCAACTTCAGCGACCTTTGTTTGCGAGTTAGTAGTCTCTTCACTGCACGCTTTTGCTCATGCATTCTCTCCGTGTGATCTTCCTCGTGGGATTTTATCTCGTCAAGTAACCGCGTCTCTTCAGATCTCACTTTGGCTATGGCCTCAGATGCTTTGTCCTGCACCACTTTACGAATCTCTGCGATTTTGTTAAGGTACTCCTTGTCAATTGTCGTACATCTCCGGATATTGGCTTTCATGTATTTTATGTCTTGGCCGAAGGCGGGAAACAAGCCCTTCAGTGATTCCCTGTACTTCTTAGACGCAGTGTCGGTGTCGATCATGACATGCTCTGGGTCGCTGTGGTCTGCGCCTGCGCAGATATCACATGCTAACGTTTGGCACGTCTCGCAGTAGAGTTTCAGCATCTCTCCCTTGTGGGTCTTGCATGAAGACGGTTTCACGCCCTCTTGCCAGCTGCTGTTGCTCGACGGTATCTCCAGCTGGAAAATCTCCTCCAGCAGGCTTTGCAGTTCGAAGTTTGTCTTGAGGCCTTCTACGCCGCTTCGTGGAAGCACAGTCTCTTGCCGGCACACGGGGCACAGCATCTTCGAATTCAACGCGCCATTGTTACCCCAGTTGTGGCACTGCTGCAAGCAGCTCTTGCAGAATGTGTGTGCACAGTGAAGGAGCTTGGGCTGTCTTAATATTCCGCGACAGACACTGCATTCATGATTTTCACTGATCCTCTCAAAAGCCGACTGCAGCGCTGTAGCCATAATTGTTATCTAAGGTACGGATAATGGTTGATGTATATTAGAATTAAAAACTATCCACAGGGTCCCCCCCCCCCCCCTCCTATATAAAAAAAAAAAAACCCGGAGCGGCGTACTTCCGCTCCCATGAGACTCAAATAATCGCCAATGCATGCGGAATTCTGTTAAAATAAAAATGATACTAAAGCCGGCCTCATGCAGGTCGACCTTGCGACGGCACAGATCAGTCGGTGACTGACTTTTCAGGATTGAGCTTTGCCGGAGCTGCGACCGTCGGGAATAAGTCAGTCGCCAATTTTGTGCGACCTGAGTGTACACTGCAACTTAAGACGATCGGCATCGGCCGGCGCTCAAAAAAATCAACAGTCGCAAGGGTAGAACAATTTCAGCTTCTGCGACGTGTTCCGCGACAACGATTTCTCAGTTTTGTGACCTGAGCATATTTTCTGTTCTTGATGCCAACGACGATTCCGTCATGGTGCAGGCAAATCGTGGGTCGACCTGAGGCAGGCTTAAGCTCGCACGCTTGGTCTAAAACCTATTTTGTGGACCAAAGTCGGGAGACGTTTTGTCCCAATAAATTACTGAACTGCATCCGCGAATTTGGCTACACATTGTAATTGATAGATAGAGGGAATGTAATGTAATTATGTGTTCCTCACAAGGCTCTGCAGCAAAAACTACTCAGGAGATCTTTCTTCCAATTTTGTTTTGCCCTTGTAAAACGATTTGCCATCCATATTGGAACAGGTGATTTGAGTCGTAGTAGAGGTATGCAGTTCCGTTTTTTTTAGGAAGCCATCCTGTACATGGTGACCCCAAAAGATGCAACCCTAAAACATTTGCCTTTTCAAAAAGAAAGTATCCCTGGATTTTATGTTTTTGGTATCAGATTAAAGCTGAGAGCTTTTTTTCTTTCAAATACTGCAAAAAAATCATGAAAATAACACTTTTGGGTTGCTGAGAAAATGCCAATTACTATATGCCATAGTAGTCATTTTTCATCCTGTACACAAGTACTTCAAACAGTTTCATTTGTGCAATGTCTTTAATATTTTGACATATTTATGATGCTGACAAGGTTTAAAATATGACTAAAAAAGGATGAGATACCTGTTCAGGTGGAAAATAAAAGGTATTTCCGTTAAATGTATACGTACTCTTTTCATGTGCCGTGTTGCTTGTAAGGATTAGGTCATGCACAAATAGGTACAGTGAAATCCCTTACTATGTGTTATTTTTTTGTATATAGGATGAAAAATGACCAGAGTTACATAAATAATTGGCATTTTCTCAGCAACCCAAAGTACTATTTTCGTGATTGTTTCAGAACTTAAAAGAAAAAAGCTCAGAGCTTTAATCTGATACCCAAAACATAAACATGCACAGATCCTTTTTCTTTTAAAGGTAAGTGTTTTAGAGTTGCATTTTGGTGGGGTCACCCTGTATATGCCTACGCATTATTTCTGCCCTAATTTAACAACAAAACGTGACATGTTTGATTTAGAGTGCAAATCACTCAAATCTTAGATTGAAATACTTTGGAAAAAAATCACTTCCTTCGAACTTGGATAAAAAATCGTAATCGTGTTGTCCTCAGTCAGTCGGGTGAAGTGAATGCATTGGAATAGAGTGAATTAATGTTCTCTAAAGGGGCAGAATTATCCACCTGCTCACTCAAGACCAAGTTCTCAAACACGACATTATTGCGGCGGTGGTTGCACTTAACAAGCGTGCTGTTTTAAAGATTCCTGTCAAATACGGTTTAAGTATTGCATACTTACATGGTTGTATAGATGATTAGTACTTTGGTAGAATCTGGTAAAGTCGAAGAGGCCTACGTAGAGTAACTATGCAAGCAGGAAATGATTTTAGTGCAATCTGGTAAAGTTGAAGAGGCCTACGTAGAGTAGCTATGCAAGCAAGAAATGATTTTCAAGGTAAGCACTCCTTGTGTTGCAGGCGGGCAGTAGATTGTGCCTTTATTGTTAGATATTGATGTATTGGCCAAAGGTAGACCCGAGCACGCGTGTTCAATACAACTCTTTACAATAACTTGTTTTGTATCACGGTAGGAAAAATACCAGCCAGAACTGGCGGCGCATTTGGACTCAATGGAATATGGGCTTTTTGTATTGCGCATGACTCATAAGAAAGACTATAATACCATATGCAGGGACCAGTGCCAGAATGAATAAGCGTACATATAAGGAAAAAGAAACCAGACTTGAGTCAAAGCCATATATGATCCAATTCAAAGAGTTTAATATAGGTTTTCCCGGCTATTTTAACACTTGTATCACACGAATTCCCCATATCGATACTTTAATTTCGTCCGCGAACATCCCCAAGCTCATGATTCTCAATTTGAATTTCAAAAAGCCACCACTAGATTTCATTTAAGGTTCAGTATAATTCAAATTGTTAGCATTCCGATTCGTCCAAAATCTTTGAAATTCGTCTCGTGAAGCAATCGGCGTTGAATTGAAAAGCAAATTCATTTTTTGTCATTCGTTTTAATGTTCTTGTCGTTGCATTTCGTCTCTGGTGACTTAAAACGTTACGATTAAAAATGTGCCCGCCCAATCTTTGGACTTGTTTGCGCATTAATTCGATTTAAATTTTTAACAAATATTTCCTTATAAATGAAAGTATAGCTGTAAGTTTTGAGTTTTATTTGACAATTAACATTGAAATTAGAAATTGAACTTTCACAATACGCTCTTTGCTTTAAATCATATGGAAATTAAGCATTAAGATCAAACACCTTCGTAATGTTGCTCTTTGATATACGTTCATGAATAAAACAACAGAAATAAGGTATGACGTCTATCAAAGAACAACATTAAGAAGGTCTTTAAACTAAATGCTTAGTCCATGTCATAAGTGCATATTGTGAAATGTCAATTCCTGACTCTAATGTTAATTGTGAAACACAGAAATAAAAATTCATACCTTACAGCTTAATACTTTTATTTATACATATAAGGAAATATGTTGAATTATCATTGTTTTAATACGCATAATTCTTCAAATAAGTATAAAGATCGGGCGCATTTTCTAATCGTATACGATTTAAGTCACCAGGGACGAAATGTAATGACAACAACATGAAAATGAATAACAAAAAACGAATATGCCTGTTCAATTCAACGCCGACTGCTTCACGAGACGAATTTCAAAGATTTTGGACGAATCGGAATGCTAACAATTTGAATTATACTGAACCTTAAATGAAATGTAGTGGTGGCCTTTTGAAATTCAAATTTAGAATTTAGCTTGGCGATGTTCAGGGACGAAATTCAAAGTATCGATAGAGGGAATTCGTGTGATACAAGTGTTAAAATAACCGGGAAAACCTATACATATGTATATAGCAAAATAGCAAATAAAGGATTGTGAGTTTTGTCAAAGTATATATCAACAGACCGTGAGGCCTAAAAATGCTGCATGGGCCTGCAAAACCTGAGTGTCAAACTGTATTGCTGGATTGAAGCTGCTGAACATGTCCTAAAGCTGAACCCAGACAAGTTAAGTCAAATTTCTGGGCTGTGTTGCTATGAGTTGAAATTTCGACAGTTTACTTTTACTTTTAAAGTTGGTATATGGAGTACCGAAGTGTGACATCATTTAGAACCAGAAAGTGTAGTGCAAACGAATGGAGTATAGTAGTGCGCGCGTGTTGGTTCACGGGCTGAATCACTCGCTAAAGTCTTTTACACACATTTTGTGCGCGTGACGTTTTCACTTCGGTAGCCTACTCCATACCATAGATGCCTTCCAAAATTTCAACTTTCTTTTCCGAAAGGATAATGTCCTACATAAATAGATCTTTGCTTGTTAATTTTTGCAGGCCTTTATATTAGATAAAAAAAGTGGTTTTAATTGGCGCGTTCGTGTTCTCCGACAAAAAAGGCGTGACAAAAAAGGCGGCCATATGCAGCTATTGACCAATCAAAAGTTTGGTCAATGAAACAAAAACACCTCAACTTAAAGGCGGCTGGCGTGCGGGGTTTATTTTAATTAAGAACTTGTATGCATATCGGGTGTTGACTGCCTCAATCAGCTCTTGCGCAGCTGCAGCTGTACACCCGATTCGTAAACGGCAGTTCGTACAGTGCACATGCACCTTGTATCGAAAGCGAGGCGCAACCTGCATGCAAGGTCGACCATTCCAAGATGTCGCATTGTTGTGTTCCACTGTGTTTCAACGACTCCCGTTATTCCAAGGGATTTTCCTTCCACAGTTTCCCTAAAGATGAAAAGCAAAGAAAGATATGGATCCACAACATACGAAGGGAGCCAGGGGACCATTTTAAGGTAACGCGTACATAACTGTGCAGCTGACCTGTCACACAGTATCTAGCCCGACTGTATTATTGTGCACTGACTAATATCACAGTACACATGACATGCAGGCCTACCTGATGAGTACTCGGTACATGCAGTACCGATAGAGCAGTGTTGTTCATGGTCATCACTGACTCGATCAGTGGACTAGCCCCATAATGTGGCCAATTTACTGGACTACATCGGTAAATAAAGGCTACACTTGCAATGGAACATGTACCCAAACTTTGTCAAATTTTGATTTTCACAATTAGGCTTTGTTTGTAATTTATTTTTGCTTTAGAAGTATACTACCTCTTTATAAGATATTAAAGAGAACATGAAATAACATTTCAATTGCATTATTTTTGCTTAAATCAATAAAGTATGATGATCTTAACAATATTATGTGTGCGGTGTGTTTATTTACTGGGATAAATGGGGCAAAATAATTTGTGAACATAATGTTAGGTCGAACTACTCCGCCCCACGAAGGGAAGCTTCATTAACATAAAACTTCGTGAGGGGTATGACGTAAATCAAGGCAGAGTCTTGCCGCGCGCGCTGCGGCGCGGCGCGGCGCTGCGCGGCCCAGCCAGAGGGCCGGCCATTATCGGCATTCACATAATTCTACATGTACCTCCATGATAAGACTAAGGGTTTCTCTGGTCTTTCGTTACGGAATCGGTGAGAAATAACCCAAATTTTCGGCAATGCCGACAAGGTGTGTGGCTGCTGGGTGTAGTAAAACTAGCAAGGATGGAGTTAGCCTTCATCTGTTTCCGATGAAACCGAAATATCGGAGGATCTGGACGGCCAAAGTGCAGGTTACCAGAGCAAAGTGGTCTGGGCCCAGTGGGTTTTCGGCCCTCTGCAGCGACCACTTTGAGCCGTCGTGCTTTGACGCTGGTTTGTACAGCAACTTTGGCATGCCCCTCAAAAACATGCTAAAGTCTGATGCCGTGCCAACGATATTCCCATCAGGTGGCAAAGGACAGGGAAACCCCATAGGGCGCCGGAATCCCAGAGCAGCGTTTGCGAAAAGAGAGAAACACAGGGTAAGTTCGTACAGTCTAGGCCCTCGACCCATATATCTGTCCATCACTTTTCACCCTGTGCAAAAACCCTGTGACTGTGTGGGTGGCATGCATGGTGTGAGTGTGAGACTAGTTCAGAGGTTCAGCGCAGCATACCGACGGCCACACTAGTGTGGCTAACCGCGGCCACACTAGTGGGGCTAGTGTGTGAGACTGTTCTGAAACTGTTTTCTCATTAAATAATTTAAAACTTTCCCAGCTAAAATTGACTTTTTTTTTAGGACGTATCACTTTTTAATGGCTAAAACTACAGGTCACTGAAGGGGAAAAATTATTGATGGCCAGATATCTAGGAATCTTTCCTTTTTTTTAAAAAAATTTGATCAGTGTTTATTTCTTACCTGGCTGGTGTTGAAATAATTATATTCGTGACTTGACTGGACTGTGACATGATGAACTTGACTACAGACAGACTCGACGTCTCGACGTAGTCGTAATGCTTTAAAGTATAAGTCGACTTGACTCTACTTTTTGCAAGTGGAGCTGCTTAGCACAAAGTATGGCTTATGCCCCCCCCCAAAAAAATACTTGTGCTTCCGATTACATGACATTTGATTTTGAGTATAGGGTAGGTAGGTAGGGATTTTTTTTGGGGGGGGGGGGTGGGCAATTTATTTCTCGTGTTGAATATATACATCAGTGTCTGCATGTAGTCAAGAGTAAAAGTATAGCACTCCACACTAATGACATCACTTTTGCTTCGCATCATACGCGCGCATACCCCGGATGTCAGACAAACTTTGGAACAATCATGCACGCACGCTCGATCTTGAGCATGCACCTGGCTGCATATTCGCAAAGAAACTGTAGCAAGCACACATAATCTGCATGTATGTTTACAACAGAAAAGGGTGGATCTGCGATTAATTTAAGGTAACCACGTTGCAAGCCCACAGACATCGTTTCTAAACCTGGCGTATAGATATTAATTCTAGACACAAGGTGTATGTTAACAAAATACCTCCTCCATCTGGTAAAAATATGAACAAAATGGTCTATATTTGTTTGCCATGGTACTCTCTGGATGCCGTGCTTTTCTGAGATCCGGGTACTTGTACCAATGTTCAGCTTCTATTTTTAATCTTAAGTGCGCAGTGCTAATTAATGGTTTTGGCCACTTTGTTTTTTCTTCTCTTTTATCCTAAAAGTGCCCTTGGGTGGGGCTGTCAAAATAAAGTAGGTAGAGTAACCATAACATTTTTAATTTTTTAAAAATTATTTTCATTGCCTAGGTTTTATAGTTATATTATGAGGCACTTTGTAATATTGGTTTACACTGTACATAAAGCGCCATACAATGCCTTTATATTATTATTATTAGTAACCGGAAGCAGAACTTCATGTATCATTTTTTTCTGGCCTCAGCAAATTTTCAACCATACCACAAGGATGTGTTTCATGCTTAAGAGAATATTAAAATTCACTCTATTTTCTAAAAGTTTGGTTTTTATTTCATTTCTGTTGTAGATCCTCAGTGACGCACTTCAGTCTGCCTGCCCACAAAGATCAAGTTTAGAGGAGGAGGTGGACACATCGGGGGAGGTCGACACATCGGGGGAGGTGGACACATCAGGGGAGGAACCATGTGTCACTGCTGACATGGACGCTGAACCTGGATGCAGCCAGTGGGGTGTTGAAAGCCCTCAGACAGTTTCTCTTGATGTTAGTTGGAGACAAAAATGCCCAGTACAAATAATTGACGCCATGCAACCACAATTTGTATGAAAATATTTAGAGTATTAGCACTGCATGTTCTAGACCATGTAGACCCATAAACATTAGGCGTCAATTACAATGCCACGTTCCTGCCTTTGTCAATGTTTGTGTAAAATTGCCATGCGGCACGTCATTTCGCAAGTATTATAAGAACTTGCACACAAAGCTTTTTGTAACTTAACACGAGTGTAGGATGCTTTTTTCAGATGTCTATTTTGCGTGTAATTTCATGTCGAAATTTTGATGTGCAATTGTGTGCAAATTAACGAATCTGGAAATTACACAAAAAATAGACGTCTGACAAATGCAGCCCTTTTTTTTCTATCCTATAAATATAGTCAGTATGCTTCTTTTTTCTAAAGTAAAAATAAACTACAAACAAAGCCTAATTGTGAAAATCAAAATTTGAGAAAGTTGTACATGTTCAGGTACATGTTCCAAGTACATGTTCCATGTGTTCCTTTATTTACGGAGGTAGTCCAGTAAATTAGCCACATTTGTGGGGCTATCACTCAGTCATGATCAGTGGACAATCTTTGAAGCATAATGTGACGGAGGCTTAGTTTTTAGGGTGGACCGATGCCATTGTTGCCCCCCCCCCCCCACACACACACACAATTCATTTGGGGGGGGGGAATCCCACGCCCGGTAGCCCCCCCCCCCCCCCCCCCCTTTGGGCTTTAATTTTCGCAGCTCGGCCGCTCTAAGCCACGATGGCCTTGGCAAAAGGCTATCTTTTTGGAGGCCCCCTTCTTTTTTCTTTTGCATCATTTGGAGCACTTCAGGCAGGGTTGGAAATTAGCAGTACATGTAGCGCGCTAGCCAAATGCTAGTCAAAACTGCGGGGGGCTAGTCAATATAATTCTTAAGTAGCCCGGCTGGCGAGTCAACAAATTATTCGGATACGGCAAAGATGAACAGACAGGAAGAAATAAATCATTGAATTCAGAAAGAAAACCTCACCAATTTGTATCTCATTTTATCAACTGTTTTATAAGGTTTAAACACTGACGAATTGCCTCAGAATTGAGCCTGGAAATATGCCATTTTGCGGGCCAGTGAGAATGCCCGCTGGCTAGTTAAGAGTCTATTTCAGTAGCTAGCCCGGCTGGCTAGTGAACAATATAGTTAATATAAGGCCGAATCTTGCTTAGGGTCCCACTCTTGCCTCCCCCCCTCCCCCCCCCCTTGCCCCCCCCCCCCCCCCACCCCCTTCTGAGATCTCTGCTCATGGAACTTATTTAACATCACATTTCTTTATTTTAGATCACAAGGAATGCATTTGTTTGCTCGGAGCACTTCAAACCCGGAGACTTCAAGATGACGCTGACAGGGAGGAGGATCTTAAAGACAGGTGTAGCTCCTACAGGGTTTCCCTGGACAGGTGCAGTTCTGAAAGGGGGCGTAAGGAGGCACAACGCATGTCAGAGAAAAAAAGAGTAAGCATTGGGGATGAACAATCCTGCATTTGTCTGATTTTATGCCTTTTTCTTCAAATTGTTAATGCAGGCATGCAACTGCAGGGTATTTAGAAAAAAATGAGGAAATTCCAAACCACACTAGATTTGTACAGTGTTTTTCAATTGTAATGGCTTCACGAGAAGTTAAAAATGAGGGTCAGCAAATCTGAGGAAAAGTTGCATCCCTATAGAAAGTGTGCAAGTTGACTTCAAATACTTCCAGAGTTTTTAAAATACACCATGTACATGTACTCATTGGCCCCCGACCTAACAAAAAACTTTAAAACTTACGAAATTACAAAATCCGTACAAATTATTGATATTGTTTTGAGTCTTAGTTACAAATGTACTGATTTCATTTAGATGGACACATAAAAAAAAAAAGCAAAATGCTGATTAATAATGTACAAAATGTAGCTTGAAAATCTCCAATTTCTTATATTTTAAGGCAAACATTTATATTTCTTTTATGTTTTTGCTTCAAGGTGCAGTTTCAGGAATAAAGAAGCAGATGAACAGCATAATGGAAGCAGAGTGAGGGCACCAGACCATGATCAGCAGACTATTTGTCAGCAAGCCGAAGATCCTATCCAACAACTGATAGGGATCAAGAAACGGACGCAAAAGCCACCTCAGCGCCCCGAAAAACACTTCTTGGAGAGATTCTCCACCGATCCGACAAAGATTCAGTTTTACACGGGATTTCAAACATACACCGTGCTGATGAGGTTTTTTCACTGCCTTTTACCTTATGTGTCGCGAGGGTTGTCCAGCCCTTGGTTCCAGTTGCGACTCGTGGACCAGTTCTTCCTGTTCCTGAACAAGGTCAAACTGGGTTCGCTGGACGAAGACCTGGCCGACAAGTTTGGCGTATCGACCTGGACAGTCCGCACGGTGATTGCATCATGGGCCAACTTTCTTCACGCTTTGCTCTGCACTGATCCCATCTGGCCCACAAGAAGGATGGTAGATGAACATATGCCAGAGGTGTTTAAGCAGTTCCCAAAGACGCGGGTCATTTTAGAACGCACAGAGCTATTCGTCCAGACACCATCCACTTTGACCCTGGACCCCGAGCTGTACCCGGACTCCAGAGGGCGCAAGACACTCAAGTGCCTGATGGGAATTTCCCCGGACGGACTGGTGACATTTGTCAGCGACCTCTACGCCGGCGGGATATCGGACCAGGAAATCACCAAGCAGTGCGGCATTTTAGATTTACTCCAAGCTGGAGATGCCGTCGTGGCTCACAAGGAATTTATCATAGATGACTTGCTGAATGAGATCAACTGCACTCGCGCAATCCCGCCCGTGTTTACCTCAGAAGAAGAAACACAAACCATTGCGAGACTCTGCGCCCATGTAGAGTGGGCTGTCCGTAGAGTCAGACAGTTCCACCTGTTCGACAGAACCATCCCAATTTCTCTGGAGGACATACTTGATCAGCTGTGGCGAATTTGTTGCATGCTGCCCAATTTTCAGGGGCCGTTTCTCCAGGAATCAATGTGAAATGAGAAATATGTCTGCATGGTGTGTATACAGGTACATTGTCACAACCAAAGTCCTTGGCTGATTGAGAATCCATGTTAGAATGATCCAAGAAATACATGTACAATGTACCATGGAGAGAAAACAATGTTGTTGTTTTTTCAAAAGAATTAAAAGAGCAGCCAAGAAATATTTTAAATAGGTTGCCCCTTTTATTAACCCTACATGTAAGCCCCTACCATGATTTACTAGGAACTAGCTTACTAGGAACCATACCCATCCTGGCAAAGTTGATAATTTCTTCTTTCGTTAAAATATAATTTTAGCATTTCAATCATACTGAGGAACACAACATTCAAAAGGCCATGTTTTTTTTGGGTACCTGTGCATGAATTTCACTGCTCAATATACACATGTACAGTCCTTTATTCAAGTTATAGTCCATCATTTGTAATTTGTGCATTTTCTTCGTTTGAAGCAACAAAAGTGCTCAAACTCTAAAGAAGGGTACTGAACAACTAACCTGATAAAGTTTCAGCTCAGCTTCAGCTGTATATTCTGAGAAAAACAGCATTCTAGGATCTCAATTTCAAATCAAAAGTTGCTGAATCATGTTTTGAATTGCGCCTGAATTCAGCGTCCGAGACACATTCTCGCTGAGCCGAATGCAGCTACGCGATGTTGCGCACTGATCTGACGAATTATAGCAACCGGGGGTGCGTGTGCGTCGTGCCAATGCCTGCGCGCGCTTCGCCGAATAACAAAATGAACTACTAATTTAAATTTTCCTACGGTGCGTCTTAAGAAGCACCGTTGGAAAGGCCTTCTTTCGTTGATTACTTCAAAATGACAGCTTGCTACTTGCTAGAAAGAATAATTTCACTGGGAGTTTAGTCCCCTTACTATCTTTCAACCAAGTATGTTTTTCAACAATAATTACGTCAGCTACTTTTCGGATAGCTGCAAATGATGGACTATAGCTTTTAACTCAAACTCCCTAGCATGATTTACTACATGTACATGTAGGAACCATACCCATCCTGGCAAATTGCAAAACCAGATGGGAAACTGCACACACATATTTTATTAACTTTGATTCTGGAGGTGTGCCAACCCAATTCCCAATGTAAAAGACTGTCAGTTTAGGGGTACTGTACATGTACATGTATGTACCCATCCTGACAGATTCCAACAAAATATGTCGTTGGGGTTTGATGGGTTGAGTTTTGTTAGAGTTTTAATACAGAAAAACCAAAGAACAGAACAATACACAAGGAAGTTGTGCAGCTAATAGATTGTACATCAGCTTAGTTTTAGTTGCCTTGTGACAGTCATGTGGTTGCTAAGGCAAATGGTCTGCCATTGTTAAGCAAGGCTAATCCGATTACGTACTTAGACGCTATAGCAGAGCAGTGAAATTCATGCACCACAGAAAAACATGGCCTTTTGAACGTTATGTTTCTCAGAAAATATGCACAGTATGGTTGAAAAGTTAAATTTTAAAGGAAGAAGAAATTCTTAGCTTCATGTCAGTGAAAAAATTGCCGTCATCGATGCCGAAACGTCTACATGTATACTGGTTACTGGTATATGTAGCTGACCTTCAAGTCTTGTAGAAATCGTTTGAAAACTTCCCCAAATCTCTGTATTTGTATCTATTTCTAGGAATTTCTCAAAATTGTTATTTCACGAGCAGTTGAACACTTATATCGTCTAAGTATATTCCAAATTTCAGCTTAATATGTTGTTGCAAAAGCTAGTGCTACAATTTGAACGATCTCCATGGAAAACTTCGACGATGATTTCTGCCCACCCAAGTCACATGCATTGTTCAGCAAAGTGCCTTAGGCGCTATGGTTGACCGATTTCGGCCAAGCACACAATATCGTATTGTAGATTAGCATATTCATTAGCGTCACTCGGCGTGTTTTGGCATGGGTCTCGGTATCGACCAATTGAAGCCGGCAAAAAGGTTGATTTTTATCAATTAATAACTTGTGAAGGAGGCTTTTCTCAAATTTTTTAATGCACAGCATAATGGATAGGAACCTTATTAATATTCGTAAGGCTTGAAAAGATTGACAGCTATTGCAAACGTCAGTGTTACAACTTTCAATGATGCATTTTGCCAGGCCTATTTTTCCAATTTCAACAAAAGTAATGAACACATCACAACTATTTTTAGAACATACTTGGATCATTATGAGAAAAGTAAACCCTGAAAGTTGCATGAAGATACAGTCTTCCAAACGGGAAAAAATAATTTTCAAAGATTTCGCCCGCCAACGTGAACATGTGTGTGCACATGTAGTTTCATTCAAAATGAAGTGTTATGTAACCTTTAGAAATCGCCCTTCGAAACCGTATGACTGGTGAAAGCCAAGCGGGTGGATTAATCACCCGAAAACCTGTCCCATTCCAACCCCATCCTAAAAAAAAAATAATCTTGGTTATGTAAGGGTATTGATCATCCAGAAATGACAAGAAATGATGCACATTGGCAAAAACAAAATCTCTTCACCTTGGCACAAACAGTTTTGTAATAGTGACATTTGAAAGCTGCCGCTTATTTTTTAAACTACATTTTTAGACATGTACCACTTCACTTGTATTATATATGGCAACATTTCATCAAGCTTAATGTGCAAACCAGTACAATAAAAGAAAGTACATTTTTCGTATTTTTACCAATCAGGACTATTTGTTTGCTGTTCATTATTTAATTTTCCCCCAAAATGAGGTTTGTTTTTCTTCTTGATCACCTGTTCTGTCCGAATCCACTTAGACAAAGTATGTTTCAGTTGTAAACAAGGTATCCAGACACGGCCCAAGCCAGGGGCATTGATTTCTTGTCAACATTGATTCGTTTTGTTTTGTTTGGGAGGGGGATTTGAATAGCCAGCATCATGAAAAAAGTAAATTTTGGACCCCAAAATCCAACTTTGCAAACATTCGATCAAATGTTCACACAAGAGGGAGGGGGGTGGGGGTGGGTGGGTGGGTGGGTGTACGTACATCATAATGCATAGGTACAAAAATGTATGCATGTTTTTTTTGCTCATTCCATGTTGTATGTACTGCTACATTTATAAGCAAAGCGTGGCGGAAGAGCGATACATTTTTGTACATGTACAATGTACAATGTAGCTTAAAGCTATTTTGGGAAGTAGAACTCATAGATTTACATGTATATGTAGGTTTAATAATGTCATGAAGCTCAATTTTCACTGTGATAAATTACTGGGTGGCACAATGCAATTCACGTCCCAATAAAAATATAATCCTCTCCCCCATCCCCGACAAGAACCTGGAATAAATTGCTGGATACACTTGGGTACAAATTATGTGTGACAAGTTCGTACAGTGTAGGTATTAAGAGGGTAACAATAGCTGACAAAAGCAGCCTTGTTCAGACTTGCGTTACTTTCTTCGACTGCCCCCAATTTTCCTGAATTTTCCGAATTCCTTCACAACCCTTCTGAAATTTTTTTTCTTTGTACTCCAAACAAGCATACTATGTACATGTATCAAATAAATCTGTTTTTGAATATTGATTAATGACTTTATTTCATCATGTATCCATTAAAAAAAATATTAACAAAACGGTATGAACAGATATGATACCAGTATCAGGAAAACTGAGAAAATGAGAACCTCCAAAAGAGACAAAGCCCATGTTGAGTATGTAAACACAAAATTATGCACAAAATCAAGTAAATTAAAAGTTGTTAACTTGGTCCACATTACTACATGTACATTCCCAACCAAATTAAACATGGACTCGATTCCTTTCTCCATGTTCAAAGTATCACTCTTTTCATGAACCTTGGTAGAGGGATAGACATGCAACGCAATAGCCGAGTGCCAGTTTTATGTCGGACAGAACAGTACAGTCAACTTTTTAACCAGTTCACGCCGGGATTATTTTGACAAAAACAGAACAAGGTATGGGATTACTTTTCACTCGACATCAAGCCAGGCGGGTTGAAGCCATCACCCTTGGGCAGCACACTCATACATGTATGTCCGGCCTCGCTCACTGTGAGCGGGTCGCTGCAGATATGTTTGGCCTCGCTCCCGGGTGTGTTTATCTGTCATCCGTTGGGAATACCGCAAAACTTTAGCGTGTACATTGTATACACAGCCTCCGGCGCAAACTTTGTAAGTGACTAATTTTAAGATTCGGTGGAAGAGTTTGAGAAGTTCTCATCTGCACTTGGCACTTGAACAGCAAAGCCAACTCCTCTGTCATGTACATGTACTAGACCTTTAAATACCTAAAGACAGAGTAGAAGGCAACATCCAAAGCATATTCTACATGTCTAAAGTACAACATGATTATAACAAATTAAAACAAATAAAAAATTCAAACATTTTCTACTTGTAGGAGCCCTCCTCATCTGAAAAACCCCAAACAATGGAATAACCAAGATACTCCAATGGGATATTCCAGCAATAAAGTTTGGACATCATGCCCTTTCAGCATTTTCTGGAATTCTCATATGTTCATAATGTTGCAAATTTTTACAGCAAAAACGTGACTTCGTCTCAAATAACGTGGATTATGGAGCAGTAGGATAATTATTGCAATGCCCTAACTACATGTAGGCCAAGGTCCCAACCTACAGTACATGTACAAAAGCATACATGGCATACTGGGACTGTCTCAACTCCTGTATTCCAGTTGGGCCACTTTAGCTGGGACGAGCCCAACCTACATGTAAGTTAAGACTGATGGCCTGGTTGGGGCATAAAACCATCAAAACAGCCTTTAGTTTAGGAGCCTTTTTTTTTTTAAGGATTGTACTTGAACAAACCACAAACAGCCAAAAACCATATTTCTCTCATTTTGTGGAAGTTGGCCAATATTTTGTGGAAGTTGGCCAATATTTTGTGGAAGTTGGCCAATATTTTGTGGAAGTTGGCCAATATTTTGTAGAAGTTGGCCACATTTTCCAAGTCAAGTGAGAATGGCGAGAAGAAACTATTACTCTTCTTTGGCAAGGCTTGGCAATACCCCTATCTTCTGTATGGATGATCCCTTCGCTCCTGACGATGCTGCTGGTGAGAATGATGACGTTGCGAGCTTCCGTGTCTCCTCTCTTCACTGTGCTGTCCTCTGTCGCCATGGTAACGGTCGTCATGGTGGCCACTGCCACTCTGTCCATGGCGATGACCATCCCGGTGATGGGACCGCGATTTCTGTTCCTCCTCGGTGCCTTGGTGTGAACGCTGGTGCGAACGCTGGTGCTCCTGGGAGGATCTTCCCTGATGGTAATGACGATGTTGATTCGGTGTTTCATCACGACGATCTTGGAGATGCTGCATGGGCTGTCCATTCAAATGTACATTGAACTGCGGCTGCTGCATCAGCGACACCATGCCAGGTCCAGCTCCGGGAAAGAAACCCTGGGGCGGGAGATTGCCCATGAGCGGGGATGGCATTCCAAAGCCAGGAAGACCCGGCGCCACACCCAGCAGCCCCTGTGGAGCTGACATAGACCGCTGGACCATTGGTGGGGTCGGGAAGCTTTGGAAGCCATTGGGGGCCGGGCTCTGCCCGCCGCTGGTATTGTAAGGGGGAGTTGCTGAGGGGCTGTTATTTCCCTGTGAGCCCTGAGAGTGCCTGCTACCACTGCGGAACTGCACGTTGATGCTGCGGCCAAACAGCCTGATGCCGTCCATGAGACTGCGGGCATAGGGGGGCGACACATCGTGCTCAAATTCAACAAAGGCAAAGGGTCGAGCATTGCCATCAGAGTCTGTCGGGCGCTTCACACCAACTAAGGGTCCAGCCTGTAAGAATACAAAATCAAGATTACAGGGTACAAAGATCTGTGATCAAAAATTTAAGAACTTGAAGTACATGTACATGTATGGCATGATCAACATGTATTGATCAGATGTTGATAAAATTTAAAAATGAGCCAGATTACTAGTATTATTAACATCGTAAAAAATAAAAAGGAACTGGTTTTTATGTTGTTAAAAAGATTTCAAAGTACACAATTTTTGTATGTAAAAATGTCGGGTTTAGTTTTGCAACACAGTTAGTCAATAACCCTAACTCCCTAGGCCTTTTTGCTAGGATGTAGCCTCAATCCTGCAAAATCCTCCAATTGGCCTCATGGAAAAATAGCATATAGCCTCAATCCTGCAAATTCCTCCGTTATTTCTTGAATATGGTCCATGGAGGGATGACCACTGCCTGAATCCTGCAAAATCCTCCGGCTATGTCTGTCAATAGGCTGAGGCAGAGGCAGTGACATCCTGGAGCAGTGCAGAGGATGTCAAGTATAATCAAGGACTAAATTTATGCACGACTGAGCATAAACAACACAAGGTCCGACCCAAGACCTTGACACAGTGCGTACTCCGAAATCAGCAACGCACTTTTGCCATGTAACCTCAATCCTGCAAATTCCTCCAATTTGCAAAAAGGATTTTGGAGGATTCAGGGCGGTTAGGGTTAATAAACAATTAATTAATCAGTCAGTGAACAATTTCAACAAATTACACATGTTATTGTTATACACTTTACTAATTACAAAATGTTAGAGTGAAATCCATGAAATGGGAAAATGAACACAATGATGAAAGAAAGACCTAACATTCTTTACGATACGTTTAAAACTGGCGCTGGCTTGGGGCTTGGTCGTCAAAAATCACTTGAAAATATACAATTAACAATGATACTGTGCTGAGTGTACATGTACTGATGTAGGTGTACATGTAGTTGTTGCAGCGTAACTAGGAATCAATGGATTTGTAAATTTGATGCGCCGAAACTGGGAATTTCAATTTCGGTAACGTATTTGTTGCAAGGAAACTACTAATACGCAGTGGCTATTGTTACGGCAGCCGTAACGCATTTCCCATTTTCTATCGTTACGGTAGACTGCAACTTTTATAAAAACATGACAAGAAAATAAAAAATTAGAAGGAAAAAAGTGAATTTGAACGTTATGAAATTCGGACTTTATTTCCCTTTAAAAAAAAATCCTCCAAAGCCTCAGGTTAGAAAAGGAAAAAAAGTTGAGTGGAAAAACTGAGATTCGAACCCGCAACCTCGCGGTGCAAAATCCTACCCTCTGTCGATTGAGCTGTCGCACTGCTCGCTAAAACGTGTGGAAACAAATAACTATATACCTGCGTGCGTATCAAAAAAGTATCGTAGAGGGCGCTAAACAACGACTGCCGTAACGATAGCCACTTCGGATATCCCCATTTGCGTCATTAAATAACACACTACTGCCAATGTTTTTCATACACTGTCAGTGTCAACACCCTGAGTAAACATTTGAAAATATTGACGAGATGAAATGACAGTTTACTACTTCTACTTCCACTTTCTAGGAGGCTTCTTAAGCCTTCTTATTAAGTTCTAGTTCTATAGTATTGTTTACCTGCAAAAACAACTCAAAAAGAACCTCTTCAGTGACTTTGTTGTCTAGATTTTTTACATAAATAGTCCTGTCGTCGCGAGATGAACCTTCCCCCATGGTGAAATCGTAGTTTAAATGTTGACAATCCTCAAAAATTGGACAAAAATACGACAGATTGTGGTGCACAACACTCTACGGCTATCTATCGAATTAATAATTATTAAAAAACTAGCGAATGAGAAATTCCTCGCGACTTGCCAGTTGGTATGGTCACCTATAAACGCGTGTGTATTTTAAAGGTTTCAAATAGGTAGCCAGACTAGATGCGTTGTAGTCAGGTACTTATTTCTAATGCTTGTAAAGAATTGGGTAGATTGAGACTAGGAATAAGACCAAATAATTTAGTTCAAAATGGCGACGTGTTCGGCGTTCTTTGCCTAGAAACAACGGCGTTCCTTTGAATCGGTAATTTGAAAATAATAATGTCAGATTATGTACTAATTTTTGACAATATTAGATGGTGTACAATTTGTGTAAAGAATGTAAAATCCCGGGCCATTTTGTCCAACACATTTAACCATTTTACCATGGAGGTAGGAAAGCGAGGCCAGGACCGTGACTTTCGGCGCGAGCGATACGCGATGCATGATGTCGCGTGGAGGCAAACCCGCGTGGAACACAGTGTCGGTGGATCTGCGCAATCGATCGGTCCGTCGACGGTCGGTTGCCTTGCACTAGCGCTATTCAGTCGATATCCTGCCTTCATCGTTCGATCATGCATCCATCATCATGTCCATCTATCACACTTTCTTCCCAATTCACAGTTTCTTGGGGATTTTTGGGAAAGGATGTTTTTTTTTCATGAACATTGTCATTGAATTGATTGATGAACATGATGAATGACTCTGAGTCATTGCAAAGATTTTCCATAAGTTGCAAACATGGCAAAAGAAAATGTTGAAAAGACATGGTCATGGATCTGGCTGGGTGGACTTTGGAGAGAGATTGTACATGTAGTAATCACTAGTATCCAGACACTGCAGCGGTTGTGTGACTCGACTGTAGACATCAGACTAGGCCTAGTCAAGAAAATTGTATCAAGAAAAAAGCATTTCCAAACAAAACTGGGAATGTTTCTCGGTCCAAGATTCATGTCTTATCATCATTTTTCAATGAATATCCTTCACTGAGATGATTTATAAAGAACTTAGTAGCGTCAGGTTGCAATGTTCTTTCACATACACATGACATAGGCCTACACGTACTTTGAAAATGAATTATACTTTGTACACAACCGCTGATGTGGCGTCTGGCATGTCTGGATACTAAATTCTTTCCGATTGTTTTGAAAAAGGGAATTAACATATGGGCAATTCTCCATGGGAGAGCAAAAAATGTCAAAAATAAATATTTACATATTAAACCTTTTTTGTACTTTTTCCAGACCTCAATTAAATGGGGGATTCAGTTCAAAAAACGAAATTGAAAAAAAATACATATTTCTGGTAAAAACAGTGATTTTTGCAATTTATGATTAAAAACGTTCAGATTTGGTAAAAAAATAAAATTTAGTGTATGTATTACTTTCTGAATTATAGGGAAAAGATTTGATTTATTTTATGATGTTACAAGTTACTAACATTACTCAGGGTCATTAAAAAAAATTCTAAAAATATAAATATATATATATATATAGTGTAGGCCTTCATTTAAAAATGTCAAAATTAGCACGTAATTCCGTTACCGAAAAAATGGCAAAAGTTACTTATTTCACAAATTTTCTTGTTTTTTTTCTTCAAATCATGTATGTTGAGAAAAGACCCTACTATAAACATAAATGAAAAATAAAAACTTTAAAATAGTAATTTCTTGGCATTTTTCCAAGTGGTAACGGAATTACGAAACGGTAACGGAATTACGGTAACGGAATTACGCATGCACAAAGTATGCACATTTCCTCCAGATTATGTACATGACATATTATTAAAAAGGAGATTTGCTTGTAACCTTGGACAATAACTTTAAATACTAAATCACTTGTTAAATCATTTCCCTCTATAATTTGCTATTATATAATTAAAAATAATCAGGTGTTCCATTGATATTTTTTACTTTTACGTTTTCTTTTTTACTATTTAAAAAATGTTAATAGTTGTTTGGATGCTTAAAGGGAATATACAACATTTTCAAACATCAGAAAATAAAACTACCAAGTTTTTACAAAATACCTTACTAGGATGTTGGTAAATGACAGTCTAAAGCATCCTGTAAAATTATGGCACCTGGTGTGAAGTCATTTTCAAGAAAATGATATTTTTGTATACATTTCCAACGGTGGTCGGCCAACCATCGTTGGAAAAACCTAACTATTTTTCAACTACTGCTTCAACTTTACACTCTTTCCAGTCCAAATTTTGTTTGCTATTTGTTACATGTTCATGAACGGGTGCAGGCCAGCTAGTCTGGTTCCCTTATCCTCCAATTTTTTTGGCATCTATAAATTGATCCATTTTACCTTTAGTGGAGTCAGGGAACCAGACTACTTGAACAGTTTTGTTTTTCTTGGTTTTTCCAGCATTTTTGAACGCAAAACTTCAAACATGTCAGTGTAACAATATTTGATCTATTATACTAACGCCTCAAATAGTTCATTTCTTAAAATTACAGCAAAAGCCAATGATGTACATTCCCTTTAACTATGTGTTGCCAAAGCCGTTGTCTGGTACCCACAGAAAATATATTCCACAACAAGTATATATGAAAGTTGAGTACCAGACTGTACTTGTACTTCTACTTGGCATAACTTAACATCTTCCCTTGCTCAGAGATGCCAACCAGTGCAGTTTTATTGTATTTTCCACGATAAACTAGTGAAATACGATAATACAATTGTTCAAAGTAAAATTAGATTTTCGGTAAAAAAAAATATACATATACATATTGCTTTCATTTGACCTTGACCTTTGACCTAAAAAATGAAGCCCAGACATGTTTAGGGCTACATTTACATTTTGATCTGCTAATTTTCATTTAGCTATCCCCTTGTGGCATTTTATAAACTTCAAAAATTTGTATTGTGATGAGTTTATGTTGAATTCAATGTTAATGTATTGCATTTACCTATTACATGTAAACCTATGGCGTAATTCCGTTACCGCCCAGGCGTAATTCCGTTACCGTGATTAAAATGCAAATTATGAAAAGAGTGATTATTTTTTCAACTTGGTTCTGCACTGTAGTTAACAACACCCCTGAACTCTACAAATAACAGGTAGTGTCCAATTTTAAAATTTCAAAACTTCAGAGAGTTTTATTAATTTATGCAAGAACTCAAATATGCTTGTCCTCCGTCCGTAATTCCGTTACCGATATTAAGCTCCGCCCCTTAAAGGGTAATCTTGTGGGATTTTTTTTTTTTTTGCGGTCAATCAATTCTATTGGGTCTTGGCTCCCTTTCCATGTTAAGATTAGTTGCCTAGCATAGAACATATTTTCTTGGGAAAGAATAATCCTTGACAAAGTGACAAAATTCCGTAATTCCGTTACCAAAGAATTGCCCATATATTAAGTAAAGTGTGAGATTCTTACAGCCTCATACTAGTCATACAGGTACACGACCAACGAAACAGAGCTGAATTGCTGAAGTGTGGTATGTAAGGGAACCAGACTACAAGAACATGATTTTCTTTTTGTTTTTTTTCCAGCATCTACGAACACAAAACTTTGAACAGGACAGTGTAACAATAGTTGCTTTAAAATACTAACTCCCAAATGCATCCATTTCTGAAAATTACAGCAAAACTTTTAAAGATAGTGTTGTTTATTCCTTTAGAACGAAAAAAATGTGAGACTGCATAATAAACATTTCAAATTATAGTGTTTTAAAATTAAGTGTGAACCCCATGTACATTGTACGGTCCTGCATTTTTACATACACAGGTTTACATGAGTACATGTACATGTGAAGGCCTACGCCATAAACTGCCATTTCGTGTTAGGACGAATGCGTGGCCTCATAACTGGCCTCTTCTTTTATTGTTTTAAATTGAATCCTACATTCAAGAGACCTTTATCCGGGTATGCCATCATGACAATCAAAGCGATTTATGTTTTCAATGAGGATAATGATCATGATGAAACATAAGTCATACAGTTATATTAATTTCTTTTGCAATGCTCATTCCCTATCAAGTGTAACTTATATGCACATTTTTTTTAATTTTTTTTTCTTCAAACCTGTCAAACAGATGAAGAAGGTGAAATTACAATGTACATGTACATGTACAATGTATGTATTAGGGGTGTGAAATCTCGGCTTTAAAGGGAATATACAACATTTGCAAACATCGAAAAATAAAACTACCAAGTTTTGGCGAAATACCTTAATAGGATGTTGGTAAATGACAGTCTAAAGCATCCTGTAAAATTATGGCACCTGGTATACTGTAATTTTCAAGAAAAGTGGTATTTTTGTATCTATTTCCAACGCTGATCGGCCGATCAGCGTTGGAAACAACTGGCTTTTTTTCAAATACTGGCCCCAATTGACCATTGCACTTGTTTGCAATCGATTACAAACCTATGAACGGGTACGAGCCAGCTAGACTGGTTCCCTGACCTTACAATTCCCCAATGTATGTAAACTGCTCTGTTTCTTCTTATATGGAGTCAGGGAACCAGACTACAGGAAAATGATCGTTTTTCTTGGTTTTTATAGCATTTTCGAACCCAAAACCTCAAAAAAAGTCAGTGTAACTATATTTGCTATATATTTCCAACCCCCCAATTCCATCCATTTCTGAAAATTACAGCAAAAGCAAATGATGTATATTCCCTTTAAAGCTGATATCAGCTTTTGTGTGTGTTGGATTTCACCCTTTTTTCAGCTTTTTCCCTCACTTGCTGTGTACAAAAGTATAGGAGGGCATGTTTCAAAAGTGGTCATCATAGAGGTAAAAAATTAAAAAGCCTTAAACAAGATTTACAAATCCTTATTTTTAAAGCAGATTAACCTAATTTTACTATTTTGAATAAAAAAAATTAAATTTGCATACTTATCTCAGTGAAAAGTTGCTTTAATAGTGTGGCCAGTGAAATCAATTCATGTCGGACGGAATTTTTTGCATTTAAAGAAAACCCTTCTCATAATAAGTACAAATGCCTTGAATTCTATCTTTTCCACAAAAACAATAACTTAGATTGTCTTCAGTCATTATCCATTTCATCATTATTGCTGCTGCCGTAAATCTTGGTATTTCATTTCAAATGATAATTTTTGTTGTCAAGATTTCCGTCCGACATGCTTAAGGTTGTTAAAATGTTGTTTTTTTTAAATTTACTTGTTTTAATAAAAAGGCAAATATTGTCAAGTATCAATGAATAGACTCAGTATTAACACCAACAAAAAGTTTTATGTTTCACCTTGTCACCCTTCGAGATAAAGTGAATAAAAGTGCTTTCCGTCCGACATGCATGTCGGACGGAATGGTATATGTCGGACGGAAATGGACTTTACATTCCTAGATAGTTGTGCCTCGGGGAACTGATATTAATAATTGTTAATTAATAAACATAAAGTAGGGGATAAAGAACTTTTACCAAGTTGATATTGTTCTTTGCTCATTTCAGTACCATCAAAGCAAAGCCTACACAGGACAGTAAGATTCCGTCCGACATGCGAAAATCCAAATTTAGCCAAAGTTGAACAGGCTGACTTGTTTGGCAGCCTACTGACCAGTCACACACCTGGGTGTTTCCAATAATTAAGGCAACCTTCTATATTCATGGGAATTAAACTGTGCAATGTACATTAATCATAATCATGTACATTTTATTCTTTTTGGACTGATGATGGCTTTTACATATTTGTGTTTAGATAGTGAGGTTCGGTAGACATTATTACAATGTACCGTAGGTGAGGGAATTTAAACTGTATCCAGGTAATTTGGCAAGTACATGTACCGGTATGTGTGTGTAAAACTCACCTATACTGGCATATATGTTTTTATCTAAATAAACCAAACATGTCTATTGTGTTACATGAACTTAATAATTTGGAAATTATCGTTATAATGTGTCAGAGCAGTGAAACAATGCTGCTAGCTGTAAAATGCTATACATATACAGAGCATCAATGCATCCAGAAGAGTGCCATGCCAAAGAAAGAGAGCGGAATAGCAAGATCAGGGAGCAATTACACATGAGAAATACACACAAGGAGAAATGAACTTGTGAAATTTAAGGATAGAACACACAAAAAGAAAGTGTGCCAAAGTGAAGCTGTGTAGCCGCCCCCCCCCCCCCAATATTTTATAATGATTGCTATTATTTGCCTTTTTCCACTAGCGGTTAACCCCCCCCCCCCCCCCCCCAGGGCGGATCCAGGAATTTTCGCCCTGGGGGAGGGGGGGGGGGGGGGGTTTCATCGGCAAAAAGATTTGAAATATAGACAGGGTTTTTGTTCTCTGGACACTTGGGGGGGGGGGGGGGGGGGCTTGTACCATACTTTCAATGGGGGCGCTGTTCAATCCGACAATTATTAACAATATTATATTATAATATTGTATATCACGAAATGGTGTACATGTACATACCGGTACATGTACCGGTATGCCCCCTAACCAAGCTGGCTCTGTCAGTATTTTGTGCAAAGGCGAACATTATTGCCAGTAAAAAAAAATTTGGGTGTCGGAGTGGGGGGGGGGGGGGTTTACATTTTTAAAATTAATTTCTAGGGGAAAACATTTTTTTTTTACAGCGCTGGGTTTTGTTTTTACCCCCAAACCACCCCCCCCCCCCCCCGAATCCACATCTGCCCCCCACCCACAATATTTTTCAAAGAGTGTCCTTTTCGTATAAACGAGGGTCCTTTTTTAGCATGCCTTTTGTGAGTGCCCAATGCGAAAAATTGCGCGAATATTGGCAATTGTTCCTGTATAAATTAAATATATTTTAAACCACCAGTAGTAATATTCTGAATGCATTTTGTCAGAAAATTTAGACATTGTACATGGACCTGAAGTGGATAATATTTGTTAGCTAAAAAACCTGTCTGAAGATTGCAATTATTCATGTTTGTACAGAGGATGTAAACTGATGTACTGAAAATCATGTCGGACGGAATGAAGCATGTCGGACGGATTTTTAATAATCTTTCTCACACAATTGTAAGAAGCTTGATTATTTGTTCATTATAAGTGCCCAGGTGGTAAGCACAGTCAACTACCTAAAGACCACTATCATTAAAATTAAGTTTCTTCAAACTTTGTTTTTGGGTCAACATAGTGATTCCGTCCGACATGATTTGTTCCGTCCGACATGGTGTGGCTTCAGCTGAGCTTAACTGAATATGACATAGTGTTGTAGAGAAAATATATATGTCAGCATAAGTAGTGATTGTTACTCTTCTTGACATAAAACATAGAAAAAAATTATCCCTCAAGTTTTGATAAAATCTGATTTTGTTTCTGTAATTCTGAGGAGGCTCATTTCTATCGATTCCGTCCGACATGTACACATTTTTCGTAATAACAGACAAACAAAAGTGTGGAATTTAGAAATAATGTTAGGTGTCATTACTTAAAATCTTTGGTGTTGTTTGAAATCAGAATAACATTTTAATGTATTCTAAAACAAAAATTGTTACATTTTGTTCTATCAAATTCCGTCCGACATGATTTGGGGACTTTTGAAACATGCCCAGGAGATTTCCAAAGTTCAGCCTTTTTACACCTTTTTCAGCTGTTTTCAGCTATTTTTATCAGTGGTCACTCACACCCCTGATGTATATTTTTGTTTGTCACACCTGTAGGCAGATACAGCCATGGAAAGATTCAAATGGTGGCAACATTTCTACTTCATTGGTGCTCTAATTATCAACTCAGTTGTGACAGGTAAGATCAGCATTAACGAATTAGGCCAAGTAAAAAAAATAGAGTTTCTAGTCTGGGCTCTTTGAAAAAGAGGATGGAGCCTGGAGGCATTGTTTTTCCTAAAATGACCGATTTTCCAAGATGGCAGATAGATTCTTCCATTTTCTTTATTTTACTGATATGTTTGCGTCCAAAGGAGATGTGCCCCTTTCCACATTTCCACCAGATTCACACACGTGTACATGTTCATGTACCTAAACTTTTGCTGGAAACAAATAAAACAAATCATATGTTTTGGAAATAGATATTGTAAAAAAAAGACAGCGGGCCAGAAAAGGAATCGAGCGAGGATCAGAAACTGGTTAGGCCTACATGTAGGCCCCTTATTTATATCCAAAAAAAAAAGAAGAAAATAAAACACAAACAGGTCTAAGCAAAATTACAAAGTGAAAGTTTTACATTATATATTGGACAATATGTATGTACACATGTATTTAGGTTTGCAAATTTGCAAGAAAAAAAGTTCATTCTCACATCAGGTTTGAGGTCTTACATGTACCGGTGTGTGTACCTAAATTTTAAGCTCTGCAAAAACGTTTGGGGTTGACAGAACCCAAATATCAAGTGAAAATGTGGCATCGGGATATATGCTACATTCTACCAAAAACATTAGTCACTGGGAATGATCAAGAACCATAGAGTCAACTGCAATCTTTTCATTTCTCGACACTGTAGAAGTGTCCAGTCTACAGTTCACCCAAGAGCCCGGCAACCATGTTGCCGTGGCAACACAGCCCACCTGGTGGCATTGCTCCGCCCACAGCAATGACCCAATCACCTATACCTGGTCCCACGGCAACCAGCCTGTCAATGGCCAGCCCAACTACGAGGTGCTGTCCAATGGGACGCTTCATATCATTAGTGTCAGCCAATCAGATGTCGGCTCTTATACATGTCAGGCGAGGACCTCCAGAGGAGAAATCATCACCAGTCGAGAGGCCCTTCTAACATTAGCAAGTAAGATTTAAAGGGAAGATACAACATTTGCAAACATCAAAAAACGAAATGATCACGAAAGACCTTGTTAGGGAGTGACAGTCTGAAGCATCCTGTAAAATCGTGGCTCCTGGTGTGCTGACATTTTGAAGAAAATTTGTATTTTTCCAACGCTGGTTGGCCGACCAGCGTTGGAGAAAACTGGCTTTTTTTCAACAACTGCTTCGAATTAATCATATTAAGGTGTTTCGCATTTTCTTTGCAATTGATCACACACCTGTGAAGGGGTACAAGCCTGCCAGAATGATTCTCTGACCTTAAATTCCCAAAAGTCTATAAATTGCTGTGTTTCATCTTAAGTGGGGTCAGGGAACCGGACTACAGGAATATAATCATTTTTTTTTTTAAACAAGTCAGTTTAATAATATTTGCTATAACATTCTACATGTATATGTACTACATGTAATCCTCCCAATGCATTTATTTCTGAAAATTACAGCAAAAGCAAATGTTGTACATTCCCTTTAAGGCCCCAAAAAGTGTGTTTTTACGGTAATTCCTAAAAAAGAAATTTAAAAAATGGATATTTGTATTGGGCTCTACGTAAATTGGATATTGAGTTTTGCCCCTCATAGGTGTACCAGTGTGACTTAACAAGCAGTGTATAATGCAATAATATTCACAAGCTTACTTGGGTGGGACTCGAACCCATGACCTCATGTTTACTGGTCCGGATGTCTTGACCATTCCATCAATGCTCAGTCATCCATGACTGCTTTGGCATAACTTTAATGGACAGCTGGTGAGCCACACTTCAGACAATTGGAGGGCTTAAGGCCCAAAAAAGTCTCCAGTTTTTGGTCTGTGCGCGTCGCCGTAGCCATGCGCGTCGGCAAAATGGGAAAGTTTTTTTTTTTTAAATGAAAGATGATGTCTCAAAACCGCCAAACTCACTGGTTTGACTGGAGTCCTGCTGCTGCACAATTTGAACGTATTTTTAGATGGGGTTACGATCGACATGATCGAGAATAAGCTTGATGTGGCTTCCCTGGACTCCCATATATTTGCACTAAGTTTAGTCGGGCACCATTTGCAGTCATCAGCCGACATTTGAAGAAAAAAAACAGGGGAAAAAAAAGACACGTCGCCGCACAACTTTCTGGGCAAGCTCCATACCAGAAACCGGATACTTTTTTTGGGGGGGCCTAATGGACAGTTTTTTTTCTAACATATACTGATGAATTATTTTGATTCCCATTGTGTGAAACACTGTATGCACGAGTGTCCGGACAAATTGAATGATTCTAGCGGCAACTTGTCCAGAATGCATCCCAGATATGAATTGAGACGGGCCCTTATAAAAATCAACATTTGCTGAAAGACGGTCCGGAATGTCGAGTTTATACCTCTGTTTTTCAGAACCATTCTCTTAGTTGAGAAATTATTCACACATGGTGTTTCTGCAAACCTTTCATTACTTATAAAAATCTTTATTTCATTATACATGTTATACATAACGTGTACCTGTGTTTGTACAATTTGCAGCCATCGGTAGCAGTTTCAGTACCAGCCCACAATCGCAGAGCCGTAATCTAGGCGGATCGGCCACCCTGCACTGCACCATCGCCAGCAACCCCCAGGCCGCCATCGCGTGGCTCTTCAACGGTGGGGACGTCGCTGATGGGACCACCGTTGCCGTGACGACGGTAGACTCCGCCACCAGGAGCACTTTGACAATCGCCAACCTGGAGCATCGGCACGGAGGACTGTACCGTTGCCTAGCGACCAACACCCTCTTGCCAAATTCTGCCGTGTATAGTGATAGCGCAACGCTCATGCTTATTGGTAAATTCGAATTCCAAGGATTTCATTTATTATTGTGTCATTTGTTTGTTTTTTTCCCGACAGTCAAGACTTTCAGCTACATCTACAGGGTGAGTAAAAAAAAACAAATCCAAATGTCAGGACTATTGTTAAAGTGAAGTTCTGCATGTAGCACTTTCAAAATCTAGGATATAAAAGCCCAATTCATCAGCTTTCTTTTAGTACAAGAATCACTCAAATCAGTCAGGTACTTTTGAAGTTACAGAATTTTGAACACAACCACCGTTTTAATGTTCTGTCCATGGATCACAAAAAGATGTGCGTTCTTTCAGCAAAATAAGAACAATTCACATACAGAACAATTCACATCCCTATTTGATTTGTTCTCGTTTTGCTGAAAGAACACTGAACTTTTTATGATTCGTGGACAGAACCTTAAAACGGTGGTGGGGTTTAAAATTCCGTAACTTGAAAAGTACATGAGCGATTTGAATGATTTTTGTACTAAAAGAAAGCTTATGAACGGTGCTTTCATATCCTAGATTTTGAAAGTACACGTACTACATGCAGAACTTCACTAAAACAATGGTCCCAACATTAGGGTGTTTTTTTTTTTTACTCGCCCTGTAGTGCCATTTTCTCAATAAGCCATTTGCGAGTGGCCTATACCCTTTGGGCTTTCACTTTGAAAAACATCTGGTACACTGACTTGCTCAGAATGCTTGGCACATTGTAATTTTCCGGACCAAAGACACTGTTGCTAATTACATGATTCGGGGCAAGCTCTTGCATAGTTACGTTAGAGACGTTCAGCATCAATACATTTTTCACAATGGGTGAGAATGGCACAAAGACACCAGACCATGCCGGGGCTGGGGGTTGCTAGCATAAGGCTTTGCCCGAATCACGTGATTTAGTAACAATCTCTTTAGTTGGGAGAATGCAAAAGCATTGGATTAAATCAGTATTCTAGATTTTATTGCAAATGGCTTATTGTTTATATACATGTGTGATTTTTATACATTAATTGAGATGGTCGTGCAAAAACAACAAATTAATGAAGTACAAGGAGAGGTAAAAATTGATTCCAAACCACCATACTTTATTTGGCTAATTTATTGATCATTTGTTACTTATTACTTTGTTACGTATTTATTTAACCCATTTGTAACTGGTCAGCTGTGAGGACCGAGATCGTAGTAAATGTTTGAATGTACATTTTACATGTTTTAACTGTTTAGGTTTAAGGCAGCATGAACCACCAATCAAAGGTATTTAAAAATGATGCAGTACCTTCAGGGCCAATTTTGAGACATGCTGATAGCTTATAAACCATGTCTAAAATACACCTTTTATTTGTTCATAATTTTGTCTCCCAATCATCAGTAACCACTAATTTTTTCCTCATGAGTTCCAGTATACACAAAAGACAATTAAAAATACGGAAATTACTCATTTATAATTTCATACAAAACTAAAGAAATTGAAATTTATATAGTTTTAATAATAACAAAATGAGAAGCTAAGCAGGTGGAACCATGGTATGACACACGTCAACTGCATTCTTAAAATCGAGGTGCCCAATGGGATCCATGCGCCAACAAGAGAGTGCGCTTTTTACCATTTTTAAGAGCCCCATGGATGGGACACACTACGTTTGCATACTGGTTCCCGTGCGTACAAAATGAGTATGTAAACATGGTAAACGCCAGCAATCTTGGATCTTGAAGAAAAGGGTTAGGACACAAACAATACGTCCACGATTGACCGATAGTCCACGATTGAAATTCCTGTACAAAACCAATGAGAGCTGTTGCTTAACAGTTAAAAAAGTACAAAGGAATGAGGATTAGGGACAATCCGCTCCGTTCACAAGTACCCCCTCACCGGCAAAGAAAGTACAGTTAGGGGTGACTGACCGACGCCATCTTGCCTGACTGCAATTCATTTGCTTCAAAGCGCGGCCACTGCGTGTGCATAGTACAAATCTCCTGGTGTACGTGCATCACACACAAGGAATGGTGCGCGTCAACCAGTGAAATGTCCCACCCATGGAATGTCGTTGCTAGGTAAAAGGGCGTCCTCTTTCGATGGCACACGGAGCCCATAGCTAGGGGATCCATGATTGCCAGTGTTTACAAAGATGCATGGCTTTGTGTGAGTGTCGTGCGTAGTCAGCAATGCGTTTGAATGTCTTGCCAATAGCTTCCCCCAACTCTCCATTTCTTGCCAATGAGGGGGTACTTGTGCACGAAGCTATAGGACAAAGTAGCATTGAGTGCTCTCGTACATGTACCATGTACAACCTACATGTACAGGTACATAACATGTACTTGAAGGCCTCTAATCAAGGTTGCTGAATCGAAACCGTACTCTCTACAGGTGCACAAGCTTTGTAGCAAATCCTTCCAACTTTCTAGTTATAATAGTGCATGTACCGTATACCTTTAACATATACATGTAAACTACTAGTAATAATATAAACTAATTAACCCTCCTACTACCACAAAAGTGAGGCCGTATGTTTTGTTTATGCATATAGGGAGACCAGGCTTTGTCGTTACCCCGTCACCAAAAACGATAGCCGTCGGCGGTACGGTGACTTTTCAGTGCGAGACAACAGGGAGCCCATCGGCGTCGGTACAGTGGCTGGACCCCAACGGCAATGTCATCCAGGTATGTATACATGTACAGTCGACTCTTGTTAGTACAAACTCTGTTTATACAAAATTCTGGTTATAACAAACATAAAGCCTTGGTCCCGACTGTGCATTTATGTGCACAATGAATGGGACTGATGTTCCTCTTAATACAAAATTCTGATATAACAAACAATTTGGCTAGGTCCGAACGAGTTTGTTATAACGAGACTCGACTGTATATTGACCGCTTTCAGACTCTAATTCCGGTACGGTAGATATCCCATGAGCGTGAGTGGAAGATACAGTAAACTCCGGCTAAGTCGGCCCTCTCGGGACCCGAGAATTTGTGACGACTTACGCGAGTGCCGATATCTGCTGTAAGTCGTCATTTGCCAGCTTACATGAATGATCTTTTGCACACATGATTCATTGCACTAATTGGCTTCGATTTCCCCTGGATTGTCTCCTTAATGCTTGAGTTGAATCCAGCAAATTAATCCTGGAATTGTATCATCACGTTTGGGGTATTGATAGTGGAGACCACGATACATGTGTACGTGCACAGTAACTATTTAAATGTCTGCGTGGTTCGGTTTACACCACGCATGCATTGACTGCAGCTCTGGTCATTCAATAAGACGACCCCCAAAATGGACAGAGCGCATGCGTACAGACTAGAGGGGGTACTGGAATTGATATGCTCACGATGCATACATATATGTGAAGTACAGTAGGACACCCTTTTTCGACACCGATGCATGCAGCGATCACGGGCCGTGCCAAACCACTTTTCACTCGACACTTTTTGCCAACCGCAGTACAGGAAGTCGATGCAATGCGTGATTTGTTGAATGCCGACTAACACAAAGGATTTTGTAATGCTTTTTATGGAAAGGGGATCAAGAGTAACACGATGACTTGAGCAAACTGGCGACTTCTAAAAGCCGACTTAGAAATAAAAAATTCAGTGGAAATGCATTACGGACAATCGGGACTTTAGTCAGACGGCCGACTTGAGTGATTTGACGAGTTGTACGATGTCGGTTTAGCTGGAATTTACTGTATATATACGGTGCAACACAGATGCACAACATTTTTCCTTCTTCACTTCAGTGAGCACAATGGGTTTACAAAGTTATCTTTAAAGCAGATGCAATGCACACAAAAAAGAAATGCTCACAAAGTTTACAGTGGTTATCCTACTACATGTGCATAAAGCAGGAGTGGCATGCTAGTCCTGTTTCGTATACCAAATATTGGAATATCTGACCATCAAGCTTCTTGCTGGTACAAAATTATCGTAAATTTGTGGCATTTTATGGCTAGATGTCACTTTTTGATGCCTACAATGTACATGTACAAATGTATGTGAGGATTGTGAACACTCAACCAATAAAACGGTAAAAGGTACTGGATTTCATAGGAGCCCAACAAAAATTTCATGAAACACTGGAAAAGTGCTTAAGACCAGCCAGCCTGTCTTTATCATCCATTTAAGATCGGCAACGTGATGGGCTCTCGACCAATAGGAATGGGTAAACTGTCTTACATGTATTAATGAATACATTATATCAGATGCTTGAAATACAGCTGTACATTGTATTTTATTTGCAAAACAAAATCAGAGATGCCACTTTTCAGGTTTTAACCTGAATTCAGGGTTTTTTTTTTCAAAAAATGTGACAAATTAAAAGTGCTGGATTTGGTCTGAAACATCCAGAAAACACGTTTTTGAAAGGAGGTAAGGGTAGTTTCAGGCTTTTTATTAATATATTGGTGGCATCTCTGCAAAATACTTGCCAAGGGGAACTTTGACTGGCTCTACAACTTTGACAGATTGTCATGATTGTTATAGAAAAATTTAGTTTTGCTATAAAAAAAATGAATCTATGAAAACATTGTAGTTTCCCCCAATTGTGTTCCCACTGTGCATGTTTACACCCTCAACGCCAGACATTGTATTGCTTACTGTACACGCCAGGTTGAATGTGTAGTGTGGGCTCTTAGCTAATAATCAAACGGATAATATTTTTGATTATGAAAACTCTGATTTGCTTGAGCCAAATGAACCAGTACTAGTACCAAACCTACTACCAGAGCCAGATGAACCGGTACTAGTACCAAACCCACTACCAGAGAGAGATAAAGTAGTACTAGTACCAAACCCACTACCAGAGAGAGATGAAGTGGTACTAGTACCTAACACACTACCAGAGAGAGATGAAGTGGTACTAGTACCTAGCACACTACCGGAGCCAGATGAAGTGGTACTAGTACCAAGCCCACTACCAGAGCCAGATGAAGTGGTACTAGTACCAAGCCCACTACCAGAGCCAGATGAAGTGGTACTAGTTAGTACAAACACACTACAAGAGCCAGATGAAGTGGTACTAGTACCAAATCCACTACCAGAGCCAGATGAAGTGGTACTAGTACCAAACCCACTACCAGAGAGAGATGAAGTGGTACTAGTACCAAATCCACTACCGGAGCCAGATGAGGTGGTACTAGTACCAAACACACTGCCAGAGCCAGATGAGGTGGTACTAGTACCAAACACACTGCCAGAGCCAGATGAAGTGGTACTAGTACCAAACACACTACCAGGGCCAGATGAAGTGGTACTAGTACCAAACCCACTACCAGAGCCAGATGAAGTGGTACTAGTACCAAACCCACTACCGGAGCCAGATGAGGTGGTACTAGTACCAAACACACTGCCAGAGCCAGATGAAGTGGTACTAGTACCAAACACACTACCGGAGCCAGATGAAGTGGTACTAGTACATACCAGAGCCAGATGAACCGGAACTAGTAACAAACCTAAACCTACTATTAAATTTAAAGTCAGTTGGAATCGCCAAGCCAGTTTGAATCGCAGGCCATGATTGGGACGTACGCATCGATTTTGTCACTAACTTTCCAAGACTGATCCCGTCAGCCGTCTTATTCTGCTGGAACTTGAGGTATGAAAGCTCTCCGTCAACTTGTGAAGGTGCCTTGCCGAGAACTTGCAAATCTTTCTTGATTTCTGGATAGAGAGAGAGAAAGTCGGCGTTGGATGCTGTATCAATAATGTCCGTTGCCGTCTTTGCAGAATGGTCACATCTCTTCAACAACGTGTGCAGTTCCTCGGAGTGTGCGTGCAACTTTTCCATCCGATCTTTCTTCAGTGTCTCAATTTCACCCACGAAGAAGTCCTCATCAATTTTTATTTTTGCCCTCATTTGTTCAGCGCTGTCTTGTATTTCCTTTTTGGAGGCTGCGCAGTTTTGTGTCAGCGTTGCCTTGATGTCATCGGTGGCCGTTACGGACTCCTTCAGTCGGGCTTTGTTTTGTTCCAGTGTTTGTATGGATGCTTTGAGTGTTTGCCGGCGCCCGAGTGAAGCATCGTTTAAATCACTGTAATGATGTCCGGCAGAGCGTGGATGATCCACCACCGTACAGTCCCTGCAGATCAGCACGTCACATTTCTCGCAGAAGAAGCGCTTCACCTCTCCTGGGTGCTTGTCGCAGCTGGGCACGTCAGGGTGCTTTCGCTTCCTGCCGGCAACCTTCCCCTTTAGAATGTCCTTCACGGTTGCCACAGTGTGGCTTGACAAATCTGGGAATTGCTGGTGTGCTTGGAGGCAGGCTGAGCAGATGTTCTTGGAGCAGTCCAGGCATCGCTGGCTGGCCTCTTTAGCTTTTTGACAGATCCCACAAGTCGGCGTATCCTTTTCCACCTGCCGCTGGAGATCAATATCCGCCATCAGGCTGGTGATGAAAAAGTTTGTTTTGAGAGCTGAGATGCCCTGCTCTGGAACTACCGTCTCCTGCCGACACACCGGGCAGGGGATCTTGTTAGTGCCTGCGTATCTTGCGTAGTAGTATTTCTCAATGCATATCTGGCAAAAGCTGTGAAGGCAGGCCAGTATCTTGGGCTGGGAGTATCGTTCTTCGCAGATGCTGCACTCGAGGTGGTTCCTGCTGAGCTTCTCCAGAACTGAGTCCTTCGATGTTCCAGCCGCCATGGCTACTGGTAGGTTCCCAGCCACTCTGGAAATTAGGGAAAAGCTTGAAAATGAGTTGGGAAAAACACAAACAAAATCTGGAAAAACTTGGGGAACTTAACAGTGACCCTTAATGGAAAGAGTTTTGTCAATTTGGCGTACATATTGTGTCTCTGTTGCATACAGGGTGTCTTCCACCCCCCCCCCCCAACAAAAACCCAGTGATACTGGGGATATAGTGGAGTCCCCTAACGTGGTACCGGTACACTTCAACGTTACATGTACCTTAACAACCTCATGCAGTATTGCCAAACATCTTTATTTGCAAACTTCAAATTAATTTTTATTTTTTTTTTTTGGTTTTTTTTTTTTAGTCCCACGATTTGGCCTTAGTGATATGTGGCCTGTTTTTGAGTACATGTAGTTTAATAGGGGTGTAAGTGGCACCACCAACGTCAAAATAGGCCGGCCCTGAATGCTAAAATTTAAAAAACTGTGTTGTCTGAAAATTGGGCACAAAATTGCCGATGGATTCTGATTATTGTCTCTAAACTACATGTACAAGTTTGTCAGAAAATTAGGAAGGAATGTTGCAACCTGATGCCAATTTTTTTTGTCATATCATCTCAGTGCAGGTCAGTCATTGCAAAAATGATGATAAGACATGAATCTGAGACTGAGAAACATGTCCAATTTTGTTATAACATGTAGGAAATACTTAAAAAAATTCTTGACTCTCCATACACTTTGTACGCAACCGCTGAAGTGGGGTTAGGTTGCAACATTCTTTCCGAAAATTAATTTCTTACTTTGGGCGCTTTTATATAAAGGATTCATTGCGCATTTCAAAATAAATCAGAAAATCATGCCAAAAACAAACGAGAAAGTTAACAGAGAAATTCATTTTGGCATGATTTTCCAATTTTATTTAAGTGCACAGTGACCCCTTTAAAAATTCACCCCAAAAGAAGAAAATAACTTCTACTTGGGTGCATGTTGTCGAGATCAAAATGAGAAATTTCAGAATTTGTTAGCTTTAATAAAGAAATTCTTAAACTTAGGATTTTCCGAGATTTGTTCAAGTACGCCACATTATACTCTGGGGATTGTTTGCCCATTCTGGATTTCACTGCTTTTGAATTTTGACCTAACTTCTTGACACTGACATTGTTCACAAAGGTTGACAGCAAGAATTACATACACATTGTACATTGTACATAGCCCCTTACATGTACTTTTACTACAAAGTATCCTGAATCTGCCAAAATCCATCAATTTTGCCATGCAAAAAAAAAATTATGGCCAGTGAGTCCATCAGAAAAATCCACCAGTTAGCCGGGAGCAAATCTGTTGAGATCCTGAATCCATCAAAATCCCCCAACTGTATAGGCTAAAATATGGAAGTATCCTGAATCCATCAAAATCCTGCAATACCGCTAAGCTTACTGTCCTAAATCCATCAAAATCCCCCAACTTTATTAATATCAAGGTATCCTGATTCCGCCAAAATCCTCCAAAACAGGGGTGTGGATTTTGATGGATTCAGGTACGTTAGGGTTAAGGTAAAAAGCATTTAACTGAATGAATTTAACGTTTGTCAAAGACTGAGGTTTGGCGACACTGCATGGGGAATATTGAGGGAAATGTGCGCCACGTCAGGGGACTAAACGTGGTATGGAAAAGAGTTCAGCAATACAGTCCGGAGATATTTGAAATAAACTAGAGGGTTCTGCCCATACAAGCAGGGGAAAAAATGTTGCAACCTGACGCCACTTTTTTCTTCATACATGTAGGCCTACGTATCTCAATGAAGGTCATTCATTGCAAAAATGATAAGACATGAGTCTTGGACTGAGAAACATTTTAAATTTTGTTACGAAACACAAAATTTTCTTGACTCTCCATAGACTTTGTACACAATCGCGGAAGTGGCATTATGTAGGATTTTGTCATGCAGGAACTGGGCCCATAGATACATACATGATCGCCCATACACACTGTCTGTACTGGTGCAAGTTCAAGCAGGGCTGTCTAGTGACATTGTTAAACACCCATTTTGAAGCTACATGTATGCAATCATGTCCAGATGCGTGTACCTACATTCATCAAACCATCCGTACACAAAGAGCACTGCACGTTCTCATTAGTCCCAAAAACTTTTGCAGAATGGAATAAATTACCACCGGAAATACGTCAAGCACCAAACATTGGAATATTCAAGTCAAAACTTCAATCTCTTAACATAGATGACATCATCAGGGGGCCCACTTCATGTAAATATCTGCTCAGTCACCTCGCGCCTGCATTTTACATCCCTGCTGAGGAGATTATGCAGTATTCCACCAGAACCTGAAGTACGTACACACACTGGCATGACATTCACGACATTGCAAAAATGCAATCCTTAAATTTCAGATCATTTACAAGCAGAATAACAAACTATAAATGAACTTGAGTATACCTGTACCAGTATGAGGATCCCTTATGAATAAGTGGAAATTACATACCTGTCAGATGAATAAAAGGAAAACCTTTTTGGAACTTTTTTCCTGCCTTCTGGACATGATTGAGTATGATGATGTACATGTATCACGTATACTATTTAATGCAATGGGTCAACCACAACAACAGCGCCCTCTAGCTTCCTATAAGGCCACAGGTACAAAAAGTTTTGTTTAGGGGCGGCCATCAACACAATAATTGCATGTGCAGTATCAAAGCATTTATAACGGGAAATATAATCACACAATCATGAGATGCATCAGTTATGTTACAATCAAGGAATGAAGGGCTGTTCACAACATTAATAGAATAAACGGAAGTTGAGGAAATCACATTAAAAAAGAAGGGACAGGTCAACCTCGTCCCCAGTGCTTACTTTATTTCCAACCGCGTTTCCAATAGTAAACCCTGGATAGGAAACTTTCTTCCTGTATCCTGATTGGATACCGCAATTGGCTAGTAATGGATTTTTATCGTGTACTTGGTGCTATATATTCACAACGTGCAGTACGTGTTTTCGCGATCATTCGTCCATGCCTTCTCGAAAATACTAATTTCCTTTCCAATTTGCTCATATTAATATGAAATATGATACTGCATGTTGTCTCGATAAGATCGTAACAGTTTGATTTCAAAAATCGTGTTTTCGTAACACAAGCCGTGCTCGCGCTGCTACGAATTGACTCTGTTTTTACCCCAGACACCGCATACAAAAACAAACGCTAATGTGTAACGCATATCCAGGCACCAGACTGTTCCTCATTTGCATACGTGTGCAAAAATCTTGCACATGCAAATGATCCAATACCAGGGTGAGAGAGCAGGTAGTGGTGGGCGCGTACTGCTCGACACCCTGGGGACGAGGTTGGGGACAGGTATACACTTAAAAATACGGTAGTTTTTAAAGTTCTGGGCAAAAAAGGATTTTTTTTTTTGCCCAAAAAATATAATACAGACACTAGATTGGGTACATGTGTACCGATACATTATGTACATATTGTACATACATGTACTATGTAGGTTGCTGTGAAATGTGTGACGCTATCTGGAAGCTTCTTTCATTTCAGACCAAAAATGATAACAAATAATTTATTTCATTTGTGGTTAGGTTACGCCATGTACATTATAGGCCTGTACAAAAAAAATTGTGTTTGCTTTGCCAAAAAAAATGTGTGCTTAATTGTTGTACAAAAAATAAAAATGTTTTCGCCGTACAGAATAAAAAAAAAGTATACATTAAGTTTGCTGTTCAATTTCATTTTTTTGTAATGCACATGCCCTCCAGTTTGTCACACGTTTCATTATCAAGGAATATACAATTAGCCTGCAGTGGCCGGTCGTGGTTGTTGCGCAGGAGTGTACAAGGCCGTCAAGGTCACTATGCAATTGAAATCTTGTCAGCGCAATAAGTTATGAAATAATTTACTTGAACTTCAAATTTGGTTTTTGGGCTTAAGCCCCCCCCCCCCCCAAGAAGTTGTCAATTTTTTTTATATGTTTTTTTTTTATACCCACAATCATGACAATTTGACTGTGGTGATACCATGTGGCCCATTTTGGAGTAGTATGAGGGTGTAAATGGGGCCACCAAAGTCAAAATTTACCATTCCCAGCAAAAAGGTCTGTGGCCAAAAATTTGGGGCAACATTTTTCAGTGGAAAAAAACTAACTTATAAAAATCGGTTACCCCCCCCCCCAACCTACATGTACATAAATAGACACAAAAAACATTGACCAGAGGACAATTTTAAAACTACGTCCAGTCATTAAACGTATACAAAATATTTTTAATATATTCATGTAAGTATAAAAAGTCTCAAATTTAAATTCAAAATTTCACAAGAGGAGGGCGCCCAACATTAAAGTAAACTATATTTTAAAAAAGGGGGCTACAGAGAACAAATACCATGGATAAAGCCCAGAGCCCCATTACTGTCGTGGTCAAACCTTATCAAAAGGAAAGGTAGCATAATGCTCAGTTTGTTTATTTCTTATATTTTGGCAGTTTCATTTTGAAATGATTTCAAATGGTCTCCGTCATCTATAGGTATCTCAAAACAGGATTTAAAGTATGCAAAGTAAACTGGAATATATCGATGCATCATTCCATGAAGTCTGAGACAAGGGAATTGTAATCTTAATCATGCTTTTTTTCAAAGTCTTTAATCAACCATCAAAAACATTTTGTTTGTTTTCAGAATTCCGGTAGGTTCACCTCCACTCCAACAACCCTCCGCATCACAAACCTCCAAATGACGGACGCGGGGTTCTACACCTGCCAGGCCACCAACGAGTGGGGTTCGAACTCCGCCTCGGCACTACTGACCGTCGCTGAGGCGGTTCAGCAAGTAGTTTTCACAATGACTCCCTCGGATCAGTCGGTGGCCGTGGGTAGCCGTGTGACGTTGCCATGCAGTGCGGTAGGCAGCCCAGATCCTGTCATTACTTGGAGCAAGGTAGGCTGTTGCTTGCAAAGCTAAAAATCCCATTTCAAGCTACTGGCTACTGAATTAATTTGGGTTTGAAACATTACTGAAACACAAATTAAATCAAAGGCACATGCAGAGCAAATTTGACAAATTAACATTACTGCACACTTCGTCACACTGATGAAAAGACATCTTCACTTTAAACATTTTCCCCTCAACAGCAAGGTGGCACGCTCCCCTCTGACAGAGTGGAAGAGCCTGCGCCTGGCTGGCTGAGAATAACCAGCGTCATAGCAACAGACTCGGGCGTGTACATCTGCACGGCCGGTAACGGCCTGAGTAGCATCAGCTCACAGGCACAACTCATCGTTCAAGGTGAGTGTCTGCTGAAGTTATGTAAAAAATTTCTCTCCACTCATTGTGCAAGGTGAGTCTTTGCTAAAACTCATCGTTCAAGGCAAGTCTTTGCTAAAACTCATTGTTCAAGGTGAGTCTTTGCTCAACTCATTGTACAAAGTGAGTCTTAGCTTAACTCATTGTACAAGGTGAGTCTTAGCTTAACTCACTGCAAAGGGAACTTCGCTCAACTTGTACAAGTTCGGTCTTTGCTCAGTGCTCTGTAAAAGAAAAGTGAGTTTGTCCTCATATATCAACTCATAAGGTAGCTCAAGGATAAAGTGTTTCACAGTGGACTGTATCAGGTGAGTGTTTGCTCAACACACCCTGCGAGATGAGTATTCTCAAACGTCATAGTACAAAGTGAGTCTTTTCTCATCAGTACAGTGTGAGGCTTAAGGCATTGTGTACCAAGTGAGTCTTTGTTCAAAGTTATTGAGCATTCACTCACCTCATGTTACAAAGTGAGCCTTTGTTTATAACTCATGGTACAAGCTGAGTCTTTGCTTAACTCATTGTACAAGGTGAGTCTTTGCTCAACTCATGGTACCAGGTATGTGAGTCTTTGCTCAACTCACTGTGCAAGGTGATGGAGTCTTTGCTTAACTCATATTGTACAAGGCGAGCCTTTGCTTAACTCACTGTGCAAGGCGATCAAGTCTTTTCTTAACTCATTGTACAAGGTGAGTTTTTGCCCAAGTCATTGTAGAATTAAGCTGAGTCTTTGCTCAACACACTCAACAAGCGGAGTCTTTGCTTTTGCGAGGTGACTCATTTCTTAATTAAGTCACTGTACAAAATGATATCTTTGCCAAACAATATTAAAGTCTTATATTATTTTCTCGCGCCTGGTGTTTTCATATCCAGTTCCACCGAGTTTCACGGCCTCCCCGGTTGATACCACTGTCCTTGCAGGGGAGTCGGCCTTCTTCCAGTGCCAAGCGGAGGGGAATCCCACCCCTACCATCACATGGACTACACCTACCACAGGCACCTTACAGGCACCCAGCGGCCCCCATGGAGGAGTGGAAGTGTCTGGAGATGGGACGCTAAGGGTCAGTCCCACTGAGAGGCGACACGCCGGGACGTACGTTTGCACGGCAACAAACTCTGTCTCAGTCATCAGTCAGAGTGCGACGCTGAGAGTGCAAAGTAATTTTCAAAATTTTCAAAATAAAATACATTGAGGTTTTTTTTTTTCCCATGTAATTGTTGACTTTCTGTGTATAATTTAATCATGTATCCGGTATATTCTAAAGGTGAAATTAAAGTTTGACATTTTTTCAGCCATCAATCGTATTTGTTTGAACGAGCATACCTAATAGATTCCACAATATAAGTCATTTCTTTTATTTATTCAAACATGTTGAAATCTACTGACTAATAAATTCCACTCCACTTTTTGCATCTACTTTAGGTCAGCAAGCTTCTATACAGTTTTCATTCAAAATTTTCTGAAATGTGTGTACTTTTTTGCACAAGTGATGTAGTCCAGTCCATGCAAGTCCTCCAGACCCAATTCAACTCACAAGCTATTCAAATGATCTTTGACAAAAGCATTCCTTTGTTATCGTTAATATCCACTGTTTCTTGTGACTGGACTGCTGATTTGGACTCGACTACATCCCTGTACAGGGTGAGTAAAACAAAAACAAAACCCAACTGTCGGGACCATTGTTTTAGTGAAGTTCTGCATGTAGAACTTTCAAAATCTAGGATATGAAAGCTCAATTCATAAGCTTTCTTGTAGAACAAGAATCATTCAAATCACTCATGTAGTTTTCAAGTTATGGAGTTTTAAACACAACCACCATTTTAAAGTTCTGTCCACGGATCACAAGACGGTAAGCATTCTTTCAACAAATCGAAAACAAATCACGTAGGGGTGTGTATGAATTGTTTTTGTTTTGCTGAAAGATAACGCACACCTTTTTTTGTGATCCAAGGACAGAACTTTAAAATGGTGGTTGTGTTTAAAATTCCATAACTTGAAAAGTACATGAGTGATTTGAATGATTCTTTTACTAAAAGAAAGCTTATGAATTGGGCTTTCTGATCCTTGATTTTGAAAGTTCTACATGCAGAACTTCACTAAAACAATGGTCCCAACATTTGGGTTTCGCTTTTTTTGACTCGCCCTGTATTGCACAGACCTGTGTTGTTTGAGTGAAATCAGTTAAATTTTGAACTTGATAAACAACTATTTCTCCCTCATGACAGGTTCACCGGTTATCACCACCTTCCCCGTCGACCAGCGCGTCATCGAGGGCTCGTCCGTCCAGCTGGCCTGCCGGGCCGAGGCCGATCCGACACCCAGAGTCACCTGGCTCTTCAACGGCGCCCTCATTGTCAACGACCCCAAACACAGCGTGTACGGTAATGGCGACCTGACGCTGCTAAACCTGGAGAAGGCCCAGGAGGGGGCGTACATGTGCCGGGCGGCGAATGACCTAGGGGTGGAGGAGGCGTCTGCTGTTGTTGTGGTGCTGGGTAAGTTTGTGGGATAAGCTTGTAAAATTACTTTGTTTGTATGTCACAAGACCAAAAGGACATTCAGTGTGGCGGCTTCTAGAAAAAGAGAAAACAGAAAGAAGGGGAAGACCATTCAAGGTAGTGCAAGGACAGTGTTGTTTGATGCAATAGACAATTTTTAGGGCTTATGATTTATAGATACCACTGCACTGACTTGTTTAAAGCCCAAGTCCATCATTTGCAGCTATTCAAAAAAGTAACCAGAGTAATTATTGTTGAAAAACATACTGGTTGAAAGATAGTAAGGGGACTAAACTCCCTGTGAAATTATCCTTTCTGGCAAGCTCTCATTTCGAAGAAATCAACAAAAGAAGGCATTTCCAAGGGTGCTTGTTAAGAAGCACCGTAGGAAAATTTAAATTAGTTGTTCGTTTTGTTATTCGGCGCAGCGCGCACAAGCATTGGAACGACGCACAGGCGCGCGCGGTTGCTATAATTCATTGGATCAGTGCTTATTGCTATATATGAAGCTGAAGCTGAGCTGAAACTTCATCAAGTAAGTTGTTCAGTATCCTTCATTAGATTTTGAACACTTATGTTGCTTCAAACGAACAAAATGCACTAATTACAAATGATGGACTATAGCTTTAATGATTTAGTTTTTCAGAAAATGCCAGAAAATCAAGATATACATTTGTTTCTTACTGTCAATGATCAGTACTCTGCAAAAGTATTCCGTCAAAAATGCTTTCCATCGACAAAAAAAAATCTTTGAAGGTGGTTCTAATAAACACAATTAAAAGCAATTACAATGTACATTATCAACGGAATACAAGACTACGAATGAGCGCACAGTAATGTGTTTTCTCAAAATGTACAGCCTGTCTAAAAAAAAAATGGTACAATCGAAAATGATTTTTTTTTTTCAATATTAAATCTCAACATAAGTAAGTCGTTTTGAGCATCACATTAAAGAAAAAAGACCAGGCTTTCTAATACTTTTTGTTTCATCTCATTTGCTTTTGTCAATCCAGAGATAACTCCAGTTTACTGCGGAACACAAAAATCGAGTTTGTTTCTTTTGCCAAGTTGCAACCTTTTGTGAGCTTCAAGACAGAATGGCACAGTACTCGAAACAACTCTGCCCATGCATAAAAGTGGCACAAAATCGATTTTGGTGCATCGCACTAAATTGATTATATCTCTGAATTGACAAAAGCAAATAAGATCAAACAAACACTATTGGAAAGCCCAGTCTTTGTTCTTTAATATTATGCCAAGTAAGAATGACTGATTTTGAAATTTCATATTTAACCAATTTTTTTTCTGATTGTAGCATTTTTTTTAGACAGGCTGTACATGTAAAGTGGCCAGTGAACTTCAGCAGGTTTTTATACATTTATGCATCCTACTTAACATTTTGGGTAATTTTATTGCTTCAATCCATTGTTATTTCAAAAATAGCAAAGAATCATATGTACCGGTACATGTGCACATTCCTTCAAGATTCCAACAATTTCTCACTGAAACTACTGCTTGCTCTACCGTTTGACTAAATTCTCAAGAACTGTTTTTCTTTTCCTCTTTTATAGTTCCGCCAGATTTTGCCATTTATCCCACCGATTTGATCCTAGAGCTGGGTGACTCGGTCATACTGGACTGCGTAGGCACGGGGGACCCATCCCCTGTACTTCATTGGTTAAAGGATGACCAGCCCTTGGTGCTAGGTATGTACTGGGCCCAATTTCATAGAGCTGCTTAAGCAGAAAATTTGCTTAAGCACAAAAAAACATTGCTTAGTAAAATTAGGTTACCGGCCAAAACTCCATGTGATGTACATTGTTTGTGACTGGTATTTAGCTGTTGTTTACTTAGCATAACAATCGCATGGAGTTTTGGCCGGTAACCTGATTTTATAAAGCAAGACGTTTTTGTGCTAAAGCAAATTTTGTGCTTAAGCAGCTCTATGAAATTGGCCCCTGGGCCCAATTTCATAGCGCTGCTTAACAGCCGACTTTGTGCTTACCGAGCCTCCATCTATTTCATAGGGACCGTTAAGCAGTAAGCACAGCAAAAGTAGGCTTTAACCTCAGAAGAAAACTTTGCTTAGATCAGTGACGTAACAACAGAAATCTGCATGCGCGCGCAACTGTAAGCACAATCACGGCATGAAATAGTGCTTAAGCAGCAGCATGATTTTCTGCTATAGTAAGCACAACTTTGCTGCTTACTGTTAAGCAGTGCTATAAAATTGGGCCCTGGTTAGTTAGTACCTGTATTAAGCCGTGCTCCCATTGGACATTGTTTTGGTAAATCTACATGTACAATGACTTTTCTGTAGAAATTACAATACTATGTTGAATGAAGACAGCTGGCTGGTCCACGCTGGCTTACCATGACCATGATATAATACTTCCTGGCCGAAACTTGTCAGGGAAGATTTCCACGTAGACACGGTAGATCAACAGGGATTCTGATGAGTCCAATGGGAACAGGCCCACGCTGTAAAACTAATGTGACCACGCTGTAAAACGCCTTGCAACCAATGGCCCTTCTTAATTTACGTCACTGCACAGGGGACATCGACAGTGTTCGCGCAACATGTACATAAACATTTGATGGTATGGTTTTCTGTCCCCTTGTATTTAAAGCTTGTGCATATACATGTAGTACAATGTTCAAAGTACAAAACTGATGAAACAGGCACTTCTTTTGACTCATTTGCTCCTTATTCATTCCATTTTTTTTTTCTTCCTCCATGTTTATTATATACTGTAGCATATCATAGGGCACATTTGATCAATTTGGGAGAAGTTTAAACGTCAAAGGTTGTGCACAGTTTCCGTATGTGTGACATTTTGCCTGCCAGGCACAGCGAGTAACATTCTATCTGTGTTGAGAAGGTCCGAGTGGGAACGGCTGGTAGGGTTACGCAATGGCATGTTGACAGTGATACGCAGTAGGTTTCCTTGAGACAGTGGAAGAAACGTCATCGCATGATCGCGGGCTTGCATTGTACTATTGGTCTAATTTTCCTCAACCATAGAGTCCAACATTGCTGTGTTGGCCAACTTCAGCCTGTCACTGAGTGACATCACCGAGGCTAACCTGGGCACCTACACCTGCGTGGCCAGCAACGAGGCAGGAACCAATCAGATCTCAGCTCAGGTCTGGACACCAGGTACGTTACTATGGCATGTTGTTTTTCCAGACGAATACAATGTGAGGTGTTTACAATAAAACAAAAAAAAAAAACCCAGAAAAATATCCCACAGCCATAACAGAACAATCTGCTATAATATTTTTACTTATTGGTGCGCGTGCCTACATTCTGTATTTCTTTTGTAAGGATTATGTGCCAAAAGGATTGCTGTAGAATTTTTTGCTAGCGTTTTCACCACAGAGTGGTGATCGTATAAGCACAGAACGTCCTGGTTATTAGAAAATATCTTGTAATAATATCCTCGATCCTCCATAATCTGCGTAGTTAACGCTTGCAACGCGCGCACATTGCCAAACGCAAATCAAATGTGAGTGCATAGAAATAGGATCGCATAGTTTTAAAGGGTCTGACGATACACACTCTTCATTCAATTCTGTTTTCCTGGCTCTCGCAACCCATTTTTTCCCCATGCCTTAAATAAAGAATTGTTCTTGCCATGGATACCTGTTTTAAAACTATTTTATTTTGACAACCCTGAATTCACATCTGATAAAAATACAACAGTCCGTTATTGTAATTGAATAATTTCATTCCACTCTCACAGACATACCCTTTTTCACCGTCCCACCTACCAACACCACGGCCAACGAATCCATGCCAGTGACGATCCCCTGCCAAGCCTCAGCCCGCAGTGAACCAATGATCAGCTGGTACCTCGTGGATGACCTCGGCAATCGAGGGAGGGAGGTGGGGCTGGGGACCGATCCGCCAGGGTCTCGCGGGGCGGGGAGCTTCGTTGGAGCAGACGGCGGTTTGGTGTTCTCGGAAGTATCCAGGTCTGATCAGGGATCGTATGAGTGCGTGGCGAGTAACGAAGTAGGCAGTGTGGCCAAAACAGCAATACTCCTTGTCAACAGTGAGTGTCCATTAACCCTAACCCCCTAGGCCCTTGTTGCTTACAACCATCCTCAATCCTCCAAAATCCTCCAAAATTTTGCAACTCCGCCTAAATTTTTCAAAATTGTCAGACAGTCCTGCCTCAAATTCGGCATTCATCCTCAATCCTCCAAAATCCTCCTCATCCCAAAACTTTGCACTCGTGTTTAAATGAAGGATAACCAACGCCAAATCCTTCAAAATCATCAGACAGTCCTGCCTCAAAATGCATTCATCCTCAATCCTCCAAAATCCTCTTGCGCTTCAATCACCATTCATCCTCAATCCTCCAAAATCCTCATGTGCTTCAATCACCATTCATCCTCAATCCTCCAGAATCCTCATTTGATTCAATCACCATTCATCCTCAATCCTCTAGAATCCTCCAAAACCGCCAGGAGGATTTTGGAGGAGTGAGGTGGGTTAGGGTTAAAGAGGTTGTGGAATGCTCGAAGACATTTCTGTCATTTTTTGGATATTGCCTAAGGTGTGATGAAATAAAAACGACTATTGTTTCTGTCATAAAATGAGTACAAAAGGTACTTTTGAGAGCTGTTTTTCAAGTCCTGTCATGCCTGTTTCGACCCGAACGTGCAATTTGTGTAAAAGTCGTCGTTGCGGGCAGCAGACAAAACACAGTAAATCGTGACGTAATAAACAGGACTCCCGATGCAGAGTAGCATAAACGAGTCCTGTTTATTACGTCACGATTTACTGTGTTTTGTTTGCTGCCCGCAACGACGACTTTTACACAAATTGCACGTTCGGGTCGAAACAGGACCTGAAAAATAGCTCTCAAAAGTAACCTTTGTACTCATTTCATGACAGAAACAATAGTCGTTTTTATTTCATCACACCTTAGGCTACATATACCAAAAAATGACGGAAATGTCTTCGAGCGTTCCACAACCTCTTTAAGTAACATTAATTTTTGGGTTTTACTCTTCACTGATGTGATTTAGTGTGATTAGTGGCAGTGCCACGGTGCTTTGTCAGATTTAAACCAGCCAGCCGACCCCAGCATGCTTGGGGGTCGAGTAGTATTCAGACGTCTTCGCTAGTAAGCAGGAGGTCGTGGGTTCGTTGCTTCCTATGATAAATCTGATGCACTGTCAAAAATTGTCATGGTCAAAACTGTTAATGGCTTTGATTTCTTTCTTTTTGCAGCTTACCAGTTTTAATAAGAAAGGACTGGCCTCCATATCTGTCTGTCCATTATATCAAAAATGTATGTGTAATCTTCAGATTCGCTGACTGTGGTTTAAAATATGACCAGTTATCCTGCAGGGACCAGTGTTTCCCCTGCCCATTCAAATGTGAGGCAGCCCACCTCGCTACTTTCAGTGACCACCTCGCTCAATTTTTGCCAATATCACCAACTCGCTGTGAGGATTTGCAATAAAGGAAATACTAATCGACAAATTGTCATTTTGTATAATTTTAGTGTTTTCCTTGACCTCTATGTATCAAGAACTCACAATTTGGATGTTTCTATGGAATCATCTCGCAGTTTTGAGAGCGCTGCATCCTTTTCAATTCACAGACTGCGTCAAGTTTGTTTCAATCATCAGTTTGAATTTTTACCACCTCGCTCAGTTCATTAGCCAGGGGAAACACTGGCAGGGACAGTTAGTGGGCAATCAACCATTTCTTAGACATAGTAAATACCTTCTGTCAAACATAGGTTAATTTTTTTCTACCAAAGACTATGAAATTTTGAGTAAAAGGGTTTACACATCTTTCTTACTCTTACATACCACCTTAAGTCACAACAACCTGACAAATCTTCTACAAGAACAACTCTTTAGATGCTCATAGACGCTTGAAAAACTCCTTAAAATCTTTGACTTTTGTCGTCTTTGAGTAAATCATATCAGTGCAAGTTGGCTCACCGCATGGGATGTGTTTTCGTCCCTTAGTCCCATCCAACCCAAAAGTGACCTGCTTTTTACTATGTAAGCCGCCCAAACCGCCCTGCTTGTAAAGCTTGTTGCAACGTATACTGCCCCAAACCGCCCCATCACTCTATGTTTGTATGGCTTCAAGGAATAAATGCATTGTTCAACAAAGTACTTGTAGTACAGGGCCCAATTCATGGTGCTGCCAAGCACAAGATTTTCTGCTAACACAGCCCCCATCTGTTTGATGGAGACCACAAGCATAAGCACAACAAAAGCCATGCTTACTTCAGAGGAAACATTTACTTAACATAGTGACATAACAACAGAAATCTCCACGCAAGCATGACCGCTAGCACATCCACGCCGTGAAATAGTGCTTAAGGTTTGCAAATGTTTCTGCTATGCTAAGGACAACTTTTCTGCTGACTAGTAAGCAGTGCCGTGAAATTGGGCCCTGGCTGTTAACACCAATCATAAAATTCAGTTGTTGTTTTCCTTTATTTCTCCCACATCCCTCCAATTTCCCCATCAAGTTGCCTCTGAGATTATCAGCGTCACCAGCCCTGTCACTGTCTCCGAATCCGACTCCCACGTGATCCTGCAGTGCGTCACCGCCGGTCAGCCCCGCCCACTTCTCACCTGGTACTTGCCCACCGGTTCCCGGGTACCGGACGACCCGTCAATGTACAACACCCAGCCGGCCAATGGGTACCTTGTGGTCTACTCGCCGTCTGTCGAGAAACACGACGGGGACTTTTCGTGCCTAGCGGAGAATTTCTTGGGAAACGATAGTGCAGTTGTCACGGTGATCGTACAAGGTAACGGCACCAATTTTCAAGATATGATACACTAATCACAATACGGACCATGGTCTTGAATCATGTATGGCTCTTATGAAATCAGCTAGGCCTGAATACATTTGGGTCGTGCTTTGAATTTGGGATCATTTTTTTTCCTGTAAAAGTTTGTTTTTATGTTAAACAGGGATGCCCCTTTTAATAGGCTCCTAACATGCCAAAACGGCACGAGAGCTTGCATGTGAATGCCCCTTATTTTTTCTTGGAAATTCATTTCAAAATGATTTCTGTGTGAACCCTGTCTGAGGCAAAGGTCCAAATTGCAATATGTGGGCAGAAGGTCCTGATTGTGTACAAATTTACAAAAATCTCATCATTTTTTCTTGAAGCAAAGCTTGTAAGGAATGGGCACCTGAGCATGCATGTGTATTGAGCTGAGTTGATCAGAGATGAAATTTTTCCGATTTTAATCGGAAATCCGACTTTTTGAATTTTCCAACGAAATTTCCAATTTTTTTACAGTGTGTCCCACAAAATTTGGTTTTGTAACGATTTTTTTCACAAAATGTCATTTCATTTCAATCATAATTTCAAAGAAAAGTTGATGAAAAGTCGATGGAAATGACACGTTAAAATCATCGCGAACGTAGTTTTAATCTCTTTCGCCAGTCGTTATTGGAGTGTTTCAACGGTAGAAACATAGGGCATAACACCAACAGGCGACATGGAAAAATCACTGTGTCGCACGTGCGTGCGAATAAATGCAATGGTAGTTTGGTACCGGTGTACGTACTGCACCGTCATGACCGTACCGTCCGCTAGCACATGGCCGGTCGGGAACGGGTAGCCTTGTGAACGATCCAGTGGATAAAATCATTAGGCCTATGTTGTGCGATTTTCGGAGGTTACAGATTTAGTTGTACAAAATTCAATGCTTTAAAATCCTGATGATTATCTCAAGGATAGCGAAGAGCATTAGCGAAACATTTCACTGGCATTTGTTGGAAGAGAAAAACGATAATGCCAGATTTTTCCCCCACGTGTATGGTTGAATCATGGACATGATTGAAGCCCCATGAACGGTGCCCTTGTCTTTCGGACTTTTCCCTCGACTTTTTCAAGTAAGAACTGAACTTCTTTATTGACTCCATTACTCTTACCGTAATTCAGGCACTTTTTGTAATGAAAACACTGAACTTTTTTTTCATCGTAACATTTTGTTTGAATCGAAAATAAAGCAGGAGTTGGCGTCCGGAAATTGGGCATGAAGTGTATTGTACATGCATGTACATGTGTGTAACTGCAGCGCAGCCCAGATTTCGGACACGTATTTTTGTTCGGCTTATTTTCCGATTTTTTTGCCATATGCCAGTTTCATCTCTGGTTGATAAGATTTGTTTTGGGGAATTATTTGAATGGGGAGTTTTGGGGAAAGGGACTGACTTTTTTGTATCTATTCGCATTTTTGTTACCCTTGATGGTTCTACAGGAGTTCCAATTCTAACGCGCTTGCTTGCAACAACAACTGAAAGCGCAGTGATGTTGCAGTGCCTGACCAAAGGCTCACCGACCCCCACACGGACGTGGTCAAGGGATGGGCTGGACATCAGCGCTGGCCTGGCCGGTCACTTCATCGACAGTGACGGAGGTCTGGTCATCCAGGATCTAGATCTGGCTCAATCGGGGACATACCGGTGCATTGTGGGTAACTCCTTCGGACAGGTGTCGGCTTCGTTCAGAGGTACATTTTTATCAAAATTTGTTGCATGGTCCAAGTTATGCACCTAGACTGTGTATGACCTCGAGAAACTGACCAATCAGCAGGAGCCTTCTATATGCGCGTAATTCGAGCTCCCCATGTGCGTAAACATCACGCCCACAATGAGTAGCATTTGTGTACAGGTTGTTGTATTACATTACAAATACGCGGCATCCAAATTGACCAATTGCAATCTTATTTCTGATTTCTGAATGAAATGATGTCACGCATGCCTAGATATCAGACGTAGTTATTAGACTTATATGTTCTTAACTAAATCTTGTGTACAGTCATTTTTAAGGCAGTTCTTTTTCCCCAGAGGAATGTGCACAGCTTTGTGATCTAAGATGTTTGTTCTTTTGAGACCTAAGATGTTTATTCTTTAGCAGTTCTGTATGAATAAGTTTTAATCTGTTTCAATCCATTTGCAGTTCCAGACACCCCTGGTACCCCGCAGGTCACTGCCATCACACCGACCTCCATAGACCTCGCCTGGTCCCCCCCAGCTCCAACCAGCAATTTCACCCACATCGGTTACCAGCTGCAGTACATACGCTTCACAGATGCGGACTACCGGGACGTTGCCGAGGTGATAGGAGATCGCTTTACTTCGGTGATGGGATTGGTGCCGTACACCGGATACGCCTTCCGCGTCCGTGCCATGAATGAGCTAGGAGGGGGAGCGTTTAGTCTGGTGACGCCGTTTGTTCTCACAGCGGAAGCAGGTAAATACATACAGGAAACTACATTCTGCATTGAGGTACACTGTATTGTACATGTACACAATTCTGAAGTCTTTGGACTGAAGCGAACGTTACTGGGTTTATGCGCCAACCTTCTATTTATCTTTCTCCTAAAAAAATCTAATTGCAGATTCGGTTACCATTGCCTCTATAGACTTGTGTACATTTACTTAAAGATGCATTAGTTCATCGTGTGATTTCTTGAGTTTCCCCTCGACAAAATAGATTTGTTTTTCAATTGCTATTTTGTCCTTTTCTATGCACCTTAGTTCCCAGTGAACCGCGTGACCTGCATGTGACCCCATCAGGTGACACCCTAATAGTCACCTGGTCAGAGCCAGAGTCCCTGAATAGCAACCCAGGTATGTAAACATGAAACACACCACCACCCCTAAACCACCACCCCAACCCAGGCTAACCCTTCTGCAACTCACATAGATTAGGGCAATTCCAGTGTTATCATGAGGGGTGTGAAATTTCAGCTTTAAAGCTGATTTCAGCTTCTTTTTGTTTGGGATTTCAACTATTTTCCCCTCACTTGCCGTGTACGAAAGTATAGAAGATTTCCATAGTTCAGCTGTTTTACACCTTTTTCAGCTGTTTTCAGCTATTTTTATCAGAGGTCACTCACACCCCTGTGTTATGTAACATCTGTGTCAGAGATTTTTAGAACTCGGTGAACAAACCTGAAAATGTATTTTTTAAATCTTACACATCCATCAACTGGTAGTGGTCAAGGAGATTACAGACTATGAGTTTTGGATCATTTCTCTGAATCATTAACTAGATATCATGGTTAATTGTCTCTGTCATCACAGACATTACACTTCCTTTCATAGCACTGGAGTTGCCCATTAGTAGTGCAGTATACTTTCCCTCGTGTAGAATACTTCAACACGTCCTGGGCAGATATTTTTTTAAATGTGTCTGATCCACAGACATATAGGCGTAGGCCGCCAGGTCCCATTCAAAACTACACCCGCATTCCGTGATTTCGTGGCGCCCGACTATAATTCAAACTGGGCAAATTCACCCCTCGGTATCGGGATATTACACACCCAAACTGTTCAATTACAAAATTCTGTGAAGTCATTTATCGATTGTAAAAAATCCCATGTGTACTTAATATGATTTATGTAGATTAAAAAACAATAACATGCACAACTTTTTTCAACTTTTTTCAATCGGATTGTAAGTAAAACAGCCTTTTTTAACTCGAAAATTTATCATAAGATGGAATTTTGCGTTGGGGTGATCGAAAAATTTATGTTTACTGTCCTAAGCCATTTCTGCATTGAACGCGTGGTTACATGCGCAAGTTCATTATAATAAATTCCAGTCTGCTTCAATGAATAATTCAAAATTTGTAAAAAAGTATTCCCTAATGTTTAAAGCCATACTTGAAAAAAAAAATGACAGTAAAACAAGGCTGCATTGTGTCTGCATAAATAGTCTGGCCCCATCCCGTTACACAGTTAACAATTAATGAAACACATTCAGGGAACTCGATAAAAATGGCCAATTCTTCAATAAGGCCCACACAATATCTCTAGCAATGTCTTGCCTACTGGAGCGTATCTAGGTGGAATAAAAACAGAATGATTTGTTGTCGTGATTAGATAACAAGGAAGATTGGCAAAGCGTACAGATCCTTTATTGATAACGTCGCCCATGTTATGTACATTTTGTATATGTATTTGTGTATTCGTTCACTTTCAACAATGGACCGATCCAGTAAGCCCCTCCCACTGCGCACGTGGGCAAATTAACACGTGCTCCTCTCCAATGCCACGCTGCATTTTCCTGCCGCGCGCATCATACGCACGTGCACCCATGTCGGACTTTTGTGCACGCATGTCGGACATAAATCACGGCTGTGATTGGTTAGAGTACCATAGGGCGGTGCTTACTGGATCGGTCCATTAACAACAGCACCCTAGTTTCAGTGACCTTCATCTTATCAAAAAAAAAGGCGACGAAATTGAACTTCAAAGGCATGGGTTGAATATCAATTGACAGATAATAGTAAGACACTAACCAAAATAAGTTATGACTACGATATTATAACATAACTTTCCTAAGTATACACAACTATCACTTACATTTGTTTACAAAGATGTGTACATTTTTTGTGTCGTAAAGCGCATTGAGACATTGTTTAATGAGCTATGTAAGAACCGTTTTATTATTATCATTATTACAACAAAAAGACTTAATTTAATACACTGTACAAACTTTTTTCCTATGTGTCAAAAATAACAAGTTCAGATTTATCGTTACCGTTTTGACAAACTGACACATCCGTCCAAAACCGAGATTTTCTGAAATCTGAGATTTTTGAATATTCTAACATTTTATGATGTCCTCTACATGATTACCAAATTTTGAGACTTAACATTCCATCGTTCGTTACTTATAATTACGCTAATTGCACAAGGTGTTGAAAGTGCTACACACTAAGTTTTTCGTTTTGACAAAGTGACGGATCTCTATGTGTCATTTAGTCTCATTGATCTTACGCGTGTGCTATATTTAGAAATATGAAGCCTCCACGATTTGCATTTTGACGAAGTGACGGATATATTTTGTAATTAATATCTTCTAATTAAACATGATTTTATGAACAGAGAGAATTGTTTTTGGCTATTTAACTCCTGGGCTATTGTCTCAGTTTTATATTTTTCAATTCTGGGGGAGAAATGTACACAAAAATGCTAATTGAAAAATTCACCAACTTCAAACGCAATTTTCTCAAAACTCGGTTTTGCATCTGTGTGCACAGATGTGTCAGTTCGTCAAAACGGTGACGATATGTGCAAAAAAATAAATAAACAAATTATCTCAGAATGGAGTCTTTTATAAATGTATATACTTTAAGCTTTATAACTCATATTTTAATAGTGCATTTGTGAACATTTTGTTTGGGTTGCTTGTGCTTAATTTAAATCTTTATGTACAGGCTGCAAAGCAATGTGCAAGTTTGAGTTTGGATATAAAAGTTTAACATAGAAATAATACAATTTACATTATGGCCGGCACTATTAATGGGCCACAATTACAAGAACTGTGAAGAGGGTCTATGGTGGGTCACACAGAGTTTATTAAGAACAGCTTCATGATAAGTATGAAGTTAATTACATCCCCCTCACTCTGTGGAGCATCTGCATCTGATCATGGATCGCAAGACTGGCCTGAAATGCGGGTGCTTGGCGGCATAAATTAAAGGATTGACGAAGCCACTTACGAAAAGGATCAGTGCCCCGTACAACTGGTAACGATTGCTCTCTGTAACGACCATAATGCAAAGCGGAGAGAAACAAATCACGAAAGCAAAGACTACCACGAAGAGGTTCTTGGTGATTGCGAGCTGCTCGTTCCTCAAGCGGCTCAGATGATCTGAACTCCCGCTTTGTCCTGGAGATGCCTCACCAGGTTCCTGGGAGCTACTGGCGTTGGCATCGGTAGCGTCTGGCTTCGGAGTAGACCCGGGTTTCAAGGGCTTCAGGGTCGACTGCAAATTGAGGCTGGTATTACGCCGGTTCTTGAAGTGCTGTTTGACGTGTTGCCAGATCAGTGCGTAGGAGACGATGATCACAAGGAGTGGAAGAGGATACAGGACAACAAACTGAACCTTGTCGTAGGCAGCTGCTCTTGGGTGAGTGTCTACGTCACTGCGTCACTGGGTGTACAGGCTACCCCCTATGGCTGTAAACACAACGCCGGCAGCTGCAATGCACGGCACATCAGACTCCAACGGGTAGCCCGGTGTGGTACTCGCCATACCAAGCACACTCCAGAGCAAAGCAAAGCTGGACAGGCAATCAGACACGCTCAGGTTGACCACGAACACGTTGGTGACGTTCTGGAGTTTCTTGTTACGGGCCACAGCAACCAACACCAGGCTGTTACCAAATATTGCCAGGACTATCAGGATAGAGAACCCAACGGAAAGGAAGATCAGCTCGGGATACGTGAACAAGGTCCCGTTGAGATAGCTAACCGATGTGTTAGTTGCAAACTCCATGTTGAGTGCTTACTCTTTTAGTAACCTGCTGTATTTTGGCAGTTCTGTGCTGTTCCACAAGCCTTTTTATAGATCCCTAAGCTTTTACTGTGTCACTAATTAAAAGGGTCATAAAAAAGTCCATGAAACAAAAATCTCACATCCTTCTTTCATCTTCAACATAGCTTTAGCAAAGATCCTGTGAACCATAACAATAAATCACTAATTAAAGGGTCGTAAAAAGTCCATTAAACAAAACTCTCACTTTCTCTCATCTTCAACATATCTTAAGCAAAGATCTTATTAGCCATACAAATAAATCAAGAGATTGTCAGTTTCAATGTACTGCAAGGGGAATTGTCCTGTGAAATTTAATCTCCAGAAATCATTGGGGGCTGACCTCATTTTTCCCTACAAGTTTCAGTTTGAACTGAAGTGTATGAGGATTTTTATAGGAAGTTGAAAGTGAAATCAGCCGACTGACAATTATTACCTGTAGCAGTGTCTTGCTTCCTGGAGGCGTGATCAAAGTGGAATCAAACCAGATTGGTGGTCCATAAAATGTAACTATCGCCACTCCAGCCGATCTGGTCAATTCGTCAGCTTCCGTTTCCAACAGAATAAGCCATTTGCGAGTAACCAATACCCTTTGGGATTTACATTTGAAAAACGTCTGGTACAATGACTTGCTCAGAATGCTTGGCACATTTTAACTTTGAATTCTCCAGACCAAAGACACTGTTGCTAATCACAAGATTCGGGGCAAGCTCTTGCATAGTTACGTAAGAGACGCTCAGCACCAATACATCGTTCACAATGGGTGAGAATGGCACAAAGACACCAGACCATGCCGGAGCTGGGGGTTGCTAGCATTAGGCTTGACCCGAATCACGTGATATAGTAACAGTCTCTTTGGTCGGGAGGATGCTAGGTTAAAACGTGCAAAGCATTGTATTAAGTCAGCGTTCCAGATTTTATTCAAATTTAACTCGCAAATGGCTTATTGACTCTAGGCCATCCTTAAGCAGTAGATGTGCATGTCAGACCTTTTTGGATGCATGTAAGACATTAGTTCAGGCCTGTGATTTGTTAGAGCAGTATGGGGCGGGGCTTATTGGATCGGCCTTACACATGTATATCAAACGTTGTTTGCTGTCATGTGAAGTGGTTGAAAATATACGTCAGTGAGGGGCAAAACATATATTTAATTTAAATCATCCAGACGCAAATTCCACGTTGTGAATAGTTTTAAAATTACTTTTTAAAAAGCTATACGGGAATAAGCAAAGACATTGAGAACAATAAGAATACAATAGTGAAAATGTATAATGGTCGTTTTGGATGTTGAATTGAAAAATAATCGGGATTCTCTTTATATAACTACAACATTATATCGATAAGATGAGAGGGGAGACGACTACTGAATAATTCAGCAGCGGCGTGGCCTCCAATTATGCCGGGCCTTTTGACAGGGAGAAGCTTAGCTAGTCCAGCAGAAGCTAACCTCAGAAGTCCCCAATGTCAACCACGAAAATCAAAGACGCCGGACAAGGCAGCTGGGTATTCTTTTGTTATACTGGAATGTGCCCGGCCAGCTCACACACAAAAGGAAGCTGATCTATCAGCCAAGTCTTGCCCAGCAAGGGGAGTGGCTTGTCATCTATTCATAGGGTCTGTGTCTATTGTCATTGGATGGGGATTAAAAAGGCCGTGAGGCCGAGGCGTAGCTGCGGCATGTCTAGGCCTTTCAAAGGCTTTCCTGCGTCAGGGTATTGCCGTGCTCCCTTAGGTGAAAAGGCATATTGGGAGAGCATACAAAATATTGTATATATATATTTTTGGTCGCCTTAGACCAAAAAAGTTGGGTGCCAAAGAAGTGAGTGCAGAATTCTCAAGCCTTATGGCCTTACTGAGGTCACCTCAACTTGAGCTCCACCCTTAAGGATATGTTTGATAGTTCTAAGTGGATCGAAGCGTCATCTGCAATATCAGCCGACATTTGAAGAAGTAGAAGAAGTAAAAAAAGTAGTGGGGAAAAAAGCCTTGTCGCCACACCACTTTTGTGGAAAGTACCATACCAGAAACTGAAGCCTTTTTTTTGGCCTTACTTATTATGGTACGTTTTGTATTGTCCTTTAATGAATCTTTCACTTTCAAAACTTAACAGCACAGTAGTTTCATCTTGTGGGAAAAAAAGTGGAGGAAATGTAACTCCAAAGGCATGTGTTGAATGTCGATTGAGAGCTAATACTACACTAACCAAATTATCGATAATATCACGACTTTTCTTTATGTACACAACTATTGCCTAACCTTGTTTAAAAAGATGATGTACAAAATAAAGGGGTTATTTTAATACACTGTACACACATGTACATATATATATATATCACGTGTGTGTCAAAAATATTCAGTTCAGATTTATATACAAAGAAAGAAAAGATTTCCATAGTATACGAAGTTCACTCAACACTCTGTGTACAAACCCTATGAGAGTGGACTGAAAAATTCCAGGTGTTTTCGAAGAAAATGCTTGTATTTTCTCACTGCTCAAATTGACTTTGATGACATGAAATTGCCATCTGGGGGCTTGTTAGTCAATACAGAGGAAAATTAGTGAACTTCGCATATGGTAATCTTGCCCAAAGAAACACTAATTACATGTAGCTCTGTGCTTGGTGTCGGGTTAGGCATGTTAGGTGAGGCAGCGTCCTTAATAAATGTATTCATGTAACTCAGTTTTTAATTTATTTGTGATATTCTAGCCTAATTTAAGTATAAATGATGACTAGTTCATTTGTTTATGATGTTTGTGGCAAACTGTGGATGATGTTATACAAATAACGAATGTTTGTGAGTGCGATGGTAAGAATAATTTCGTGAGGTGACAGATTGAATGTTCTATTCCACGAGGCGAAGCCGAGTGGAATAGAACATTCAATCTGTCACCGAATGAAATTATTCTTTCCATCGCACGAACGTAAAACATTCGTTATTTGTTTTATACGACACCTGAATAAATTCTCGTCATTTGATTGGTAAATTATAAACTACAATGTATTTCGATTTCAAAGATGTTGAACTACCCCTTCACGAAAATGTTTGAACCCAACGCTGTAGCGCTGGCTCTTTGGAACAATACGCGCTACGCTGAACGCGCACACCAGCATGCATTTTGCACGCAAATACCGCGTCATGGAACAAGCGCAAAGTGAAATTGTATAACGCATGGATATAACGCATGGTCGCACTGTGCATTATACTGAATAATAATATGTCACGTGATCTACAATTCACCAATCAGATGACGGGGATTTATTCAGGTGTTGTATAATTTCCAATATTAAATTTCAGTAGTTCTTACTTTTATTTATGTTAAAATGGATCTGCAATGACAATGTCAGAGCTCTTTGATGTACAGGAATGAGTTATATCAAGGGGCACGGTCAAGATTTAATTTGGCAGGGTCTCGTCATGAATGTTCCCCATATCAGAATGTTAACGAATCCTTCTGAAATCTGGAATTTCTCAGTTTTTACCAATATATTAAAGGTGTCTTTACCTATCATTGTTTATACACAAGAAAATGATACTTTAAGGGTGTCTTAAGCACAAACCTATACCATAGACCCCATGTTACCCCCGGCAGCCATCAAACCCTCTGCTGATTTATATTTTGTGGAATTTTCATTTTCCCCAATCTTGCCCTTCTGAATACCATGACATCTTTTGGAATTGATCGGATCTGGTCATGGATCGCAAGACATGGCCAGAAGTGCAGGTGGTCAGTGGCAACACTCACCACGCCTAACACTCACGTTAATGTGGAGTGTCATGGCCTAGTGGTTAAGAGCACCGCACTGGACTCATATGCTCTGGTGTTTCAGAAGCAGTGGTGTGGGTTCAAGCCCGGGTGGACAATTATGCCCTTAAGCAAGGCATTTAACCATTATTGCTTCGTCCTTCGGATGGGACATACATGTACATGTAAAGCCGTAGGTCCCATGTGTTGTGTAATGCAATGCACGTAGAAGAACCCAGTAACACTTAACGCAAAGAGAAGGGGTTTGCCCTGGTATTTCTGGCCTCCTGTTAAAAATCCCTTGCGGAGTCCTTTGGAGAAGAACGAACCAAATAAATATATTCAAATTTCTGCCTCAAAATAGCGTAACATACATTTTTTTTTTACCCTCAATTTAGGTAACATTGTCTACCAAATTGCCTACCGTCTACAAGATGAGGAGCCAGGTCAAGAGACTGTTCTCTCCCACGACCACAATGACCTCCCTTACAGTGTGATCATACCAAACGTGAGACGTAATGCCGAGTATCGTGTGCGCATCCGTGCAGGGAATATCCTTCTAGGAGATTGGAGTGACTATGCGAGCATTGATGTGCAGACACTGGTTGATGGTAAGGACTTAGGATAAAAAACATTCAGAAGATTTGGTTTTCCTATTACATTTGGCAATTTCAAACATAGGATTTTCCAGCCGGCACTGAATTTTTTTTGTCCCTGTTGAGTGTCACAGGGCCACTTTATCACGATATGTCAAATATAATAATGCTTTACATTGCAACTTCTGTTGAGTCCCTCATACTAACAAAAGAGATTTATTCACATAGTGCTACCGCAGTGCAAACCTTCAAATTTCAAATTCTGTAAATGTGGCCGTTTTAGCAGCCAAAAGACACGTACAGATGAAAATACCCAAACCATCACTGACCATAGCAGAATTGCAAGTGATGGATGGTGGAAAAATAAGGGTAACTACTAACTACCCGATCATTCCATAAAATGTCTTTATGTTGTGATTTGTTTCCCTTTATTTAGCTCCTGTGAAGTCAGTCACTGGTCTGAAGGCCATAGCGCTGGGTTCGTCTGCAGTCAAACTTCAGTGGGAGGTAGGTTGCAACAACAAAATGGTATTCTTTTTGGAAACTAGTCTCCCTTGTAAGGAATTCCTGATCTTAGGGGGGAAGGTTAGCCCCATGCGTGCTTCTGGTTTTATTCCTCAAAGAACGTAGCAGGAAATATTGAAAACGTAGTTATAATTGAAAGTGAAAAAGCCCATTTTATGCCACAACACATTATCGCCTGGACTTTCATTGTATTAAAGTGTGTATATTCACTGAAAAATCAATAAAACCTTAGAGTGCTGGGCGGTTTCGGGAGTAATAACAGTGAATAGACAGGACATTTTTGGGCACTCCAGTGACTAAAGCGTTTAATAAGCCCCTTTCATATCTCTTGTCTAGATCTCCAACTGCGAAGGACCGTTAGCCTTTTTTAGATATTGTGGATTGTATGAGGGAGGTAGTTAAAGAGTAATTTCAAATTAGAACCCGGCTCCAAGGAGCCCCCTCCTATTGTGTCCTGCGTGTATACATCTCCAAAAGGCAGGATGCTGACGATAGTCATTAGCCACAGCTCTAGAGGCTCACTTCAGACCTAGCCTTATTGTCGCAACTTTTTAACATCACAGCCCGTTGATGACGCAACGTTCGACCACTACAACATCGCTTTCCGTCAGCTGGACAGCAACATGTCCTACGAGACCTTGCAGGTCGCAGACATTGCCGCCGACAACCTCACCATTACAGGCTTGAGAGAGAACACAGACTACGCAGTCAAGATATCCTACACCAATGCCGGGGTCAAGGACCGTACTCCGATGAGGTCCAGGTGAAAACGGAACTCGGTAAGTATTGGAACCGGGAAAAGATTTGCATTGATTTCTCCTGATTTCAGGATTTGTCCTGATTTCAGGCTTTGTCCTGATTTCAGGATTTGTCCTGTTTTCAGGATTTGTCCTGTTTTCAGGATTTTTCTCGTTTTCAGGATTTTTCAAAAAGAATCCCTTTTGAAATCTGGAATCCCTGTGGTTTACCGTAAAGGTATTGTGTCTTACATATTGTGCAAAGTTTACTTGGTCTCTGTGCGCAAACAAGAGAGGGCTCTTTATTACCAATTTTGAACTGGTTCACGTGCATATAGCGCAAAGTATTTTCTAAAAAATGAATGTGGCCTAGCGTTGCGAACTTAACAAGTTCTTCTTCAGAGGCTAGATTACCGGGAACAAGGAGCAGGAGAAGAAACGCAAAAGGATTGCTTGAGTGGGGGCACTGAATGGAGTGGAATGACTAAACAAAGGATGGATTAAATAGGAGAGGACAGACCACAAGGATTTGATTAATAGTATTAATCAAAAGTATTTTCAACAATCCGATCATATGTTTTCGAAACATTAATAACTATTCTCTGGGTTTTTTTTTTCAGTGTTGACATTCATAGTTGCTAACCCATGGTTGGTGAAAAGTGCCAACCACGGGTTAGCAAAGAAAGGTTAATTGCAACCCAAAGATATTTCAGGAGATTTGAGGGAGCTACTTGTCTCCATATGTACGAGGTTATCTCCAATCTAGCAAGTGCACTTATTGATAGAGGTAAAATAAAGTGGCTGCGTTGTTTCACCCAGAGCCTCTGAGCCCCAACGGCTACAACCAAGACGGTCTGTCCAGCGGCGTCTTAGCAGCGATCATCTGCGCGGCAGTGGCCGTAGTCCTACTCATACTCATTCTAGTGGTCATCGTATGTCAACGCAAGCACGACCCCACGGGATGGATCGGCAGGAAACGTCTCAACCCAGATGCATTGTGGATCCACAAGAGGTAGGTCCAAACGTGCTGTGAAGCGCCCCAATAACTTGGTTTACTACGGCGTGCGATAATACATGTACTTACGGTAGGGGCTGACGCTGCTTCCAATAGTGTGTTACTGCCTTAGCGAAAGTAATTTGGACTTGATCTAACACATATTCAGATGCCAAGTATGAGAACACAGCCACTACCGGTACGTTGTTCTTGTGGTCCACAGTGATGCAGTGTCAACATTTAAATATTGACACGTTCGTAAATAAGCAATGCATTACCCATGGATACCCATGATAAAGTGCTTGATGCTACAGTGATAACATAACCACAATTAATACAATATTTGCCTCCAAAATGTCAAAATACCGGTATTACGTTATCGGTAATAATTACATTTGTATTTGAAATCATGCAGGGACACTTTCTTCAACCCATATTGACAAATCACACATGGTTTAGGGTTGACCCCGCAAGCATACATATGCTCTGGTTTCCAAGGAATTTGAAAACATCAGAATTATCCTCACGAGTTTTATCAGGTTTATTTGAGAAAAAAATGCAGGCTGTTAGAGCTAGTACTCAAGAAGCCTATTCTGAATATTCCTAGAATTTGATTCTATGCTGCGCTAAAAATGTAAAAAGTTCACATGTGTATGAATCTATTTACATCCCAGAAGGGACAACACCTGTGAAACAATAGCGCACATGAAAACAAGTTGGCACAAACTCTCTTTTCTTTGTTTGATATTGTGTGATCCTGTATTTTTTCCAGAATAACTGTTTTCTTGTTTGTCCAGGTGGTGGTTGTCTGATTTTGTCTTTGGAAAAACGAAACTGCAGCAATCTGTTTCCTTCTTTTCACTGGTTTGTGTCTCTTTTTCCTCTGGTTCTTCCCCCTCCCAAATCAAATTAACATTTGCTTTCTTAATAATAAATTTGCATATAACCTTTTACCCTTGATCTGTGACTTTGTTAAATTCTCGTAATTGTTATGGCTTATCTGTCATTTCCCCTCTTTTGATCTTGCTGAATTGTAATTTTTTTCATAACTCACCCTGCCTAATCTAAAAAATACATTTACTGCATAATCATGTTGACCTTTTGTATAAATGACCTTTGCTGATCCATCACATGACCTTATTATGACCTTGACCTGACCTTAATCGCAATATAACTGCCTAAATTGCATTACCAATGTTTTATATGATCTCGCTCTACATAACCAATACATTATCGGCATAAAAACAAAATGGCAAAATTGTATGCAAATAACCTGTGCATGACCCACAATGCATGACCTCATGATCCCGACGCAACCTCGGCATGACACCCCAACAAACCCAAAATATAGATACTCATACGGAGACGAACATTCTCTCGATTCCTACCCGGATGACAGTAGCGGCAACTCGGGCCAGAAAGGGACGTACGACGTGGCCATCGTGAACGAGAACTACCTGGCCGACGACACGATGATGTCAACAGACTCCGCTTACGATCTGGGGAGCGGCGACGGACAGCTGATGGAGGAAGGGCAGAAGAAAAAGAAGAAAAGAAAGCGGCCCAAAGGATGGTCTGATGTGATCTACAAAAGGTGAGAGAGCTCTGTGTAGTAGACTCTGAAACACATAAACAGTGTGTTAACCCTATGAGCTCCATGTGCTAACAAAAGAGGGTGCCCTTCTACCTAGCAACGACGTCCCATGGCCAGGACATTTCGCTGGTTGACGCGCACCTTTCCGTGTGTGTGTGACGCGCGTACACCAGGGGATTTGTTCTATGTACACGCAGTGGACGCGCTTTGCAGCAAATGAATTGCAGTCAAGCAAGATGGCGTCGGTTGGTCACCCCCAACTGTACTTCCTTTGCCGGTGAGGGGGTACTTGTGAACATAGCGGATAGCTTCATTCCAGGGACATTGCGTATTCATCACAGTGTAGAAGTCAAGTAGGTACATTTCCGTGAATACGAGTACGTCTTGAGTACTATAAAAGTCATGAGTATAAGTACTTTAACATGAGTACAATGCAGTTTTCTCCATAATTTCGAATACGGTACAGTTTTAAGAGTGTCCGTACACCCTATTCACTATCTTGACTATTGTTACCTAACTCATCCCGCTAAATATCTCAACAGAATTCATGAGATTCCGAGGACACAATGACCAACACAAAAGAGGTATTGGGATATATCATAAGTAAGCTTCCTAAACAGTAGAAATTTTTTTTTTTTTTGGTCATGTATGTACTCGGGTAGGAGAACATATCTATAAACAAACGTAGGAATACTTTGCCACATTTAAGAAGGGGTAAATGTTTCTTGCAGGGCACGTTTGGTCTAACGGTAGAGCACAGACCTCATGATCGTGGGATTGTGGGTTCGAGCCCCGCCGTGGCCATGCAAGTTGTGCCCTTGAGTAAGGTGCTTTACCTCAATTACTCCTCTGAACCCAGGTGTTAAATGGGTACCGGCATTATTCAATACCAGGAAGGTAACAGACTCGCTGTGGAGGAGGTGTGGCGATCCCCCCACAGCAGCAGCATTACATTGAGTCTGATTCAATCGCTTTGAAGAGGGTAATGTTAAGTTTATCATTTAAGTTCTTTTTTTTTCCATTTTGTTAGCCCAAGAAGTCCTGGTGTTGTATTGGTGAAGAAAGCGGTGATTGGGGATTCTGACTTCAGCCCGCCGCCAGTAGCGCTTGCCAACCAAACTCTTGATGAAGGTAACAGAATGCTTTTCTTTTTTCTTTTGCTTTGGTTGTTTTTGTCTGTCTTGTTTTGTTTTGTTTTTTTGCTATTTTTGATTTGTCAAGATTGGAGAATTTTTTTTTCTGAAGCATTCTGTAAAATCATGGCACCTGAGTGTGCTGTCATCTTCAAGAAAGTGGAATTTTTAACCAGAGTTGAAAAAAATGGCAAAAACCTTCCGTCAAAACTTTATTTCCCCATATAGTGTACACCAAGCAGAATTACTGTTCGTGCATATGGATAATTAATTAGCCATAATTCCAAAATCCATTGACCTTTAGTCATGAAATTGCTTGGGTTATGTTCATGAATAGTTGTTCTATGCATGTACCGAGTTTCATAATTTTTCGTCACTCGATGGCCGAGATCTTAGTCCATCTCAGCTGATTTCCTTAGGGTTAAGTGAAATTCAGATTTAAAGTAAAAACCTTTTCTGACATAGGCATATTTTTGGATACCTCCGTTTTCAAAATGGTTGATTTGAATGCCTTCTTTCATGATAGTTCGTCCTGAGGATGAGACAGAAACAAGAGAGAAAGATGAATCAGCGAAGAACCCCACCGAAGAACAGAAGGATGAAAAAGGCTCTGTGGATCCAACTCCTCACAACCCTGACATCTCAACCATCTCAGCTGATTTTCCAATTGCAACTGACTTCCCAGTGCCCGACGAGGATGAATCATTTCACGGCCACAATGCCGAGTTTCTGTCATCGGAGGCTGACTTTCCCGTACACAACGCCGAGTTTCTGACCGCCCACGCCTCGGCCGCAGCCGCTGCGCAGTTCCCGGTCTTCCCCAACGCCAACGACAGTTTGAACCTCGCCGCGGAGCTGAACGTGGACGGCAAACAGATGCGCAAAATGGCGCGCAAGGCCGCGCGGGAGCAGAAACGCAAAGAGAAGAAGGAACGCAAGGAGAGGGAGAAGGTGGAGGGGGCGGGGTCAGGCCGGAGCAGGAGGCGGAAGCTGTCGGACCGCATCACCAACCTGCGCAAGCGAGGCTCGCTGAGCTTCAACCGGGAAGATAATGACGGAGGCGGGGGCGGGGTGGTGGAGAGGGATTACCCCATGATGACTGAACGGCAGAAGGAAAATGCTGCCATGTTTTGACATTGAAGAAGAAATGAAACGGACTGCCTCTTATTCTAAAAGGCAGCATTAAGGCTGGTTCAGACTTCATGCAAATGCGAAGTGAATATGATGTCACAAAACCTTCGCTGCAAAGTTTGTCACAGTTTTTGAATGTGTTCAACTTTTGCAAATATGCAGCACGAAAAAAAACTTCTGTGTGAGGTAACAAAATCAAAATCGCATTCGTAGATGCATTCATTTCATTGGTCAAGATGCCATTACAAAATACAAATAGCCAACTCACAAACTGCAACTTGAATTTTGTTTGATTGAAAGACAGAGAGATAATTTGGTCATTCACTCTGCAAGCTAATATAGTAGTCAAAAGGTAATCAAGAAAAGTGTTCTACTCCCTGTAAGTTTATTACAAGCATTTATTTTACTGGACTGCAGCTGTAGGCCTATAGTGTGTGTATTGAACGTAATGATAGCTCATTGTATACAAAAAATGAATGTTTGTGAGTGCAATGGTAAGAATAATTTCATGAGGTAACCTATGAAATGGAATATTTCATTTGTCACCGAATAAAATTATTCTTTCCATTGCACGAACGTGAAACATTCATTATTTGTTTATATAACACCTGAATAAATCCTTGTCATCTGATTGGTTGACTTTTAATAGCCAATTTATTCAGGTTAAAAAATGTTTAAAAGTTCAACAATCAACGATCCACCAATCAGATGACTGGGATTTATTCAGGTGTTGTATAATTCATAATAATTGCTGTGTTTGTTTCCCTTAGGCCCCCAAAAAAGTCTCCAGTTTCTGGTATGGAGCTTGCCCAAAAAGTGGTGCGGCGACGCGGCTTTTTTTTTTTACCTGACTTTTTGGCTTCAAATGTCGGCCGATGACTGCAAATGGTGCCCGACTATTAACTTAGTACAAATAGGCCTATATGGGATTGGGAGTCCAGAGAGGCCACATAAAGCTTATTCTCGACCATAACTCCATCTAAAAACACGTTAAGAATATGCAGCAGCAGGATTCCAGTCAAACCAGTGAGTTTGGCGGTTTTTAGACATCATCTTTCATTGAAAAAAAAAAAAAAAATTTCATTTTGCCGACGCGCATGGCTACAGCGACGCGCGTGCATACCAGAAACCGGAGACTTTTTTTTTTTTGGCCTTATGAAGGGCTTGCTTTGTGCCCGTTCACTATCAGTCATTTGGTATAAGCAAGTGTGATTACATTTCATGTATAGTTTCGTGTAGTTTCTCAGTATTCATTGAAAAGTCTCACTTTGGTATTCAATGTACATGCACATGTACTTTGTAGCATGTTCGTTATTACAATATACACTGTACAACTTTTGTGTTTTCAGAGAGGCTGACTATAATTAACGTTTGCTAACAGTTTTCTTGTATAGTTTTTGTTTACATATTTTGTAAGTCCTTCGTTGTGAAGACTTGTCCTACTAGGACCTACATGTACATTTGCCATTTTGCGAACATTTATTTCTTTTTTTTCCCATTTTTAAAAACATTGTATTATAAATATATGCTAGCTTGTAACTTTTGAACAATCAGAAAAATTGTAACATACCTTATATGTTGCGACCATTTTAGACGGTTTCTTTATCCCAGGGGTATAAAAGCATTGCCCTTTGTAATGACTGCCACGCATAAGGGGAGAATGGGAAATTAAATGGGAAATGGATGTTTATTTCAAGGTTTTACAAGATGTTTAGCGGGTCTTTTGGGATACATTTGTGGTTCAACCTCGAGTTACGACTTGTTAAATGTTGTGTTCTTCCCTGAAGTCTATCAGAAACTGACTTTGTTTAACTTACCTTAGACATTATGACATCACGCTTTGTTTACATTTGCACTTCCTTTCTCAGGAGAGCCAGGTGGGAATGAGGCACTAACCTCTCAATAAGAAAACGCACATGTAAACAAAGCGCAGTATCCTTATGTTTCAGTCCTGTTATAGTTGGGGAAAAAGTGAACAAGAGTGCCAAGTCCGTTTGCAGATGGGTCATTCTAGAAAGTCAGGGTCCAAATTCTGAATTTTTTCCAGTCCCATTTTTAAACGTTGTGATTTATCATTCAAATATCATTCAAAATGACTTCCAACTATTTTGTTATATATATAGGTAGTTTGCTTATTTATTCTTGGAAACTGACTGCATCAACGAGTGCATCTAGAATTAATTACAAAAAAAATCAAAATCATACATGTCAGGTGTAACAGTGACTGTAGTAGGCCAGCCAAATGTGGAAAAGTACCCTGGAGAATAATTTCACGGCATTTTTTGGTAATAGCTGGCATCCATGCTAGATCGTTTCTTTGAATTATAACAAACAACATGTGGTGGAGCCACCGTTAATTTTGATCCTAATTATACCTTATTTGCATAAATCTTTAATACCTGCTGTGTAGTATATTTTTGCCCTTATTTGGGTATATCTTTTATTATTGATTTTTTGAAAATTATATTTTTTTGATTCTACTTCACATCCTTACTTCAATAACATTTTCTAACGCATATAAGCGACTGAATAATTATTAGTATATAGTAACAACCCAAAATGGCTCCTATTATACCCAAAAGTTGGGCGCATTTTACTTTGTCTCCAGATTTCTTCAAGAAGTCTTGTCAAACATCAGTATTGATGAGCTTCAAATTCACCAAGTTGCTTACTGGCACAGTGACCCTATTAAAACCTTACAGAAAATCATGTGAACAATGATAACATTGTGACATTTAGCCCAGCAAACATAAACGGGAAAACGGGGTGTCTGTTTATTAGCCTAATTAGTGAAGGGTTGCCTAACGTGAGATACTTCATAAAGTTCAACAAAATTCTCTAAATGATTAGAAAGAAAATTAATGGGAAAGAAAACATTTTGACACTGACATAATTATTACAAACATGTTTTTTTTTTTTTTTTTTTTTTTTTGGGGGGGGGGGTTTCCTTGAACTTATTCAAGTCTCCCACGTTAGGCGACCCTTCTCCTAATTTAAGCCCAGTTTTCAAACAGCAAGCTCGTTTTCCCCCGTTTTTGTTTGCTGAGCTTTATACCACAATGTTATCATTGTTCACATGATTTCCCATAAGGTTTTAATAGGGTCACAGTGCCAGTAAGCAAATTGGTGAATTTGAAGCTCATCAATACTGAATTTGGCAAGACTACTTGATGATATCTGGTGACAAAGTAAATGTGCGCAATTTTGGGTATAATAGTAGCCATTTTGGATCGTTACTATGACATCGTGATGATTATTTCACTTACATGCTTAAGAAAATGTTATTTAAGTATGGGGTGTAACTAGAATCACGTAAATAAACTTTTCAAAAAAATAAAGAATTTACCCAAATATGGGAATAAATATATTACACTGCAGGGATTAACAATTTATGCAAATTAGGTATATTTAGGGTCAAAATTAAGGGTGGCATCCACCTACATTTTCTTCTCCATCCTTTGACTGATTGATCTTACATGGTTGCCTGCTATTACCACAAAATGCCGTCCAAAATGTAATTTTCCACTTTGTAAGAGTCCACTACTGGGGAAAAGTTGACCCCAAATGTATAGAATGATGCAAATATGTGTGTAATACTCCTACTCAATTCGGATTTGGTGGGTCTTTTTTCAGTTGATGTCTCATTCAAGGTAGTTGAAAGGGGCCTAGTAAATGCACACAATGATCATGTGCCTGGATTTGTCTATATCCCGATTAATGATGTGAAAGTCTTTGCATGATGCCACTGAGGCTGTTTTATTCAAATAATAAAACATTCTAAACTATTCCTACATGTATACTAATATGATATCCATATTCGGAAATGTGTGTGTTGTCTTTAGATACGATTGCTAGAATGAAGCCTTCAATTGTGTAACCAAACTTTTTTTTTATTTAAATGCATGTATAACACATATGTAAACTGAGTGCCTTTTCTGTGGATTTTTGCAGAGAAATTGTATTCCGAATATGTAATTTGAGTGCCTTTTTTTCCTCAGTACTTAGCAAATACGTTTTCAAAGAAACGGCAAATGTAAAGTGTGGAAAAATGTACAATACACAGACACAATGAAATATTACTGTGTTTCATATCAAATGGGGTTAAGGAGAAGAGTTTGTCAGGGTGTTATTTTCGGTATCACAAATCGGGATCAACGTGGATCAAACTATAGTACTGGGATCAAACTGGGGTACTGTATGTGTAACCTCGTGGTCTGGAGGTTGTGGGTTCGAGTCCAGCCTAGAGTTTGGGCAGTGGCGTAGCCAGCAGGGGGTAGGGGCAAGGGTATCCCCCCCCAAAAAAAAAAAAAATTGTATAAAGACTGCCTTTTTCCATTCAATTGCCATTTTTTTCTCCAAGTGTTTACCACCCCCCTTTAATATTTTAAATATTAATATATATTTTTTTTTAAACAAGTTCCCTTTGAACAAAAGAATGAGCGGGTTTTTGTTAACTGACGGCTAGGCTGTAACGAGTGAGTGTTTGCTGGTTTCGCGCGCGCCTCCCTGAAAAACAATATGTGGTCCGATACTGTGTATGAATGTCCGTTTTGAACAGTGCCCCCATTGTTCGATACCAGCCCCTCCCCCGCCCCTCCCCATTTGATTTTACGGAGGCCAAGTGTCCGGAGAACAAACTGTCTGCATTTCAGCACGGATGTGCGCAGCGAGTGCCCTTCTTAAGAAATGTCCCCCCCCCCCAAATAAAAATTGATTTGGCCCAATGATCAGGGGGTAATAACAATTTAAAACACAGGGGTGTGAAATCTCAGCTTTAAAGCTGATTTCAGCTTTTTTTCCCCCTCACTTGCTGTGTAAAAAAAGTATAGGAGATTTCCAAAGGTCAGCTTTTTTACACCTTTTTCAGCTATTTTCAGCTATTGTTATCAGTGGACACTCGCACCCCTAAAAACACTTTGATCTAAAAGCGCTATGTACCTATTATAATTAAGAAACAAGTAGTTTGCAGGCCGTACGTCACTAAAAAAATCAAAACAAGAAACTCTTCTGAAACAGATTTCGATATTAACAAAGAAAACACTAAAGAAATGTATTTACATGTACCAGTGTCTCGTTGGAAACGCTTAACTTTTAGACAGCCCGAATGTACACTGCTAAAAATAATTGTCATAAACATCTTAATATAAGAAAATAAATGTTATATATCAAGAACAAATGTCTTGTCTCACTCTCTACTCCTAGCTGGCGCGAACACTCAGTTTCATAGTAACAGGAAATGATCAGACTAAATGTATGATGCAACCTTGCTAAAGACCTCCAGTGTCTAGATTGGTGCCAAGTTTTTCAGTCTGTCAATTAGATCGATCATTATTTTTCATGCATTGATGATAGGCATTTTTTCCCCCGACTTCTACCAGTAAAAAACTCAAGCATGGAGAAATGTTCTCGTCTGTACTTATGAACTTGTGGAGTTTTCCTCGTAAGATAACCCCTATTTACACGACCCAAAAAACATGAGTAGGCCTACACACGGTTTTATGCAAGTCCCACCAGAGCTCCCCAAAATAAGCTTGACATTGTATCAAAGTACTCAATTTAACAGCTAAAACCAAATCCGCTAGAATTACTTCTAGAATAAATGAAGTTCATTTCTTAAATTTCAACATAAAATTTAAATGAGATCAATACTTTTTTGATGTTGTGCAGTTGTAACATGCCATGTGGACATTATACATGTACATGTACGGACCCAACTACACACAACATATTTACTGTAAAGGAAAACTATTATTATGGAGTTCGCATACATGTTTGAAACCAACTTTTATTTGGTTTGACCCCGAGTCACTATCACTTCCTTAAGCCAAGTAAAGAAAACAACATGTTTCTCGTCTCGTCAGGATTTAGAAAGTTATTTGAAGAGAGAGTCCCTTAAGTGCTATTCAATATTATCAACTTTATCGTTATTTATTTCAATGACATATTTCATATTTTCATGATGGCGACAGGAAGATAACTAATTCAGATGTATAGCCAAAAATGTACCGACAGACCATCCGTGCTGGGTGCAAGGATTGAAATCTTGTCCTGTCACTCAGCCACCACAGGTTTAACATGTGTAGGGGGCTGTGGGTGGAGTACAGAAAACACAAAGTGAGTAATTAGACTAATTATCGTAACAAAATTGTCATTTTGTCCGTATAGTGACACACTTTGGTTCCAAGTGTCTCACTACACGGGCAAAATGACTCAATTATTACAATATTGATTCAAATTAATCACTTTGTGTTTTCTGTGTAGGGGAGAGGGGCTATAGCAATGGAGTTATGGGAAAGACTTTTTTCGTGAACTAGTGTATTGGAAGTCTCCCTAACGTGCCATGTTCGGTGTCACAAACTGTGATCAACTCAAGAAACACTTAAGTTTGCGGCCACGTCACTGATAATAAAAGGAACTCTTCAGAAACCGATTTTGATATTTACAAAGAAAAAGAAAAGAAACAAACAGCTTGCACCGAAGTGTCGTGGAAACTCTCTTGATTTTAATAAACAACCCAAATGTACCACTCGTTTAAAGGTTTATCTGGGCAGAACCACCTCGGACTTGCCAGTGTCGATCAGGCATCCCTATCAGGCAAGGTCACAGTTAGTTAATTCTCGTTCACTATTTTATAGTTTATATAGTAACTAATGATATTTCTTAGCTTTTGATTTACACATTTGTATTACATTTTCTGTTTGATTTCTAAGTTTAATTTTCAATTCATTTTTGTATTCCTTTGTGGTTTTTATTTTTGGAAGTAGGCCTATGTTTTAATCCTTTTGTACTATATTGTACCCCAATATTTTGTATTGCCCCCCCCCTCCCATTTTAGTTAGTTTATTTATAAATATTCCTGTTTTAATATTCCACAACCCGCGACAGAAATGTCAAAGTAAATAAATATAATATAATATAAAATATTTTGGGTGCTGCAATAATACATAGACAGATAAAAAGGTTTCCATTTTATGTTTTTTTTCAGATGATGCTCAAGCACCATTTTATTTGTCTTGCGTTTAACTGTTGGCATCTGTACAAATAGAGAAAAGAAAATACTTTGTGGATGATACAACACTCAAATAAATAAATACTCACACACTGGCACACATGTATGTTCATATAGTGAATGGTTTGTACAAAGTAGAATTATACAGTACTTGAAACAAAACTTTAATTTGGTGTAAGATAGGACGGGTTCGGGTTAGATCCAGACTTATGTCCTAATGACTTGGCTATGGCTGTCGACAACAATGGGACATGTGTCAATGGGAGATGGAGTAAGCCACTTCCTTAGACACATGTGAAATCGAAGCCATATAGCCAACTGTTTCTACAAGATGCAGGATAAAAACGTGTACGTGTGAGCAGATGATAAAAATATGTCCAATCTCATGATTTCCTCTCTTTTTTTCATTTATCTTTTCCCCCATGCTGTGTGAGTTTGGAACCGTTTTGCAAACAGATTTCAGCACTAAACGTTTTTGAGACATTTTTTTTTCCAGCCACTTTTGAAAACTGACTGAATCCGATGGTATCTTGCCAATCTTTGGACACCCATTTATGTTCAAGAACTGTTTTCAACTATCCCCATCTTGCTGACATGAAAACTGTTTGATTGGCTTTGTCTTAAACTGAATAGCCATTTTGAGTCAATTGAATAGAACTGTGTGCACTCTGGGACCAGCTTTACTAGGCTCACCTTATCTTGTTTGAAAATACGAGAACAGAAGCCTTTAAAATGGATGGTTGATTTGATGCCTTCTTTTCATGATGAATCATCCTGAAGATGAGATAGAAACAAGAGAGAAAGATAATTCAGCGAAGAACCGACCGAAGAACAGAAGGATGAAACAGGCTCTGTGGATCCAACGCCTCACAACCCTGACATCTCAACCATCTCAGCGGATTTTCCAATTGCAACTGAATTCCCAGTGCCCGACGAGGCTGAATCGTTTCATGGCCACAACGCTGAGTTTCTGTCATCCGAGGCTGAAACAAGAGAGAAAGATAATTCAGCGAAGAACCGACCGAAGAACAGAAGGATGAAACAGGCTCTGTGGATCCAACGCCTCACAACCCTGACATCTCAACCATCTCAGCGGATTTTCCAATTGCAACTGAATTCCCAGTGCCCGACGAGGCTGAATCGTTTCATGGCCACAACGCTGAGTTTCTGTCATCCGAGGCTGACTTTCCCGTACACGACGCCGAGTTTCTGGCCGCCCACGCCTCGGCTGCAGCCGCCGCGCAGTTCCCGGTCTTTTCCCGGTCACAAAGCCAACGACTGCTTGAACCTCGCCGTGGAGCTGAACGTAGACGGCAAGCAGATGCGCAAAATGGCGCGCAAGGCTGCGCGGGAGCAGAAACGCAAAGAGAAGAAGGAACGCAAGGAGAGGGAGAAGGTGGAGGGGGCGGGGTCAGGCTGGAGCAGGAGGCGGAAGCTGTCGGACCGCCTCACCAACCTGCGCAAGCGGGGCTCGCTGAGCTTCAACCGGGAAGATAATGACGGAGGCGGGGGAGGGGTGGTGGAGAGGGATTACCCCATGATGACTAAACGGCAGAAGGAAAATGCTGCCATGTTTTGACATTGAAGAAGAAATGAAACGGACTGCCTCTTTATTCTAAAGGGCAGCATTAAGGCTGGCTCAGACTTCATGCAAATGTGAAGTGAATTTGATGTCACAAAACCTTTGCTGCAAAGTTTGTCACAGTTTGAAATGTGTTCAACTTTTGCAAATATGCAGCGCGAAAAACAATTTGCTGTGTGAGGTCACAAAATCAAAATCGCATTCGTAGATGCATCCATTTCATTGGTCAAGATGCCATTACAAAATACAAATAGCCAACTCACAAACTGCAACTTGAATTTTGTTTGATTGAAAGACGGAGAGATAATTTGGTCATTACACTGGAAGCTAATATACATGAAGTAGTCAAAAGGTGATCAAGAAAAGTATACTACTCCCTGTAAGTTTATTACAAGCATTTATTTTTTCTGGACTGCAGCTGTATAGTGTGTGTATTGAACGTAATGATAGCACATTGTATACAGAAAATGAATGTTTGTGAGTGCAATGGTAAGAATAATTTCATGAGGTGACCTATGAAATGGAACATTTCATTTGTCACCGAATAAAATTATTCTTTCCATTGCACGAACGTGAAACATTCATTATTTGTTTATATAACACCCTAATAAATCCTTGTCATCTGATTGGTTGACTTTTAATAGCCAATTTATTCAGGTTAAAAACTGTTTAAAGTTCAACAATCAACGATTCACCATTCAGATGACTGGGATTTATCCAGGTGTTGTATAATTCATAATAATTGCTGTGTTTGTTTCCCTTATGAAGGGCTTGCTTTGTGCCCGTTCACTATCAGTCATTTAGTATACTTGAAAGCAATTTAAAAGCAAGTGTGATTACATTTCATGTACTTCGTGTAGTTTCTCAGTATTCATTGAAAAGTCTCACTTTGGTAGTCAATGTAGCATGTTCGTTATTACAATATACACTGTACAACTTTTGTGTATTCAGAGAGGCTGACTATCATTAAGGTTTGCTAACAGTTTTCTTGTATAGGTTTTGTTTACATATTTTGTAAGTCCATTATTGTGAAGACTTGTCCTACTAGGACCTACATGTACACTGCCATTTTGCAAACATTTATTTACTTGTTTTTCCATTTTTAATAACATTGTATTATAAATATGCTAACTTGTAACTTTTGAACAATCAGAAAAATGTTAACATACCTTATATGTTGCGACCATTTTATACGGTTTCTTTATCCCAGGGGTACAAAAGCATTGCCCTTTGTAATGGCTGCTACGCATAAGGGGAGAATGGGATATTACACGGAAAGGTTTACAAGGTGTTTTCCAGGGTCTTTTGAGGGACATTCGTATCTCAGGGTTCAACCTCGAGTTACGGCTTGTTTAATGTTGTGTCCTTCCCTAAAGTCTATCGGAAACTGACTTTGTTTAATTGACCCTAGACATAATGACATCACGCTTTGTTTACATTTGCACTTTCTTTCTCATGAGAGCCAGGTGGGAATACGAGGCACTAACCTCTCAATAAGAAAGCGCACATGTAAGTAAAGCGCAGCATCCTTATGTTTCAGTCCTGTTATAGTTGGGAAAAAAGTGAAGCAGGAGTGCCAAGTCCGTTTGCAAATGGGTCATTCTAGAAAGTCAGGGTCCAAATTCTGAAGTTTTTCCAGTCCCATTTTTATACGTTGTGATTTGTCATTCAAATATCATTCAAAATGACTTCCAACTATTTTTTGTATATAGGTAGTTTGCTTATACAAAAATAATAATGACTGGAAGGCCAATTTCATAAGCTACTTTTGGATGAAAAAATACTGAAATTGGTCAACCATTCAAAAAATATCACCATTTAAACTCAATGACCCTAAAACCTGTCTCGTCCAAAAAATGTGATTTCAACAATCGTCGTCACAATTGTCTTCAAACATCACCAGCAACTAAATCTTACTTTAAACGTTAACAGTATGCAACAAAGTCCTTTTGAAGGCCCGTCTTTTAAAAAAGTAGATTTTATAAATCATATTGTTTGCCTAACCAGGGTTGTTAATCAAAATATTGTGTGCTACAGTTGGTGACAGTTGTTAAAAAAAGTATTCTGTGTCATTTTCTTTGTTGTTCCAAACAGTCAAAACACACATTAAATTGATTTTTTTGGACGAGACAGGTTTTACGGTCATTGCGTTTAAATGGTGATATTCTTCGAACGGATTGAGCAATTTCAGTAATTGTTTTCATCTAAAAGTAGCTTTTAAAATTGGCTTTCCAGTCAGTATTATTTTTGGTGCTACATATTTTTTTCAATACGAAATATATTTTTGGGGGTTTGGGTTCCGCTTTATTTGACTCACCCTGTATAATCATTCTTGGAAACTGACTGCATCCAGAATTAAATTTAAAAATTAAATTTAAAAAAAGCAAAATCATACATGTCAGGTGTAACAGTGACTGGGGAAAAGTTGACCCCAAATGTATAGAATGTTGCAAATACATGTGTAATACTCCTACTCAATTCAGATTTTTTTCCAGTCGATGTCTCATTCAAGGTAAATAACTTGAAATTAAGGGCCTCATGAGTGCACAGTGATCATGTGCCTGGTTCCGTCTATATCTCGATTAATGATGTGAAAGGCTTTGCATTTATTCCGCGACACTGAGGCTGTTTTATTCAAATAATAAAACATTCCAAACTATTCCTACATGTATGCTAATATGATATCCATATTCGTAAATGTGTGTGTTGTCTTTAGATACGATTGCTAGAATGAAGCCTTCAATTGTGTAACCATACTTTTTTTTTATTTAAATGCATGTATAACACATATTTAAACTGAGTGCCTTTTCTGTAGATCTTTGCGGAGAAAGTGTACTCCGAATATGTAATTTGAGTGCCTTTTTTCCTCAGTACTTAGCAAATACGTTTTCAAAGAAACAGCAAATGTATTAAATATACTGTAGATTTGTATTTTTGTGCTTTGCAAAATTGCCTGCATGAAATATTTTCTAGTAGGCTTACAAAAAAACATGCTGTAAAGTGTAGTGTGGAGAAATATACGACAATACACAGACAGAATGAAATAATACTGTGTTTCATAACAAATGGGGATACGGAGAAGAATTTGTTCGTGCACTATTGAGATGTCTCCCTGATGTGCCATTTTCGGTATCACAAACCGGGATAAACGTGGATCAAACTATTGTACCGGGATCAAACTGGAGTATAGCCTCGTGGTCTGGAGGTTGTGGGTTCGAGTCCAGCCTAGAGTTATGGCAGTGGCGTAGCCAGCAGGGGGTAGGGGCCGGGTACCCCCCCCCCCCCCTCATTATTGTATTAAGACTGCCCTTTTCCATTCAAATGCCTTTTTTTCCCTCCAAGTGTTTACCCCCACCCCTTAATACAAAAAAATGAAACAAGTCCCCTTTGTACAAAAAATTGAGTGTTTTTTTTTAAACTGGCGGCTTGGCTGTAACGAGTGTCTTTTTGTTAATTTCGCGCGTGCCTCCCTGAAAAAATATATATGTTGTCCGATACTGTGTATGATTGTCCGTTTTGAACAGTGCCCCCATTGAAAGATGGTACCAGCGGCCCCCCTCCTCCCCGTTTGATTATACGGAGGCCAAGTGTATGTCAGAGAACAAACTCTACATTTCAGCACGGATGTGCGAGTGCCCTTTTCAAGAAATATTCCCCCCAATGAAAATGAACTTACTACGCCTATGTATGGTGCGTGTGCCCTTGGGCAAGGCACCTCTCTCCCATTGGGTACCTGATTTGAGGGCAGATATGGTTACTTCGTTATTGATTTTAGCTGCCTTACTGATAAAATGGCAGCATCCTCAGAGAGCTGTGATTGTATTTGGACTGTTTCATTGGCCCAATGACCGGGGGTAATAACAATTTGAAGCACTTTGATCTAACTGCGCTATGTACATGTTATTATTAAGAAACACGTAGTTTGCAGGCCACGTCACTGACAAAACAAGAAACTCTTCTGAAACAAATTTTAATATTTACAAAGAAAAAAAAGAAAGAAAGAAATGTATTTACATGTACCAGTGTCTCGTTGGAAACACTTAACTTTTAGTAAACAGCCCGAATGTACACTGCTAAAAATAATTGTCCTAAACATCTTAATATAAGAAAATAAATGTTCTATATCAAGAACAAATTTCTTGTCTCACTCTCTACTCCTTTACAGGGTGTATCAAAGAGAAGTATGCACTCAGGAAAATATCCCTAAAATGTAAAATGTAAAATGTAAAAATAATGTTTTTGAAATATCGTCCATACATGGGTAGATAAAGCTGTCAGGCTTTAAATGACACCAGGTGCTACATTTGCAAATTTTGTGAAAAACGGCTTGCGCACGCAAATGCGATGGTTTTTTTACTGGATAAAAGGCAACAAGAGACACATCGAACATGTAAACAAATTGTGGATGTTAATTAGATAAATCTGTGGGCTTTTCTGTGCACTTCCCTCATTCTTGCCGTTGAATAGACTGTATCGAACAAGATGGTAAGACCTCATCAGTGCACACCGCATTGCAACAAAGGTCTTTCTTGGTAACTGCTATCGCACAGGACAGAGGAATGGTCAGGCGTGTCGTAAATGACATGTTGAGGAGGACAGAAGTCTGTATCCAATGGAATGCTGGTCATGTTAAACATTAATCTGTAATTAAATTTTCCACAGTAAACGTTGATTAAAAAAGGCACATGTTGGACTGGTCTCTTATTGCCTTTGATCCAGTTAAAAACACCACATTGTGTGCGCAAGCCGTTTTACACAAAGTTTGCAAATACACTTTTTGTAGCCCCTGAGCAGTCATGCATGAAATTGGCAACATGATCATGGTGTCATTTAAAGACTGACAGGTTTATCTACCTGAAAGTATGGAGCGATATTGCAAAAATATTAAAATTGTCATTTTAAGGAAATTTTTCTTAGTGTACACTGCTTTTTGATACACCCTGCATAGAAAATATTTGTAGGAATGGAGACAAGAACAGTTTTCTTGATGTTGTTTTAAGAGTAATTTCGTGTAAATACTTCATATAAGTGTCCACGCGCAAAAAATCGAATTTTTAAAAACTTTGTGGGATGAAAGGACTTAGGGAGCAAGTAACCAAGATAGACTTTTTAACTTTTATTTTGCCCGTTGCCATGGTTACGGGCCATTATGTGTTTTAGCCATTTTTCGGCAATTTTGAGGCTGCAAAAATTCATTTTTCGCGTTATTTTCAAAGATCATCTAGCCAAACTGCAAAGTAATGTCACAAAAGTACCTATATCACGACAAAGTATCATCCTTACACTTACAAGAAAAAAATAAAAACACTTCTGAAAAATCTCCTTTATACTATTTTTAGACCCTATAATACAGCATGTTTTTACAACTAGCAAAACTGCATTTTTTACCCCATTTTTATCCCTCCAAAATGGCACTTGCCAGGGCACTCAGAATAATTTCCCTTCGGCTATGGTTAGTTCAGACATTGGTCTTTTCATATCTGGTGAGAAAATGTTGGGTTATTGTATAGCCTTTGTGCAGTGGTGCTCCAAAAATGGTAAATTTCAAAAAAACGTTAAAAAGTGTATTTTCAGTGTTTTCCTTTGTTTTGAGTAATAACTTGTATAATTGGTATTGTTCATGAATCTAGCACATTTTTACAAACAGAATTAGACTGTGTATCATTTTTAGACCATTGGATGAATAGTAGGTCGTGTACTTCCCCCCTCCCCACACCTGGCTACGCCCCGCCCACTCCCCCTCTGCCACCGAATTTTGAACTTGTATGTTGCATAACAAAACAAATGTAAATATGCAAGTGAACACTTTAGAAATAACATAGAGTTCCTTTTCACAGCCTCCCCTTCCCCCACCCCGGGGGCATTGCTTTGAGTTGAGGGTGGGGTGTGACCACCCACCAATAACTTGGCATTGTCGGTACAATCATTGTCACATGGGCAAAACTCATGTGTTTGCAAGCCGCAATGAATAATTGCCATATCAATTGTTCTCTGATTGAAGTGCACCATCATTCCAATGATGTCCAGTCCTCCCCTCCCAGCTAGGCCCCGCCCCTTCCCTTGCCACCAAATTCAGATTTTGATTTCTGCATGTATTTTCCTAAATTAATATTGTAAATAGATGTCAATTTGCAAGTGAAGCTTTCATAATCTACACCAACAGGCGTACCCGTCTCACAGCCCACCCCCTGCCATTCCTTTTCCTACTCCAGTGCTCATTATGAGCAACTACCCCTCCCCTCCCAAAGAATTGTGCAGAATATGTATTATTGTTAAGGTTACATATTGCCTTGCAGAAAGTCCACATATTTACATACACTATGTAGGTTTCGCTATTTTTTTTGTCAACGTGGGAGTGGTTTGGAATATCTGGAAAGCCCAGGGGGGGGGGGGGGGGAGGTGGGGTGTAATATGGATACATGTACATGGTACATGTACATAATGCTGAAATTATTTTAACACAATTGCATTTATTTCATTATTTTCAATACAGAGAAGTGATATGGCGATTACGAGAGCAAATAACTCATATTTTTATATTAAAATACATGTACTTTAAAACAACTATCACTCTAGTGAAAACTCAAAATGGCCTCTATATTGATTGATTGAATTTAATGTGTAAATATGGTCAGATCAAGCACATATAAAGTCGAATATAGTACCGTTATGGGTGCTGCTATGCCCTCCAAAATCGTAATTTCGTAATCAGCATGACATTTTGAGTCTCTTCCAAACTGTCATCAGCAGTCAACATGGCCACACTTCTGTGGTGCATCCATTGTTACATGGCAAGCAATCTAAATGTATTGGTGCTTATAAATTACAGGGTTTTTTTTGTATACAAGCAGGGAATGTTTTGTTAATGTGTAAATTAAAAAAACAAACCAACTTCCCCACCGAACCACAAGTGCTTACAGATTTTATCCCTTTCTGGCGGGTATTTGGGTTTTTTTCTGAAAGGGAGGGGTACAGCACACTGTGATCGCATGTTGATTTGCATATACTTTGACCAATTTTCCTACAACCGATTTGGCAGGAAAATATTGGTTGACCATTACTCTATAATATGACATTCTTGGTTCTATTGCTGTTACCACTAGAGGTGTTTTTTATATATTTTTCCAAACTCTTGTCTAGGTAACATTTTGGGCATAATTTCTGTATTTCTGTGTAAACATTCATCCCAGTCAAGCAATTGTACACATCCATTGTCACTGCCATAGGGACTTATAATTACTGATTTTATTCCACAAATGTGTGGGTTTTCAACCCGAATTGGCAAAACTAAAGTAAATATACACAATTGTGGTGATGTTATTTAATGCTCTGCAATTGATTCATGTAATAACTAAAATAAACGTATACATCAAAACAAACAAAATGGTACAGATTGAGAGGTGAAAATTACATGCGCTTCTCGCACCAATGGCGGCCACGCTACATACTGAGCATGTATTGTTGTTAATTATATAGCCATGAATTTCAGTCATAGGATAATACTTCCGTGGTAGGCTTTGAAAATGGAAGTATTTTTGACTTTAGTTTATGAGCACCGATGTCTTTACAATGGTTGCCATGGTAATAATAAGCACACTACAGACGTGTATTTGTTGCCACAAAACTTTGTTGATTAATGTTGATTAGGCAAATACAAATTTGGAGGACACTTCCACTAAAAAAAATGCTTCAGACCCTAACTACATGTATATAGCCAAGTCAAGTCAGAGTGAAATTCATGCAATCAAATTGATGCTGTGTTCTCTCGGAGCTTTCACTGGAGTGATCGTTGTTTTAAAGTACATGTATTTCAATATAAACAAATAAGAGTTAGTTGCTCTCTAAATCGACAGATCTTTTCCGTTTTGAAAATAATAAAATAAACGTCATTTTGTTCACCACACCTTTTACTGTAATTCCAAAGTAGCTTGCAATATAAACAAATGTGTACAGCGTACATGCGTGTGTCCAGATCACCCTTCCCACCCCCCACCCACCCCCGCGACATACACACCCCTTCTCCTCCTCACTTTTCGGATATTTCAAGCTGCCCCGTGTTGTAAAAAAGCCACCTTACATAATTCAGACTTTCCCCAAGGCCATATGCATGTAAGTAATCTCAACAAAATTGTACTTGTTGACTTGTTGGGGAGGGCGTGGTTATCTTTGAGCTTTGGGAGTGGGGGTGGCAGGGCAAAGGGGCTATCTGTGAGACGGCTGTTGGTGTAGATCGTAAAAGGTTCACTTTCAAATTGATATCTAGTATTTACAATTTAATTTAGGCAAATACATGCAGAAATCAAAATCTGAATTTGGTGGCAAAGGAAGGAGCGGGGCCTAGCTGGGAAAGGAGACTGGACATCATTTGAATAATGGTGCACTTCAATCAGAGGACGATGGATATGGCCATTATTATTCATTGTGGCTTGCAATCACATGAGTTTTGCCCATGTTCCGACACCCCTATGTTCCGACAACCTAGATTGTGTTACTCCCGGTTAGGGTTAGGGTTAGGAATAGGAATATGTGCAGTCGGAACATAGGGGGGTGTCGGAACATAGAGGTGTAACCGTACCGACAATGCTAAGTTATTGGTAGGTGGTCACACCCCACCCTCAACCCCAAGCAATGCCCCTGGGGTGGGGGAAGGGGAGGCTGTGAAAAGGAACTCTGTTATTTCTAAAGTGTTCACTTGCATATTATTTATTTACATTTGTTTCGTTATGCAACATACACATTCAAAATTCGGTGGCACAGGGGAGTGGGCGGGGCCTAGCCAGGTGTGGGGGAAGTACACTACCTACTATTCATCCAATGGTCTAAAAATGATAAAAAGTCTGATTATATTTGTGAAAATGTGCTAGATTAATAAACAATTCCAAATTATACAAGTTTAATACCCAAAACAAAGGAAAACACTGAAAATACACTTTTTAAGGTTTTTGTGAAATTTACCATTTTTGGAGCGCTGCTGCACAAAGGCTATACAATAACCCAACATTTTTTCACCAGATATGAAAAGACCAATGTCTGAACTAACCATAGCCGAAGGGAAATTATTCTAAGTGCCCTGGCAAGTGCCATTTTGGAGGGATAAAAATGAGGTAAAAAATGCAATTTTGCTAGTTGTAAAAACATACTGTATTATAGGGCCTCAAAGTAATATAAAGGAGATTTTTCAGAAGTGTTTTTATTTTTTTCTTGTAAGGGTAGGGATGATACTTTGTCGTGATATAGTTACTTTTGTGACATTACTTTGCAGTTTTGTTTGATGACCTTTGAAAATAACGCAAAAAATGAATTTTTGCAGCCTCAAAATTGCCGAAAAATGGCCAAAACACATAATGGCCCGTAACCATGGCAACGGGCAAAATATCGGATTAAAAAGTCTATTTTGGTTACTTGCTCCCAAAGTCCTTTCATCCCACAAAGTGTTTAAAAATTCGATTCGATTACACGAAATGACTCTTAATTACATAAAACTGTTTATAGCAGTGCACCAAACAAAATGTACTGGCACGCGTCTTGTTTTTGTTCATACACACAAGTCTGGTTTGACACAATTTAACACATTTCGGACTTGCCGGTGCTGATAGCAGTCTTCTCAGTCTAAAGGTGTTCCGTGCGGTCACAGTTAGGATCTGAAGTGCTGAATCGTTTCGCCCTTAGTGTTTGGCAGATCAAATAGTAACTCCACTTTAATAATTAAAAAAAACCTTTAAAAAATTAGCAATACAATTTTGTAACAGATAAAGGTGTCGCCAAATACGCAGTTTGAGTTATAAGCTTTCCAAAGTATTAATGTAACGAATGTAAACTGGACATGTTCTGCAAACTATGATTTTGATGTAAGCCATAGCAAAATACAAGGAAAAGGCAATCACTGTCAAGACAGATTAATAACCGCAATGGCGTCGATTGAAATATTTGCTTTCTTATATACACAAAGCTACTGATGAATATACAGGTAGTAATAACGAATATTTTAAGTCTTTGAATCCCGCTAGTAAAGACAAAATTCGCCCTCTAATTGTGATTTGGCTGTTATTGTTATAATCATGTTTTAGCTCAATGTAACAACCAGTTTAATAACCAAGTTCTATAGTTTACGCATTTTGGCCTCATTCGACGCTGTTAAATATAGTTTTCCAAAGTAATAAATGTAATGAATGTAAACAACGTTTTCTGCAAAACAATTTCTACCGAATATTCATGTTTTTAGCTTAATATAACAACCAGTTTTGTAATCAAGTTCTGTAGATTACGCATTTTGACCTCATAAAACGTTGTTAAGTATAGGTTTTCCAAGGTAATGAATGTTAAGAATGTAAACAGCATTTTTTTTACAACAGATTCTACCGAATATTCATGTAGTAATAACGAATAATCTAAGTCTTTGGATTTATTAGAGTCTGGATATAAATTTGTTGAATTATTTTAGGTAATGTGGAAATACACATGTAAGCTAGCTGTATGTACATGCTAGTAGTTAGTTTTGTGAACCTTTTTTTTTTTTAATCGGGCATTAACTACGGAGCTTTTAAAGGGACATAGAAATCTGCGTTCGAACGAAAAAAATCTGCGTTCGAACGAAAAAAATCTTCGTTCGAACGAAAAAAATCTGCGTTCGAACGAAAAAAATCTGCGTTCGAACGAAAAAAAACTTCGTTCGAACAAAAAAAAAAATCTGCGTTCGAGCGAAAAAAATCTGCGTTCGAACGAAAAAAATCTGCGTTCGAACGAAAAAGCTGTTTGCTGTAAGCTGTTTGCCCTCCCTGTGCTGCCCCACCACTTATGTGGGTGATTTGGTCATGTTTTTTCAGGTCCAACATGCATGACATATGTGCCCAATGTATGTCCGTGGCCAAAGTACAGGAATTTCAATAACTGGTCTGAAAGCAGTCTATGAGCTTTCAAACGGTCTTACTAGGGCTTACTGTTAGTTGGTCATGAAGTTTGACCATTGAAATGAAGATCTAGCTAATTGTCCTTCTTTTTTTAAGAGTCCCTATCCTGTTACAATACTAGCTACAACACAACACAACCCCCCCCCCCCACCCCATCAGTCCCACCCATTATGCTATGCTGAGGCAACACACTTATGAGACATTTTTAAAAGTAATTTGCCTTTTTGGTTTCTTTTTATAAAGTGAGGCAAGTTTTAAAAAATAATTTAAAAAGGCTATATAATTATCTTTCAATTTTTTCATGTAAACAAATATAACTGGTCGTCATTGTGATTTTTAGAAATTTGTCTATCCACAAATCCTTTACAGTATAAATTTTCATTCCTAATCCTTGTAATAGTTCCAAACTTTAGAAGCGACTGACATGTATATATTGTTTGATCATTTCTGGCTTTCAATAAGCCTATTTTACTAGTCTAACACTTGTACATGTACATGTACTTTCTGCTTCCTTACTTTCAGATACGGGATTTACTAATTAGCTGATTCCTACTCATACTCATAGCAATCGACAAACATGTCGGGCTATTCTGATAGCCATGGCTAGCCCGACATGTTTTTTGGTGGCCCATGGATAACCAGTTAAATGTGGAGAAACGTTGCACTTACAAGAGCATGATATGAGTCACATCATGATTGATAGTTTTACATGTTTGGTACAACAGTTTTCAGGGCAAAGAATGTTTTGACCCACAAAAATCACCCACATAAGTGGTGGGGCAGCACAGGGAGGGCAAACAGCTTACAGCAAACAGCAAACAGCTTTTTCGTTCGAACGCAGATTTTTTTTCGTTCGAACGCAGATTTTTTTCGTTCGAACGCAGATTTTTTTCGTTCGAACGCAGATTTTTTTCGTTCGAACGCAGATTTTTTTCGTTCGAACGCAGATTTTTTTCGTTCGAACGCAGATTTTTTTTCGTTCGAACGCAGATTTTTTTCGTTCGAACGCAGATTTTTTTCATTCTTACGATGAATTTTTTTTTCACCTATGTCCCTTTAAAAGCTCCGTAATTAACTTATTACAGAAATGAGTAAATAATTCCACATAGTGGACTACGTATCTCATACAGGAATTGTAATTGTGCATTAAAGGGATCATGCAATGTAATATGTTAATGCGTCCTTGAAAATGCACCTGCAGAAAACCATCAAATTAAGCAAATGAGTCAAGGATTTAATAAAGATAATAGCAAGGCCAGAACTTCGAATGAGGCAAAATGGACCGGTGTTACATAATGGCCTTCCTTTCAAAAACCACTGAACCGATCCAACAAAAAATTCACATAAGAAAGCAAAAGGTTTGTGTTCATCAATTTTATAATTGAATTTGAGGAATTCTATAAAAAAAAAAAATAGAATGTTGATACGTCCTACATGCGGAAGTTTTTGGGGACGCCCTGTATACTGCAGTTTTAATACAACTTGTTATTGTGGCTTGTGTCGTTTTGACCACAAATCCGAAGTTTATTTAATGTTTATGTTTTATTACCTTATTTGCCAAATACTTCCAAAATGACTGACAGTTAAACAATAGTTCAAGTAACGACCTTTGATACAATTTCACTGACAATGTTTTTACCTATAACAACTGATATAATTTGAAGTTAAACGCTAATTGTCAATTTCTATTGCAAATTGATGTTTCAAGAGTTTTGAGACATATGTTATGTTGTTGCGTATAAACTAAAAATTGTTTCTCCAAGCATTTAAAAGTACGTATTTTCAGATTCATTACAGATCAACTGTAATGGGTCATTCCATGTCAGACCAACGCACTTTTTTACCTCATGTCTTCCGATTTTGATAACAATTGCTGTGCTTGTAGGTCCTGATGAGCAATGAATGCACACCAATTTTTAGCCCAATCCGACCTACCATGCGGTCAGGGCAGAAACCACAAAAAAACAGACATTTTCAGAGTAAAATACCACCCTTTTGGTAGAAATATGTCAAAACCGTGTCAATTTTCATCGAATACATGCGAATTTGGTATTCAAATAATAAGACTTGCATGCTCAAATCAACTCTTTTGTCAAAATTAAATTTTGTGAAAAGGAGGTCACGTGACCTTTAATATGTTATCGTGACCTTTGACCCAATTTAAGTAATAATGTATCATTCCAAAAATCAACAAAATGAAAATGAATTGATAGAGCATGTCTTCCTCTATCAGAATCCACTAAAAATCAATTGGGGTCTTTAAAATTTACAACCTCATATTATTAACTCTTAAAATGTCAATTTTTTGTTGTTTCTGCCCTGACCACATGGTAGGTCGGATCGGGCTAAAAATTGGTGTGCATTCATTGCTCATCGGGACCTACAAGCACAGCAATTTTTATCAAAATCGGAAAACATGAGGTAAAAAGTGCGTTGGTTTGACATGGAATGACCCTAATACTATACCTAAACAGCTCTCCAATGACATCGCAGTCATTCACTTCAGAAACAGATAAATTTGTAGTCGAAATAATGTTCAACGTAATAGGCCTAAACACAGCGAAGTTAAGTCAATCGTTGGAAAATTGACATGAAATTCCACTTTCCTTGAAACGCGGGTGGAAAGGCGGTTTTATGCTGGGTGACATCGTTGGCATCACACCTTGTGGTAGATCTTTACTGAGCACCGGTCAGCCACTGCCAGCTGCTGCCCATCTGCCGTTAATGTGATTTGTTGGGGGTCGTACAGACGCTGGGCCACACAGCTGACAAACTGACCTGCGCAATCATAGTTGTGAATATGACCGGTGTTGACTTTACCTGTGTCCATTGCAAGGTAGATACCCGAGCTGTTGCTGCATACACCCTTGCAGTATTTCACTGGTTTACCGCCGATGGTTGGTCGGATGGTGCCGACTGTAACTGCGTTGCCATCAGAAACATCCACAATCTCCACTAGTCCCTCTTCAGTATCACTGATCACAATCCAACCATTGCTCAGTACAGCCAAAAAGCAAGGTCGTATCTTCACTGACATGGTGTGTAGGATCTCACCATTCCTGGGATTGAGCTCAGTCAACACCTTCCTCTTCCCATCACCTACCATGATGTTACCATTCGGCATGACAGCTACGCTCGTGAGCTGCACGTCTGTCTTGCCAACCTCACTCTTCTGTAGTGTGCCAAAATCACCTGCTGGCTTGGTGTCCCTATGGTAAACCATCACCTTGTAGGGGTTAGCACACACCCACTGATTGGATACAACAACGACATCATCTAAAAATAAAAAATAAAATTGAATAAGATTATTCAGATAACTGAATAAGCAACTACTCTTGTCATGTTTATATAAATAAATTACTATAAATAAATACATATCTGATTAAGAGTCAAGTGATTCTGATCCAATAATCCTGAATTCACGCTGAGTATTATGAAACGCACTCTCTTTTTATCTAACTAGTCATTTGGATATGTTTACAGTGTGTCCACATTCGAATAGTGACTTGGATGTTGTCAACTTTTCAGTTCCCCCTTTTTATGTGTGGGGGGGGGCGGTGCTTTAAGATTATGTCTTTCTTTGAACGTTTTTTTTTTTATTATCCATTGCAACAAGTGTTGTACATGTACATGAGAGTGATATACATGTACATGGCGTCCCAAAATACCCGAAACAGTTTTTGCGAGGCTCTATCATCGCCGCGAAATGCGTACCACCATTATTTTTTTTATAAACATTCATTTTAAAGCTTGAAATCTTAATTTGTCACTGGTAATTATTGGTTTGATTTTCAAAAGGTTTTTGAAATTATTCATGTCAAAAACAAACTCAACCGATTTCAAGGAAAATCAATCATGTGCATTTTTTTCTAATGTGGAAATGCTTCATCATGTTGATGATGAAGTGATCTCGTTGTCTTTTAGTTTCTGCCTTTTCTTTTCGTTCCATGTAGACTATACACCTTGAATAAAATCACAACATCGTTCTTCGTGTCAAGTTCAATGTGTTTTTAATATAAAATGCACGTGCAAGTATGTACCTATTCAAAAAGCGTGCTCAAAGTGTGACTCGTGTTTGCATCTGATGTACCGCATCATCGATTTTCCTTAAATAATTGTTTTACTTTTTTGAACAACAAACCAATATTATCCAGGGATAAAGTTAAAATTCCAAGCTTAAAAATGGTATAAAAAATAATGGCGGTACGTGTTTCCGCGCCGACGCTATAGCCTCGCAAAAAAAAGTTGCTGGATTTTGGGGACGCGCTTTACATGCCGATGTATTAATAAATTACCACTAACACCGCACTGGGAAAATAAACTAATATGAAGTCGTGGAATCAAAAAAAGCAGACGTGGCTGCTGTTCACTTTTTTCTGTTCCTTTTTTTAAACCAACACCGTACCGACACAGATGATTTGATCAAGCTAGTTGAATTAGAGGATAACGTTATATGACGACTTGGAAAGTGAGGGTATGCACCCTATATCGTCTCCCCAGTGGTCTAGTGGATAGACGATGAAAATACAAACGTGACTCCAACGCCTCGACTAAAATAATTGAGATATTGCGCCAAAATAAATACATGGGATCAAAGTGTGGATCAGACCAATTACAGGACCAATTAAAAGTACATGAATGTACTTATAATGGTTCTTTTTTGTTCACATATAGTAAATTTAATTGCAGTTTACTTGAGAAATTAAATGGAGCAAAAACAGACGCAGCTACCAAAACGGCATATAGGCCTACAACGCAATGGCATATAGGCCTACACACATGTATAACTCACATCGCCTACTGAAGACATTGACAGGTAAAAAACTCACATGCAGCGATCGGAATGTAGATCTTGGTTTTTTTCTGGCTGTTGCAGATTACCACTTGCTCGTTTTCCGAGTCGGCCACTGCAATCTCGTCAGGTTCAGCAGCAGCGGCAATGCCTCTGGCTGTTTTAAACTTCCCTGCACCACTCCCCTGCTTGCCGAATTCAAGCTGCAGTTCCCACTTGTCTCCTTCCTGCTCCACCTCGCCCAGATCGATGTCACCAGCTGTCTGACTCTTCTTGAACCTCAGGTACCAAAGTTTGTGGTGATACTGTGGAAGATGCTGGCTGCTTACCTTTGTCAAATCTTTGCTGATCACGGGGTAGAGTGAAAGGAAATCGGAATCTGATGCGCTGCTCGTTACTTCCTGGCCGGTTGCCAGTGAATGCCTCTTTCTCTGCAGCATGTCACTCAGTTTCTTCTCGTGCTCATCCAGTTCCTTGTTTTGCTCCCGTTCCTGGGTTGTTATCTCATTTAGGAGTCGTTTCTCTTCACATCTAACCTTTGCTATGACCTCAGCAGCTCTGTCCTGCACCCCGTTTCGGGCCTTCGCCATGTTGTCCTGGACTATCTTCTTGGCTTCAATAGTGTCTTGCAGAGACAACTCGAGGCATTGTATGTCTCTACCTAAAGCAGGCAAGTCGTTCTGCAGTGACTGTCTGAATTCTCTTGAAGCCGTTCCGATATCAGTAATGTCATGTGTGGCGGTGGGATGATCTATAACCGTGCAGCCTTGGCAGATCAGCTCATCACATGTCTTGCAATAGAATTGCTTCACACCCTCCTTGTGTTTGTGGCATACGTACTCGTCTGGTTATTTAGTCACCTTCACCTTCCCCTGACGAATGTCATCAAAACGTGCTATTTTGTGGGTCTTTAATGTGGGAAATTGCTGGTGTGACTTACAGCAATCCTTGCAGATATTCTTCTCACAATCCAGGCAGTGATCACCGGCTTCGTTTCCCTTATCACACACCTGACAGAGAAGCTTTGCTTCAGCTGAACGTGCCACCTTTTCATGTAATTCAAATTCCTCAATCAGACCAGCCAAATGGAAGTTGGTCTTGAGGCCGTGTACGCCAGACTGGGGAAGTGTCGTCTCCTGACGACACTCGGGACAAGGGATCTTTGGTGTTCCTCGGTATCTGCCATCACGGTATTTAACGAGACACTCCTCACAAAAGCTATGTAGGCAATCCAGTACTTTGGGTGTTTTGTATTTATCTGTGCAGATGCTGCACTCAAGATGAACGCCGATCTTCTCAAAAGCAGAGCCTACCGATGCCGCAGTAGCCATCTCTGTGAAAAACAAAGAATGTCATTCTACATGACGCTCAAGGGAAGTAAAAACAATCGAGTAATGACGTATGTAATTTGTGGTGGAAACTGGGTAAATGTTTCTTTGTTTAGTCTATTAGATAATTGGGACCTTATCTTTTTTTCAACGGAATAAAATTCTACATGACGCTTTTGGCCAATATACACGCCACTTATTTAACGTGCTTGTTTAAAATCGGCCAAACACTTATTTCCTTAGTCATGTAGGTTGTTGTCCTACACATAACTTTGTTTGTGCTCTGTATATATCAGATTGGAACTAAGAAGACTTGCCTGTCAAAATAAATAGCATTGATCTTGTTCTGGCGATTGCCATATTTTAAGCATATTAATTATGAAACGACTTCTTTGTTAAAAGAACCTTAGATGATTTTAAAAGTTTCCAGATTTTGGCCTTTGGCATCTTTTTCATGGGATATCAATTTTGAAATTCTAACTTTGAATGACTAGTGTCTTGCTTCGTATTGATTATTGGATGATCAAGGGGAGTCAATTTACGACGGGCAATGACAAGCTGACGCGCCACTGGGAAACGAGCCTAAATTAATGAGATAAAAAACAAGTGAAAATGCATTGAGTTATGAAACTTGTATTATATACAGTGGATGGGACTTCAGTTTATTTCATTAATCATTTCAAACCATCATTGTCATCGCTGGGCTAACCAGTGTTGTGTTGGCGAGTCCATCACCAGTCCATCACAAGACCTTCAGTCTCCAGTCAAGTCACTAGCTATTCAAATGAATTGTAACAAAAGCATTCCTATGGCAATATTCTTGCAGTTACTTGTGACTGGACTTGTAACTGGACTTTTGACTGGACTTGTGACTGAAAAGCATTCCTTTGGCACTGTTCATGGAGTTACTTGTGACTGGACTTGTGACTGGACTTGTGACTGGACTTGAAACTGGACTTGTGACTGTCAAAAAAAAGCATTGGACTTGTGACTGTCCAAAAAAAAGCATTGGACTTGTGACTGGACTTGTGATGGACTTGTGACTGGACTTGTGACTGGACTTGTGATGGACTTGTGACTGGACTTGTGACAGGACTTGTGACTGGACTTGTGGCTGGACTTGTGACGGGACTTGTGACTGGACTTGTGATTGGACTTGTGACTGGACTTGTGATTGGACTTGTGACTGGACTTGTGACTGAACTTGTGACTGGACTTGTGACTGGACTTTTGACTGTACTTGTAATTGTACTTGTTACGGGACTTGTCACAGGACTTGTGACTGGACTTGTGGCTGGACTTGTGACTGGACTTGTGACTGGACTTGTGATTGGACTTGTGACTGGACTTGTGATTGGACTTGTGACTGGACTTGTGATTGGACTTGTGACTGGACTTGTGACTGGACTTTTGACTGTACTTGTGATTGTACTTGTTACGGGACTTGTGACGGGACTTGCGATGGGACTTTTGACTTGACTTGTGACTGGACTTGTGACTGGACTTATGACTGAACTTGTGACTGGACTTGTGACTGGACTTGTGACTGGACTTGCGACTGGACTTGTGACTGGACTTGTGACTGAACTTGTGACTGGACTTGTGATGGACTTGTGATGGACTTGTGACTGGACTTGTGACTGGACTTGTGACTGGACCTGTGACTGGACCTGTGACTGGACTTGTGACTGGACTTGTGACTGGACTTGTGACTGGACTTGTGACTGGACTTGTGACTGGACTTGTGACTGGACTTGTGATTGGACTTGTGACTGGACTTGTGACTGGACTTGTGACTGGACTTGTGACTGGACTTGTGATTGGACTTGTGACTGGACTTGTGACTGGACTTGTGACTGAACTTGTGACTGGACTTGTGACTGGACTTGTGATGGACTTGTGACTGGACTTGTGATGGACTTGTGATTGGACTTGTGACTGGACTTGTGATCGCGGAAAGCGGATCTGTTTGTACCCTAAGAAAAAAAATCCAGAGGGCTGCATGCAAACTCCAGAAAAGGAACAAGGAGGTTTTGGGTTGAATGATACAACTTGAAAATGTAATTTTTTCAGAGCACGTGACCACAACTTTAAGGGGTGTGTGTGTGCAGCAGGTGGATCCGGGGGGGGGGGGTTCAACCCCCAGCTCTGACTCAATTTTTTAAGATAAATATATGAACAATTATGTAACCCCCCCCCCCCCCCCCCGCTCCGACATAAAAAAAATTATAATAATAATGGTAGTAATGTAAAATTTGGACAGAGCCAGCTAGGTTACGGGGCTATTTGTACAATATTCAGGCGCGATTTGAACAGCGCCCCCATTGAAAGTATGGTACTAGCCCAACATTGATTTTAAGGAGGATTAAGTGTCCAACGAGAAAACCTGTCTACATTTCAGCCAGGCCCTTGACGCCTAAATGTTGGCGTAAAATTATTTTAGTATTGATCCCTGTACATTATTATACACAATTACATTACTCATTGCATTTTGCTCTGTATAATATGTTTACACGGCATTGTAACATTTTATTGTGTGAAATGGCAACATTGAAATAAATGTTTCTACTATAAACCGTCGCCAGCCCTGAGCGTCAGGGGGCCCTAGCACCAACAAGGGGTGCCCACTACCACAAAAAAAAACATACAAAAATGCACAAAAATGCACAAAAAAGAAAACTTTGTCAGGAAAAACATGGAAATGTTTTAATGTTTAAAAAAGTGAACTTTTAATAAATTTAACAAAAAGGGGGCGTCTAATAGTTTTCCTATATATGACCTACTGAGGCAAAATGAGGAATGTCCCCCAAACCTTGTTTTGAGTATTCGACGCCTTAAGGCGGATATAGTAGAAATATCATGTCAAAATTGATGTTGATTGTTTTGTATTTTTGAGTAGTCAAGTTATCCAAGATTCACACTATGCATTTTTGTACATAAAGACGAGTTAGAAAGTTGCAAAAAACTATGTTCCCAGGAAAAAATCATGTCTAGTGCCCTAGTTTAAATTTAAATTGGTCGATATTCATTCAGTTTCTACCATTGTCAGTTCGAAGATGTGGATCAAGTATTCAATTTCATCAATTGACCAATGCCTTTCACATGTCTACATTAAACATTGTTTCTTTATCTGATACGTGTTTGTAACCAAAAGTGAATGAAATGAAAAAAAGAAGAGGACGTATGCAATGGTTTCTATGGCAACAACAGACAGGTTGGATTCTTTTCATATTTATATGAGCCACTTAATTCAGATTTTGCTTTTAAAACTGTGTGAAGTTGAAACAAAATGAGTGATTCATGCAAGTGAACGGGAAAAATGTTGCAACCTGACGCCACTTTTCTTGGAGTTCATATGTCATCTCAATGAAGGTCATTCATTGCAAAAATGATGATAAGAAATGAATCTGCGACTGACAAACATTTCAAATGTTGTAAGAAATACTTAGAAAATGTTCTTGGCTCTCCATAGACTTTGTACACAATCGCGGAAGTGGCGTCAGGTTGCAACATGTTTTCCAATGAACGGTTTTCCTTTAAATTTGAACTGGAAATCCTATATTTTGAGTTCAGTTTTACCTAATTGGCATATGGATAGTAAGGGTAAAGTTACATGACCGGCTCATTCAGTTTCATATTTCCTTGATCCCATCTTATCCTTACTTTGTAGCCCTTTACTTTGAATTGGTGTTATCTGCATTCAGGCAGTTTGCTGCATTTACTGTATTTTTGGCACTAATGTCTGAAAAAAATGTAGGTCAACAATTAACTTTTACCTGGATTTACTGTATTTGCGAGGACTGAGCATTTTTGTTAAAGAAAAAACTACTTCATCTTTGAAGAATTCTTGAATCTTTCACGGTTTTATAAGATTCATGATGCTCAAGCCTTGTTGCCTTAAGGCACTTGTTTTTAAGAAATTTCAATCCTGTTTTTCAAATTGTTTTATTTTTACATGGATGTAATTTGTAAAGAATATGTGTTGTGGCCAGTGGCCACTGGAGGTTGTCGAAAACTAATCGATATGTAGTCCACATGTGTTTTTTTTCTATTAGCATTTACAAAAGGGTTCACGCTTGAACTACGGGTTGAGGGTTTTTAATCGGCTTTTCTTTTGAATTTTCGGAATAAGCAGAATGCTTATTTTTATGTCAAAGACAATGATATATTTTAAGATTAAACCTTTGAATAAGCGTTCCCTACCTTATAATGACCGTTGTCCAAACCAGTCGAAGAAATGTCGACAGGGATGGAAAGAAGCCTAAAAAAGAAAAACAAAAAAATGAAACTGCGAATCTCGCTGTAGAATTTCCCTCTTATGCAAGTAACACTTGTCCAACGTTGAATGTAATATTTATGAGTTACATGGGATCACAATAATTATACAAGAAGGTCGATTTGTGATTCCGGTTGAAAGTTGACAAATATTTAGACGTTTTCAGGTTCTCATATTTCATAGTTTCTTTTGGCTAAAGATGTACGAGTGAATGGTGAATGACAATTAGAGACTTGACGAGTATAATGGGAATGCACATCAACGTTCCGGATGAAGATTGAATTTATAAAAGATGGTGGGCCTCAGGTACTATTTACAGATTGATTCATGAGGGACCCTAGCCTTGACCAAGGCTATCAGCTTGTTCCCATATGAGCTTGTTCCCGCTACCGCACACGGCGCGCGCAGCAACACAATGTTGTACTATACCGTTAGCCCCAACGACCCTTGCGTGTGCTTTGTGTGCATGTTATTGTACGTACGCCCCACACTCACTTCCGCAAACAGCCGTACAGTAAGTCGAGGCAGAAGATAGCCTTGACGCAACCGTGTATGCTGAATATGATAATTAGTTCGCGCTATGGTAAACAGTCTTCTCTCATTGGATAACGGCTGACAAAAATATGAATATTTATTAAATTGCATAATACGACCAAAGGTTTATAAACCAGACGGCCTGTGGTAACAATAATTATTGTAAAACACCCCCTTAAAATCTTAAATAACAGTAGAATAATATTTATAAAGTTACACATAGTTTGGGTCGAAAATGAAATGAAAAGGATGAAAAATTAGACCTTCAAAAAACGGCAAACGGTACAAAACCGCACGCCGGCAAAAATGATGTCACCATGCACAGAGGCCACGTTGGGGCCGTCCACTGTAGGCACCGGCCCGGCTGGCGCCATGCAGTGAGACACGCTGCGCTTTCACGTTCAGCGGCCTAAAAAGCGCTCACACTATTGAGTATGTATCTACCGCTGACTTTTTTTGGGGGGGGGGGGTATCTCTCCTTCAGCAAACTTATTCTGTAAGACTGATTTTAACTTGTATGAACAACTTATAAGTTATATGTCGTATGTACGACTAATATATCGACAGGGTACGACATATTTCGACAGGGTACGACTAATATCATTGACAGGTTACGACATACATGTCGACAGGGTATGACATATCAAACATATGACATAATGTCGACAGGTGCCAGTACGACATATATGTTGTGCATAAGTCGAGTCGACCGGGTACGATATATGTCGCTTACGACAAAGTCGTATAAGTACGGCTTAATATCTCGTGTGTACAAAATATGAATTGTAACTCGTATGTTCGACTTGTTTGTCGATTATGTCGTACATACAACATATCTTGTGAGAACGACTTGTATCTCGTGCGATTTACATCTACGACTTACATGTCTTACGTATGTCGTAGGTACGACATACAATTAATACGTACGTGTTAAAATACATGTGTCGTACGTATGAGATGTACATGTATGTTGCACATGGTACGAATTCAGGGAGAGTTTTTTTTTTCACCATGTACCTGACAGTTTCGTATATTTCCATCCCGAAGTCACTAGCTCGTTTCTTGCACTTAATTCATACGGGTGCTTATAGATACGAGTTAACCTGCATTCGATTAAATGTGTACCATTTGACCTGGGTCCGAGTTGACCTGTTCCCTACATTCGCTGTCAGAATAGCACGGGCAGGTAGCGGCGTGATGATGTACGCTGTTGCACCGACAAAACGACGGCGGACTGTCTTGAACTGTCCAATTCGCAATACATTGGAAATATATCATTTTGAACAATTGTTCACTCATATAGCGGCATATTTGATTTGTTTGTAATAAAACTGGAGAAATGGTTTAAAATGGGACCATGGTTTGAGTGAACATACATGTACGTGGTGTATACAGTAATTTGCGGGTCATGAATATGTATATCGCGGGTCAAAGTTTACGGGCTTTGATTGGATATCGTGTAATATATGCGCATCAGAAATTTTCGGCCGATTTCGGTCGAAACTATAAAGAAACACATAAGAATTCGCCACGGTTGCGTCAAGGCTATCTTCCGCCTCGACTTGCTGTACGTACGGCTGTTTGCGGAAGTGTGTGTGGGGCGTACGTGCATGCACACAAAGCACACGCAAGGGTCGTTGGGGCTAACGGTATAGTACAACTCAGGGTGTCGCGGCGCGCGCGGTGTGCGGTAGCGGGAACAAGTTCGTATGGGAACAAGCTGATAGCCTTGGTCAAGGCTAGAGGGACCCAAGCTGATTAAAATAAATATCTTTAACTTTCAAAGTCTTGTGTTTGAAAAACTCCATGTTTCAAAACTGTAATTGTTCACAATCCTTACCTTTGGTACAGTTGGATCCGAGCGTACGATATCTGACAAAATCAGCAGACAGTCAGTGCAATTCCAACAAGGAAGTCACAGTACAGGGCGGTTCTGGAAAATGGCGGCAAACAGTTGCTGCTCGTTGCAAAATACCAGTCCATGATTGCATTGTCAGTGGGGTTTACAAGGTTCAATCGACAGGTATTTCAAAAGCAAAGCACGAAATAAGTCCACTGCGCAGTGCACTCAGGCATGTCAGGTGCGTCACTAGACTACTTCGAATAGGGATGTGACCTCCATTCAAAGTGGGCCTCCATACATTGAAGGGGGGCACCATTTCCAATAAAATTCCTGTCACACTTTCAAACTGGAGCAGTGTGTTTCAGAGGCATGTGCAGTGTGTTTGCATGTCTTTTATTGCTCAAATTGCTCAAAGGAGTTCGTAAGAAACACATGATAAGCATAAATGAATACATTTAGGTCCAAAGTGTATAATACAGTTTGGTTTTCATTTCTTTAGTGAAATGTTCTCTTTTTTATGGAGGCGGGGGATGTTGTGGGGGAGGGATGCGCATAAAATATTTTTGACACTCAGGGAACAATTTACGTGTACATAATGAGATCTGAAGCATACATGTCCTTTTGTATATCATACATGTACTTTTTTAAACGTCGGTGTTTAAACGTCGGTGAAGGGCAAAACCTAATTTGATTTATATCACCCCGACTCAAAATTCCATCTTATAAGAGATCTGAAGCTTTTTTTTTAGAACTGCAAAACCGCAACTTCAAGCAAGGTTTCGGTTGAAAGTCCTCCCTGCCAATGTTCATACGTTCTGACTTGCGCCCTCTTGTGGCACAATCCCCAGTTTATATATTTCATACAACTTTTTTTGCACTTTCAGTTTTAAATGGTCTCCGTCATGTGTACAAAAAAAATTAGACTGCAGTGTAGTATTGAACACAATATTTTGGGACAGATAAAAAGGTTTCCATTTTTATGTTTTTTTTTCAGATGATGCACAAGCACCATTTTATTTGTCTTGCGCTTAACTGTCGGCATCTGTACAAATAGAGAAAAGAAAGTACTTAGTGGATTATACAACACTCGAATAAATAAATACTCACACTGGCACACATGTATGTTCAAATATTGAATGGTTTGTACAAAGTAGAATTTATACAGTACTTGAACCATTACTTTAATTTGGTGTAAGATAGGACGGGTTGGGGTTAGATCCAGACTTGTCCTAATGACTTGGCTGTGGATGTCAACAACGCGTGTCAATGGGAAATGGAGAAAGCCGCTTTCATAGACACATGTGAAATCGAAGCCATATAGCCAACTGTTTCTACAAGATGCAGGATAACAACATGTACGTGTGATCAGATGATCAAAACGTGTCCAATCTCATTTTTTTCTCTCTTTTTTTTTTTCATTTACCTCCCCCCCCATGCTGTGTGATTTTTGAACCGTTTTGCAAAGGGATTTCAGCATATTGAAGAACTAAACGTTTTGGAGACGTCTTTTTCCAGCCACTTTTGAAAACTGACTGAATCCGATGGTATATTGCCAATCTTTGGAAACCCGTTTATTTTCAAGAACCGTTTTCAACTATCCCCATCTTGCTGACATGAAAACGGTTTGATTGGCTATGTCTTAAACTTTAAGATGTTTCTGCTGGTCCCAGAGGGCCAGCATACTGTCCTTTTGTACCTTTCTCACCAACCCATTCACTGACTAACTGTCACTTTCGAGTCGGGCAGTGCTATCGAATAGGATTACCCCACATCACCAATGAATGAGTTAAATGCAGTCCATTGTGCAGATCAGATGTATGTAAAGACTTCCAGTGAAAAGCCATTCTGAGTCAATTGAATAGAATTGTGTGCACTCTGGGACCAGCTTTACTAGGCTTACCTTATCTTGTTTGAAAATACGAAAACAAAAGCCTTCAAAATGGTTGATTTGATGCCTTCTTTCATGATAGTTCATCCTGAAGATGAGACAGAAACAAGAGAGAAAGATGAATCAGCGAAGAACCCCACCGAAGAACAGAAGGATGAAAAAGGCTCTGCGGATCCAACGCCTCACAACCCTGACATCTCAACCATCTCAGCTGATTTTCCAATTGCAACTGACTTCCCAGTGCCCGACGAGGACGAATCATTTCACGGCCACAATGCCGAGTTTCTGTCACCCGAGGCTGACTTTCCCGTACACGACGCCGAGTTTCTGGCCTCCCACGCCTCGGCCGCAGCCGCTGCGCAGTTCCCGGTCTTCCCCAATGCCAACGACAATTTGAACCTCGCCGCGGAGCCGAACGTGGACGGCAAGCAGATGCGCAAAATGGCGCGCAGGGCCGCGCGGGAGCAGAAACGCAAAGAGAAGAAGGAACGCAAGGAGAGGGAGAAGGTGGAGGGGGCGGGGTCAGGCCGGAGCAGGAGGCGGAAGCTGTCCGGCCGCATCACCAACCTGCGCAAGCGGGGCTCGCTGAGCTTCAACCGGGAAGATAATGACGGAGACAGAAGCGGGGTGGTGGAGAGGGACTACCCCATAATGACTGAACGGCAGAAGGAAAACGCTGCCATGTTTTGAAGAAACAAAACGGACTGCCTCTTATTCTAAAAGGTAGCATTAAGGCTGGTTCAGACTTCATGCAAATGCGAAGTGAATATGATGTCACAAAGCCTTTGCTGCAAAGTTTGTCACAGTTTGAAATGTAGCGCTAAACAAACCTCTGTGTGAGGTCACAAAATCAAAATCGCATTCGTGCGCAACCCGTTTTCAGAAAGTATGTAAACCTCTGATCAGTCATGCATGAAAGCATGGGCGTCGAACCTGGGGGAGGAAACGTTTCCCCCAACTGTTTGAAGGGTGGGGGACACAATATCAAATGTCCCCCCCCCCCAGATTTTTGAAGTCGTGTCTCATTTACAGGGCCCTATTTTGTACTACAATGTATATCTTTTGCGTAGAAAATAAAATGTATTAGTCAAAGTGGTCAGAAATTGTATTAGATCGAACCACAGAACATTTAGAATCCAAAATATTTCGGGGCCCTTATAAACAGGCCCCGACCCTATGCCTTTAGCTGAGAAAACGTCGAAAATTATGCTTAAATTCTTATCTTTTGCTAACAAAATCATTGCTTAAAGTGGTCAGCAATTGCCTTAGATCGAACCACAGAGCATTTAGAATCCAACATTTTTGGGGGCCCTTAAGCGGGCCCTGAAACCTATGCATTTAGCTGGGAAAACCTCGAAAATTATATTTAAATTATTATCTTTTGCTAAGAAAGTTGGTTAAAATGGTCAGAATGGTCATTAACGTGAATGGTCAGAAAACTGTTTGAAGCAGTGTACCATATGTACTGGCACTCCTTTAAAGATTGTGTTCCTACACACACGTGGTTTGACACAATTGAACACACCATTGTTTGTTTTACTTACGTAGTGTGGACATTCCTTTCTTTTCGTGTAGTTAAGAAAAACCAATGAAAAACTCATTTTCTCAAACTGTGAAAACTCTTTCAACCCAATTTTTTTCTCTATATTTCCCTATAGTGTTTCTCTTCATTCTGTTACAGATAAACCTAACCCAAAAATGCCTCTAAACCTGTTTTCTAGAAATGGGGAAACATTGTGTGGACGTGGGCAAGTCCACACTTCGTCGCTGCTACCTACATTATGTGGACCTCTTTTGTTCGGAAGTCCACACTGCGTATGTAAGACAAACACACCTAAAACGTACCAGTGCTAATACTATAGCAGTCTTCTCAATCAGGCATCATTAAGGTGTTCCGTGAGGTCACAGTCAGGATATAAGTACAGAATCGTTTCGCCCTTAGTGTATGGCAGGTCAAATAGTAAATCCACTTTAATAAGAAAAAAACCTTTAACAAAATCAGAAATACTATTTGTATAAACAGATAAAAGTGTCGCCAAATATGCCGTTTGAGTCTCTAAGTTTTCCAAATTAATCAATGTAATATATGTATAACTGAAAATTTTCTGCAAAATATGATTTTCAAGTTAGGAAAAAGCAATCACTGTCAAGACTGATTAATAACCGCAATGGCATCGAGTAGATGATTTTTTGTCTTATTTACACAAAGCTATTAAACATACATTTGATAATAACCAATATTTTAAGTCTTTGAATCCCCGGCCGCTAATAAAGAACAAATCCGCCCTCTTGTATATGGTACGGTATGGTATATTTTATTCACATTATCACATTGTAACCCGAAGGTCAAATTGCATGATAAAATTACAATATTAAAAACATCAAAATCACAGTAAACATGAATTAAACAAATTAAGAAAAACCCATACAGGTTGGTTGAGAATCTAAAAAAAAAAAAATAGTACATTGCACATACCTGTAGATTTGTGACATTTGGCTGTTATTGTTATAATCATGATTTTAGCTCAATTATAACAGTTATTTTAGCTCAGTTATAAGCAGTTTTATAATAAAGTTCTATATAGTTTACGCATTTTGACCTCATTAAACGTTGTTAAAATTTCCGAAGTAATACATGTAATAAATGTTAACAACATTTTCTGCAAAACAGTTTCTACCGAATATATACATGTACGTAGTAATAACGAATATTGGTAAATAATAAAGTATTTGGATATATGTCTGTTTCTCAAGTAATGCATGTTCATCATTTAATTTGTAAACAATTTAATAACTAAGGGGTATTGTACATATATACATGTAGTTGTTAAATAATGTTGTGTGTGATCTTTAATATTGAATGAATGTGATGTGTATGTAATAGTTTGAGAATAAAAGGGGCCGTAAAGCCCCATTGCCATGGGGAAAAAAAGTATTTGGATATATTAGAGATTGGATATAAACTTGTTGAATTCATTTAGATAAATACACAAGTAAGCTAGCTATATATACATGATAGTAGTTATTTTTGTGAACAATTTTCTTTTTAAATCGGGCATGAACTTACAATGTAATATTTTTATCCTTGAAAATGCACCTTTGTATGACATTCAATCTTATGTAAAATTTTTAAAATTTGTGAACAATTTTCTTTTTAAATCGGGCATGAACTTACAATGTAATATTTTTATCCTTGAAAATGCACCTTTGTATGACATTCAATCTTATGTGAAATTTTCACTTTGCCATTTTCAAGTTCCAAGAAGTGCACTTTTCAATAAAAGAAATGTAAACTGTAGTTTTCATGCATTTAAGAGGAGTGGACAGTTGCACAAAATATGTTCCCAACTAAAATTCATGCAATGTCCCTTTAAGGTCCTTATCCTTATTACATTTCAATTTACAATATTTTTTTTCTACCAATACGCACTAAGCTACCCTATAGGACTTTTCATACCGAATTGTTTTGTTTTTGTAAGTGCAGCGTTTATAAGTAGTTCGTTTTCTTTCTTTTTTCTCGCTTTAAATCATCACTTTTTTGGTCCCTTAAAAAAAATTATACATTTAATCATGTAAATTCACATTACGTTTTCCTGAATGCTACAAGCGAGATGCAGGTTACTGTCAACTGAGATATACAGGGTGTCCCCCCCCCCCCAAAAAAAAGAAAGAGTCCCTCTCAGGTTACATAGCAGAATTTGAAAAAAGGAGATATTATTTCTACTTTTCTTATAAAATTGTTAAGCACATTTATTGAACGATTTTCCGCCAAGATTTCCATCGGATTCGATTCACCGCTTTTTGAAATAACGGCTGTTATGTAACGCAGTATTTTTTTGCACCATTCCAAGTTTAACATTAAGATTAATTAGCTGTTTGATTAAATTACTAAACTAAACAGGTGGAATACTATTGTTGACACTTCTCATGTAATAACATCTTCTTTAATTATAACAAAGGAGTGTCTCAAACACATGTTATAATTGTTGTAACATTAAAAGCTATAACCGATAAAGCCAAACCGGAAACGAAGTCGAGCTTTTCAAATGTGCCGTCTAGATTATTTTTAGCCCCTGTGGTTGCCTGAACTACAATGTACACGTCTGGACGATGGGGAAGGCGTAGGGGAAATTGTCAGGTCAGCTAGAAACCAGACTAGGAATCAGGCAAAACGGAACAATGTTACATAACGGTCTTCGTTTCAAAAAGCACTGAACCTAATCCAACACAAACATTTACATAAGTAAGCCAAAGGTTTGGGTTCAACAATTATATAATTGAAATTGAGGAAATCATAACAATTTTGAGAATATTGAGACATCCTCCAGAGCGACGCTTTTTTGGGGACACTCTGTTTACTGCAGTTTTAATACAACTTGTTATATGATTTACATACACGTGTGGCTTGTGTCATTTTGCCCACACATCCAAAGTTTATTTTCTTATATGAATTATTACCTTATTTGCCAAGTACTTCCAAAATTAATGAATGACACGCTTAAAAATAGTTCGAGTCGAGACAACCATCGATAAAATTAAACTGACAATATTTATTTATAATTCATTTAACCAACAAACAATTGATATAATTTCAAGTTTAACGCATCTTGTCAATTTCTATTGCAAATTGATGTTTCAAGAGTTTTGAGACGGGTCATGGAATGTTGTTGCGTATAAACTACCAATTGTCGCTCCAAGCATTTAATATACGTATTTTCAGATTCATTGCAGACTGTTATGCCGCTACCCAGCTCTCCAATGACATCGCAGTCATTCACTTCAAAGACAGATACATTTGTAATCAAAATTATTTTCTATGTAATAATAAACCTATAACCACAGCGAATTTAGTCAAACGTTGGAAAATTGACATACAATTCAACTTTCCTTGAAAAACGTGTGTGGAAAGGTTGTTTTATGATGGATGACATCGTTGGCATCACACCTTGTGATAGATCTTTACTGAGTGGAGGTCAGCCACTGCCAGCTGCTGCCCATCTGCCGTGAAAGTGATCCCAACGGGGTTGTACAGCCCCTGGGCCACACAGCTGACAAACTGACCTGCACAGTTATAGTGGTGTATGTGACCGGTGTTGACGCGCCTTGTGATCACTGCAAGGTAGATACCCGAGCTGTTGCTGCAAACACCCCTGCAGCGTCTTACTGGGTCACCGTCAATGGTTGGTTTGATGGCGCCGACTGTAACAGCGTTGTCATCAGAAACCTCCACTATCTCTACTAGTCCCTCTTCGTCATCACTGATCACAATCCAACCATTGCTCAGTACAGCCAAGTAGTCAGGTCGTATCTTCAGTGTCATGGTGTGTAGGATCTTACCATTCTTGGGATGGAGCTCTGTCAACACCTTCCTCTTCCCATCACCTACCATGATGTTACCATTTGGCATGACAGCTACGCACATGAGCTGCACGTCTGTCTTGCCAACCTCACTCTTCTGTAGTGTGCCAAAATCACGTGCTGGTTTGGTGTCCCTATGGTAAACCATCACCTCGCCGGGGTTGGCACACACCCACTGATTCGATACAGCAACGACATCATCTGAAAATTGAAAATAATATTGAATAAGATTATTCAGATAACTGAATAAGCAATTACTATTGTCAAGTTTATATAAATATGTTACTATAAATACATACATTTCTGACTGAGAGTCAAATGATTCTGATCCAATAATCCTGAATTCACGCTGAGTATTTTGAAACGCATATGGAAAGTGAACAAATGAGGGGTTTTGATCAAAAACATTTTTATTCGCCAATATAATGATGGTCATAAAAATGTGGATGTCATAAAAAGGTCAGTGCTCCAGTGTTGTTGAAGAAATTTACCTGAATCATTTTCAACAGGATAGGGAAATGTTTTTTGGGGGTGTGGCACTCTCTTATTTATCTAACTAGTTATTTGGATATTTTCACAGTGTTTACCTTCGAATAGTGACTTAAATGTTGTTAACTATTCTGTTCCCCTTTTTATGTGAGGGGGGGGGTGCTTGATGATTATGTCTTTCTTTGAAAAGTATTTTTCTATTATCCATTGCAACAAGTGTTGTACATATACATGAGAGTGATATACATCGCGTCCCAAAATACCCGAAACAGTTTTTGCGAGGCTCTATCATCGCCGCGGAAACGCGTACCGCCATTATTTTTTTTATCAACATTCATTTTAAAGCTTGAAATCTTAATTGGTCACTGGTAATTATTGGTTTGATTTTTCAAAAGGTTTTTGAAATTGTTCATGTCAAAAACAAACTCAACCGGTTTCAAGGAAAATTAATCATGCGCTTTTTTTTCTAATGTGGAAATGCTTCATCATAATTGGTGATGAAGCGATCTCGTTGTCTTTTGATTTCTGACTTTTCTTTACGTTCCATGTAGACTACACCTTGAATAAAATCACAATATCGTTTTTCGTTTCAAGTTCAATGTGTGTTTTTAATATACAATTCACGTGCAAGTATGTACCTATTCAAAAAGCGCGCTCAAAGTGTGACTCATGCAGGCGCGGTTCTAGAACCAATATTTTGGGGGGGCTAGCACGGTGGATCCAGAATTTTTGTCAGGGAGGCGTGCTGAAATGTTGACCGGTTATTTTTTCCAGACACTTAGGCCTCCGAAAATCAATAGGTGGGGGGGGGGGGGGGGGGGGGGAGGGGGGGGGGGGGGCTCATGCCATATTTTCAATGGGGAGCGCCAATACAATCCTAAAATCGTTAACAATATATTAACTAATGCACCCTTGTCACGGCTATTTCTTCTTTAGGGGGAGACCGTTCGCATGTACATCACAATCCTTCTTTTTGCTAATGCAATTTTTTTTTTCGGTTTTTATTTTGGGGGGGCTAGACAAAATTTTGGGGGGGCTACAGCCCCCCCTAGCCCCCCCGTAGAACCGCGCCTGGACTCATGTGCCGCATCACCGATCTTTCTTGAATAATTTTTAAACTATTTTGAACAACAAACCAATATAAGCCAGGGATAAAGTTCAGATTCCAAACTTTAAAATGGTATCAAAATATTGACGGTACGTGTTTCCGCGCCGACGCTAGAGCCTCGCAAAAAAAGTTGCGGGTATTTGGGGACGTGCTTTACATGCCGATGTATTAATAATTTACCACTAACACCGCACTGACACAGTGCTTTCAGATGATTTGATCAAGCTATTTATATGGGAAAATAACTGTATAAGAAGTCGTAGAAAGTGAGGGTGGGGACCCTGTTGTCTTCCCAGTGGTCAACCGTCAAGAGAATAGACGGATAACATTTATTCCGGCGGCATGCAAATGAAAGTCCAACGCCTACTCCATTAAAAAAAAATGTGATTTTACGCCCCCCAAAAAGAACAAATCGATTGGAGGACCAATAAAATGTATGTACTTGGTTCTCCGTCATTTAAATGTCAATGCAGTTCACTTGAGAATATGAACTGGAGAAAAAAAAGACGTACATGCAGGCAACACAAATGATGACATGCATCAATGAATGCCGTTGTGACGCTCTTTACTTATATAGACAGTTATTTGGATATGTTAATGGTGAGTCCACATTCAAATAGTGACGTGGTGCAGTTCACTTGTTTACAGTTCTTTTTTTTTTCTTTTTTCTTTTCTAACTCCGCACTGAATCAGATGATTTGATCAAGCTATTTGAATTAGAAAATGAAGTTATATGACGACATGAAAAATGAGGATGGGGACCCTATCGTCTATCGAGTGGCCTACATCGAAATGGCATGTACGTATAACTCCCATTGCCTACGAAGCCATTGGGAGGTAAAAAGAACTCACTTGCAGCGATCGGAATGGAGCTCTTGGTTTGGCCCTGGTTGTTGCAGATTACTATCCGTTTGTTTCCCCCGTCCGTGACAGCAATCTCGTCAGGTTCAGCAGCAGTAGCAATGCATCTGGCTCTTTCAAACTCCCCTGCACCACTCCCCCTCTTTCCAAAGGAGTGGCACATCTCCCATGTGTCTTCCACCATCACCTTGCCCAGATCGATGTTCAGCTTCTGATTCTGCACGAAGACGGGATGCGACTTCAACCCCGCAGTCTTGGGACATGGTTGAGCTCTGAGCTTGGCCATGTCTTTGCTGATTACGGGATAGAGGGAAAGTAGATCACAGTCTGATGCGTTACTCGCGACGTCTTGGGTTGTTTGTAGGGAATGTTTCTTTATCTGCATCATGTTACTCAGTGTCTTCTCGTGCTCATCCAGCCGCTCATTTTGCTTTCTTTCCTGGGTTGTGATCTCATCCAGGAGTCGTTTCTCTTCAGCTTTGACCTGTGCTATGACCTCAGCAGCTCTGCCCTGCACCCCCTTTCGAGCCTTTGCCGTGTTATCCTTGGCTATCTTCTTTGCTTTAATAGTGTCCTGCAGAGACAACTCAAGGCTTTGTATACCTCTACCCAAACCAGGCAAGTCCTTCTTCAGTGACTGTCTATATTCTCTTGAAGCCGTTCCGGTGTCAGTGATGACATGTTTGGTAATGGGATGATCTATAACTGTGCAGCCTTGGCAGATCAGCTTATCGCATGTCTTGCAATAGAATTTCACGCCCTCCTTGTGTTTGGGGCATTTGTACTCGTCCGGTTGTTTAGTAACGCTCACTTTCCCCTGACAAATGTCATCAAAACTTGCTATTTTGTGGGTCTTTAATGTGGGAAATTGCTGGTGTGACTTACAGCAATCCTTGCAGATATTCTTTTCACAATCCATGCAGTGATCTTTAGCTTCATTTCCCTTGTCACATACCTGACAGAATAACTTTGATTCAGCTGAGCATACTACCTTTTCCTGTAATTCAAATTCCTCAATCAGACCAACCAAATGGAAGTTGGTCTTGAGGCCCTGTATGCCAGACTGGGGAAGCGCCGTCTCCTGACGACACACAGGGCAACGGATCTTGGGTTTGTTTCGGTGCGTGCCATCACGATATTTTACCAGGCATTCTTCGCAGAAATTGTGTAAGCAGTCCAGTACTTTGGGCTTTTTGTATTTATCTGTGCAGATGCTGCACTCAAGATGTACGCTGATCTTCTGAAAAGCAGTGCCTACCGATTTCGCAGTAGCCATATCTGTGGAAAAAAAAGAAAGTAAATTATTGTACATGGTGCTCAGAGGTAGTACAATCAATCGAATAATGACATTCGTAGTGTATGGTTAAAACTGGGTATATATTTCTTTGTTTAGTCAATTAAAAAAATGAGATCTTGCACCGCCCTCTTTTTCAAAAGAATAAAATTCTGCATGACGCTTTTGGCCAATATACACGTCAGTTTTAAACATGCTTGTTTAATTTCGGCCAAGCGTATATTATTTTGTTTCCTAAGTCAAGTAGATTGTTGTCCTACATAAAACTGTGTTTGTACTCTGTATATCAGTTTGGAACTAAGAAGACTTGCTTGTCAAAGATTTATCTTGTTTTGGTGGTTGCATTGTACCATATTTTCAGCATTATAATTATGACACGACTTCTTTATTAAAAGAATCTGAGATGATTTTACAAATTCCCAGATGCTTGGTCTTTGGCATTTTTTTTTCACGGGATATCAATTTTTATTTCAGAGGTGACTAGAAATCTTTCAATGACTTTAGTGTCTACCTTTGTATTGATTCTTGGATGATCCAGGGGAGTCAATTTACGACGGGCAATGACAAGCTGACGTGCCACTGAGAAACGAGCCTAAATGAGATAAAAAGGAAATGAAAATGCATTGTGTTAGAACACGTGTATTATATACACTGGATGGGACTGCAATTTATTTCATTTCAAACCATCATTGTGATCGTTGGGCTTACCAGTGTAGTGTAGGCGAGTCCATCACTAGTCCATCACAAGTCATTGAGTCTCAAGTCAAGTCACTGGTGATTCAAATGAACTGTGACAAAAGCAGTCCTTTGTCATTTTTCATCCATAACTTGTGACTGGACTTGAGAAAGGACTTGTGATGGACTTACAACAGTGCCAAAAACATTAATTCAAGTTTGCACTGATAAATTTCGTTGGCGAGAGTCGAGCTGGGAGTGGTTTGGGTTCATCTAACCCCTACTATGAAAAATATGGCAGTAAAGTAGAAAAGACACAAAGCCACATGTGCGCTGTCATACATGTATGATTTAAACGCAAAGAGATCAACGCATTGCTGTAATTTGGCTGAAGTAAACCGTGGTATGTTTTAAATAAAATTATGTTATGGTATATAGGGGGTTGTAACGCCCTAAAAGTGCTGTGACCTGAACGGGTGGTTTGTGGGTTGTTTTTTCCTGAGAATAATTCATGTTTCAAGAATTGTTTCTTCGACTACTTAAGCTTACACAATGGATGTTTTTCAAACATCAGTGTTGAGAATTATGATGATGTTATTTTTCATGTCAACTTTTGTGTTGATTAAACAATTCCTCACAAACGTCAATTCATGTATGCACAAAACTAATTGTATATATGGAAGTAGATCCCATACATTATGGGTGGTCTGTACAGACAAATCGCGTGCACAATTCACAGATAATCTCATATCAAGTGCTTTGTTTGTGACTGTGTTATATTTACTCACTGGCGGGTAGGCGTACTCGAATGTGCTTTTTGGACCTGGGAAAGATACATGTATGGTTAATGATTGAACACTGATTATTTCTGGCTATTTCTCCTTCATTTTGAATTGACGTTGTTGCTAAGACGACTAAATGAGAATGATTATGTTTTAATTTATAACACTTCACCGCACACAATGCTAACAAGTTGATTAGCCTTGAATCAGGAAGTCCAAAACGAATGGATCTCACAATTATAACGTTGTTTTGCTCCACAATTGGCTGTGCAGATCACCTCGTCCTCCACTAATGTTTTTTTTAAATTAAATACAATCCTTTCAGACACGTCCATGTCAAGCACGTATACAGTGTGCCTCTACTACACCGCAGGTGCGCTTTTGGGTCATAGCGGCAAGCGACCCTTGTGTCCATCTTCCTTACTTTGTAGCCTTTTATCTTGAGTGGCTGATAGTAGCATTCAGGCAGTTTGCTGTATTTACTTGGTATATTTTTGGCACTAATGTCTGATAAAATGTATGTCAGTGGTGAACTTTTGCCGGGATTTACTAGTATTTGCGAGGGTTGAGAATTGTTATTATCAAAAACACTTCTTTATCTTTGAAGAATCTTTTATGGTTTAAGAAAATCCATGATGGTCAAGCCTTGTTGCCTCATGGCAACTACATTTGTATATTTACACGTTCTGCGGTAGACACGTCTCGATTATATTGCTCTAATGCCAGGCTGGTTTCCGCAGGTTAGAGAATGTTTTCTGTGGCTGGTCCCCACCTGTGGAACCAGCTTGAAATTAACCTTAGGGAGTCTTCCAGTGTACAGAGTTTTAAGTAGGGTTTGAAAACTCATCTTTTTAAGCAAGCCTTTTTTAATTCATAGCATAGTGGTTTTTTGTATTGGCTGGGTTTATAACGTCCTCATTTTTTTTTTTTAATGTATTGATCTTTATATGAAGCCCGGGAAGGGACAGGGTGGAATTTTTTTTTTGGAATTTCCTAATTCGTTCGCACGAATTAGTAATTCGTTCGCACGAATTGCAAATTCGTTCGCACGAATTGCTATTTCGTTCGCACGAATTCCTAATTCGTTCGCACGAATTACTAATTCGTTCGCACGAATTACTAATTCGTGGGAACGAATTACTAATTCGTGGGAACGAATTACTAATTCGTTCGAACGAATTAGTAATTCGTGGGAACGAATTACTAATTCGTTAATAATTCGTGCGAAAGAATTAGCAAATGCCAAAAAAAATTCCACCCTGTCCCTTCCCGGGCTTCATATCTATACCTTTTCAAGCAGGCTGTTTAATTCATAGGTTATGGTTTTTAATAGCTGGGTTTATAATATATGTTAAAAAAATGTGCTAAAAGAAAAGGTATGTTTTTGTCATGGCTAATTTTTCCTCACACTTATAATGTAATTGTATGTATTGATCTGCACGTTCACCTTTTAAAACATATTTATACTGTAATTCTTTATCTTTTTAATGTGTACAGCGACTAAGAGCATATTGTGGCGGAATCTCCCGAGGTCAATTTAAACCAGAGGTCAGGGAAGGCAATCACCGACTGAGGTGAAAGTTCCCCTAACCCCAAACTATGTTTTCTGCCTCGAACCTAGGGAAGTTTTCGAGCAGCCTCTAGGCCCAGGGATGCAAGCTCGTTTTGGTGGAAATCTACCGCCCAGTTGGATACTGATTACCAGGCCCTGTTACTCTAGTACAGAACAGAACAAACAGACGAAGAAACTGCAGAAATATTGGACACTGGGATACACAATTCTCTTTGTGGAAAGGAAATGATTGGTTTATTTAATCACGGACAATTCTGACTTGATTGGGAACTCTTTGACTTATAAGGTTATTATCGTTGGATTGTTATGATTGTATAAGTTTGAGCGCCTGAGCTGATCAGTATACGACAAAACCCGTGTGACAATAAACTTGACCGAGTACAGTTTTTGACTACCTGTGACTATTCCTCCCAGGCCTCTATGTCAACCTATGGGTCGACCCTCTATGTTATCGCACGTCTCTGTGAACCCACGACAACAATCCTTATGCCTGTACTTAGTCACCCTACTCTGTAAGTCAAACACTCAACTGCAACAATTGCACAAACATGCACTAAATTACACAATAAAGCAATTCGGTCCTACCAAGCTAACTGGGTCACACCACGGGGCTCTGCGCTCCGTACAATCGCTCAACCACGGTACGAGAAGTCAGGCCGAAACAGCGTCAACACCGGTACACTGCACCACACACGGCCTCGCCAAAGCAAACGCTAGCTTCGTCACGGACAATGGCAATTTCACTTGTACACTACTACTGAACCCGCTCCATACACAGAACTGAGGAACAACTTACGCAACTCACGCAACTGAACTACGCAACTGGACACAACTGAACCAACCGAACCAACTGAACTCACGCCCGGCCGACCATGCGCTCAAGTACCACGGCAAGGGTAGCGGGGCCACGCCCAATCACGCCGTGATTGGCCGCCAACCCTTCACCTCTGCCCGGTAACACCAATCACGCATACGCGGGTACGGAAAACACAGATCGCAAGTGCGGTCACGGCCTGCCTCGCCCCGCCCAGCAACAGCGAGCGCGCTCCGATTGGCGGCCACTCCCGCCAAAACCACGAGACATAGTCCGCTGACACGACCTGACTTCCTTGCCAAGAAATTACAAGTAAACACTACCAAATAAGGGGAATTAGACTGGTGTCGGCCCACCCCATCACGCCACACAGGCCCGAGCAGAGCTTGGACTGTCCCAGTCCAAACCAGCTCGAACCCAGTCACGAGATGGGTGACCGGCACCAGTCTAGCTAATTAAATATGCACAAGCTTTTTAAACTTCACGTAAAATTCACTCTTATGTTTTTCGTTATAGAAAACTAAACTTATGATTTCTCTTTATACAAAACTAAACTTATGTGTTCCTTTATACAAAACTAAACTTATGTGTTCCTTTATACAAAAATAAACTTAATGTTTTTCAGTTACACAAAAACCAAACTATGTGTTTCTTTGGCACAGAATGAAGCTTATGTTTTCCTTTATACAGCATTAATCTTATGTTTTCCTTTACACAAAACTAAGTCTTTGTTTTCCTTTACACAAAACTAAGTCTTTGTTTTTCTTTATACAAAACTTAGCTTATACATGGTAAAGTTTTCCTTACAATGAATTTGAACCACACAATTTATTTAGAAATCATGAATCCTCGGCAAAGATAAAAGCACTTTTCCTGATTGTTTTTCTTTTTATACAAGGAAATGTTTTGTATCAACAGATTACAATTTATGCAGATAATTTTAGGGATAAGACAGATGGAAAATCACACTTAAACTCGAATAGTATCCAAAATTAACTGGGAATCATTTTAACCAATGGACGGATTTCTTTTCAAACAAGATGAAGGCAATAATCACTGATTTTAAAACTGTAAAGATAAAAAATAACTTCTATTTTACACACTGAGTAGCACCGACAAAACTTCTTTTAACTGTTAAAACTAAAAACAACTACTAACACTAGATAAACTTTAACTGGCCCTAAGGACTTGCTAGTTGGGTCCCGTCTTCCTGAGGATCATCCAGTGCAGCGTCCAGCTCTGTCTCTCGCAGATGCTCGATGACCTCGTCGTTTCTCTTAACGACCCTGTTGCGGTAGATCACTTCGGTGGTCGTCCTTACTCGGATTGTGACGAGTCTCCTCATCTTCAACGGAGGTGAGTCACGACCACTTCGGGAGGGGGAGGGGGTCATCTCTTCTAGGGGTGGCATAGATGAGTCAAAGTCTGCCACTCTACCGGTATCTTACAGGCAGGCGGTGCTCTCTCCTCGGGTTCCTCCGAGACATACTGGTCCTCTCTGGCACTCTGATGGGGTCAACCTCTATCTGAACATCCCCATTTTCTACCGGAGCTTCTATTTCCGGTTCTTCTTGCTCTATTTGCTCTGTTTTCTCTGTTTCCTCAACATGAGGAGTCTCTTCTGTCACTTCGACTCGAGGGTTTTCTCCTGCTCTATCAATCTGAGGAGCTTCTTCACATGCTTTTGGAGAGTGACTCCAGGGTACCAGTTTCTCACCCTGGTATGGCTTCAGTCTGTCAGAATGCACCACTTTCATTTTTCCCCCTTTCCGTATCTGTATTCGGAAGGTCACATCTGACAATCTCCTAACTATCAGCCACGGTCCCTCCCATCTCAACTGCAATTTAGGGGACAACTGTTTCTTCTTAGCCGGGTTGTGTAGCCAGGCAAACTCTCCTTCTTTCAACCCTTTATGGGTGGCTCTTCTGTCATAGTTTCTCTTCTGTCTTTGGGAGTTTTTCCCTAGACAGTCTCTAGCCCTCTGATGTGCACTCTGCAAATTTCTTCGCAACTCTTCTGCAAAGTCTGTCCGAGTGTCAAACCCTGTCTCTGGACTACCGGTGACCAGGTCAACTGGTATACTGACTTCTCGCCCCAACATCATTATATTGGGGGACTCCCCTGTGGAGTCTTGTGGGGTGCATCTATACGCAAAGGTTGCATAAGGGAGGAATCTATCCCAGTCTCTATGCCTCTTCTGTGGGTCAATCAGCACAGCCACCATGTTTACTAGTGTCTTGTTAAACCGTTCGACCATACCATCCGATTTAGGATTGTATGCTGTCGTTCTTGTCTTTGTGATTCCTAAGACCTTGCACATTTCTGTGAAGACTTCTGACTCAAAATTGGTGCCCTGATCAGAATGGAGTTCTTGTGGTACTCCAAATCTACACACGAACTCTTGCACCAGTTTGAGTGCTACTGTACCCGCCGTTGCGTCAGGTAATGGATAGGCCTCCATCCATTTTGTACAGTAATCACCCACTACGAGAATCCACTGGTTCCCACTCTCTGTTTTGGGCAGTGGCCCGAGCAAATCTATGGCCACTCTCTCTACAGGCACTCCCACTTTATATTGTTGCAAGGGTGCAATCCCTTTCTTCGCAGGGGACTTTCTTCTTGCACAGAGGTCACAACCCCTTATGAAGGAGCGAACATCTGCGGACATACCTGGCCAAAAATATCTTCTCTTTACTTTGGCAAGGGTTTTCTTTATGCCCAAATGACCACTAAGCAGTCCACCGTGCACCTCCCTCAGGGTTTCTTTCCTCAAACTCTGTGGCAACACTAGTAACCATATCACGACTCTACCGTCATCAGACTCCCACCTTTTATGCAACACCTTTTCTCTCACACTCAACTGGTCCCAGTAGGACCAATACGTCTTATGGGCCGCCGTCAAGTGGGAAATCTCTACCCACTCCGGGCGATCTTTGCTCTCTTCCTTGGCCTCTAAGGCCCAACGTATCGTCTCATCTTCTAACTGGGCTTTCCTTACAGCCTCTAGTGGGACACTTGGTTTGGCCTCTATGCCTCTAACCAATGTCTTGTCCTCTTGTGACGTCACTTCCTCTCGACCAACAAATGGCTCTCCAGCACTACTAGTGCATTTAATTCTCTCGCCATTTATTCTCCACTCTTTGGTGTGGAAATCCAAGTTACCCCCTGTGGGCAACAAGAAATCCATCCCCAGAATTCCGGGATACTTCATCTGTGTAAAAATCGCCCTGATTGGGTGCGTTGTTCGTCCAACTTGAACTTCGACCCAGGCGACTCCTAACACCGACAGGGAACGTCCATCCACCTGTCTCACTTTCACATTGTCTGACTCTAAGACTGGTCTCTGTTCCTTGGGTATCTCATAATACACTGTGCTACTAATTAATGTATCTGTGGCACCAGTGTCAACCAAAAATTGGCACTTGGTTTTTCTCACTACACCCTCTACAAACAAACCAAAGCGGGCATCACTATTTGGGTTCGGTAACGTAATTACCTTTCCCTCCTCATACTTTCGCCGCTTCTCTCCTATGGCCCCCTTGCAATCTCTCCATCGTCTCTTTGCCCCTCTAGCACTTCCGAGGTGCCTACGGGCCCCTCGAGCAGCTGGCTCGACTTTTCCTGCCCCAGGCTCTCCCCCTGAGGGTCTGTTACAGTCTCTGGCAATGTGGCCGTGCTCTCCGCAATTGAAACACTTCCAGCCATCACGCCTTGGACTACTCTTCTTTGGTTTCTTGCACTCTCGCGCAAAGTGACCTCGCTCCCCACAATTGAAGCATTTCCTAACACTTTGCTCACTCTTTTGTGACTTCTGGTCAGCAGGTTTCCCCACTAGGTCACTCTTTTCCTGGATTTGTTTCGTTAACTCTGTTAACAGTCCAGCCAAACTTTTCATTCCATTCTCCAATTCGTGGATCCTCTGTTCCACCCCGGTATCTAACACTCTAGCCAACCTCGGAGGCTTTCCATCGAGCATTCTCTGTTGCTCGACTTTTTCGAAATTCTCTGTTTCTATTGCAGCTCGAATGGCCTCATCTAAATTTTCAGGACGAGCCCTGTTTATGCCCTCCCGAGTTGACCTACTTTCGACCGCATCTAGAAAATGGTTCTTAGCCAACCGGTCACGTGACTCTTCCTGTATGTCAGGGTACGCTTTAACCGTCAACTCTTGTATGGCTTGGCCTAACTCTTGCAATGACTCTTTTGGGCCTTGTCGGCGATGCCGCAACTCGACAAGGTAATTTTCACTCTGGCGGCCTGAGCCAAATCTCTGTTCTAACAACTTCAACAGCCCACTGTAGGACTGTGTCTTTTCAGTGGGAACGTCACCCAACAATCTTAGGGCATTGCCTTGCAAACTAGCAACCAAATATTTAGCCGCTTGCTCTTCGCTCCACTGATTCACCAACCGGCAAGACTCGAAGTGCCTGAAATACTCTTTCCATAGCACCTTGCCATTGTATCTATCAGGAGTGATATTTGGCCGTCTACTAATTGGCCGCTCGACACTCCTCTCTTTCTCTGCCACTACTTTGGGCTCACTTGTCAGCGTTAAGGGCCCTGCTGAGGTCTTTAAACTACCTGCCAAACTGTTGGCACCTGTACCCACTGAACTCGGGGCGAAACTCAGCAAATCTCTATTTACTTTTTCAGGAGAAACTGTTTCTCCCCTACTCGGGTTCTCTACAGTGCTATCCGTGCTCAACAGAAAGGACTGGAGCTCCTCTATTGCACTGCTCCCCGTTAAAATCTCTGGTCGGGTACTTCCTACACCACTACTCTTAAGGGGTGTACTTTCCCCAAACTTCACTCTTTTTCCCATCCTCGGTCCAAGTTCAACTTCAGGCGACCGTGCGGTCACCGAGGGACTCGCCCCTCCCTGGGAAAAATAACCAGAACTCTCTCTTGGCATCAGGAACTCGATTTCCGAATCGATCCGCACTGGCCCCTGTTCTTGGCTCTTTTTGTCTATACTTCCCACCGGGGAAGGTTCCTCATAATTGGCTCTCATGGCTTCTAATTTCTTAGCCATCAACTCTTTCTCCCATTGCAAAAACTGAGCATCTAATCTCAGCTTCTGCAGTTCACTCTCAATACTCGAAGTATTCTCTTGACTCATGTTTGTCTCTTTCTATGATTACTCTTCAACCACAGAAATCACTGTACTCAAAATCCTGCTTGATTTCTCTACTGGCCAACTCTTTAATCAGCACCAACTATCCCACTTCTGACACCATTTGTGGCGGAATCTCCCGAGGTCAATTTAAACCAGAGGTCAGGGAAGGCAATCACCGACTGAGGTGAAAGTTCCCCTAACCCCAAACTATGTTTTCTGCCTCGAACCTAGGGAAGTTTTCGAGCAGCCTCTAGGCCCAGGGATGCAAGCTCGTTTTGGTGGAAATCTACCGCCCAGTTGGATACTGATTACCAGGCCCTGTTACTCTAGTACAGAACAGAACAAACAGACGAAGAAACTGCAGAAATATTGGACACTGGGATACACAATTCTCTTTGTGGAAAGGAAATGATTGGTTTATTTAATCACGGACAATTCTGACTTGATTGGGAACTCTTTGACTTATAAGGTTATTATCGTTGGATTGTTATGATTGTATAAGTTTGAGCGCCTGAGCTGATCAGTATACGACAAAACCCGTGTGACAATAAACTTGACCGAGTACAGTTTTTGACTACCTGTGACTATTCCTCCCAGGCCTCTATGTCAACCTATGGGTCGACCCTCTATGTTATCGCACGTCTCTGTGAACCCACGACAACAATCCTTATGCCTGTACTTAGTCACCCTACTCTGTAAGTCAAACACTCAACTGCAACAATTGCACAAACATGCACTAAATTACACAATAAAGCAATTCGGTCCTACCAAGCTAACTGGGTCACACCACGGGGCTCTGCGCTCCGTACAATCGCTCAACCACGGTACGAGAAGTCAGGCCGAAACAGCGTCAACACCGGTACACTGCACCACACACGGCCTCGCCAAAGCAAACGCTAGCTTCGTCACGGACAATGGCAATTTCACTTGTACACTACTACTGAACCCGCTCCATACACAGAACTGAGGAACAACTTACGCAACTCACGCAACTGAACTACGCAACTGGACACAACTGAACCAACCGAACCAACTGAACTCACGCCCGGCCGACCATGCGCTCAAGTACCACGGCAAGGGTAGCGGGGCCACGCCCAATCACGCCGTGATTGGCCGCCAACCCTTCACCTCTGCCCGGTAACACCAATCACGCATACGCGGGTACGGAAAACACAGATCGCAAGTGCGGTCACGGCCTGCCTCGCCCCGCCCAGCAACAGCGAGCGCGCTCCGATTGGCGGCCACTCCCGCCAAAACCACGAGACATAGTCCGCTGACACGACCTGACTTCCTTGCCAAGAAATTACAAGTAAACACTACCAAATAAGGGGAATTAGACTGGTGTCGGCCCACCCCATCACGCCACAATATTATGGATTTCGGGCGCTATATAAATGTTAATTATTATTATTATTATTATTATGGCACTTGTTCTTTGGAAATGTCAATCATGTTTTATCAGTTTGATACACAGGATGTAATTTGTACATTTGTACATTGCTATTTTTCTCTTCCATAGGCCCTATATGTTGTTGCTAAGATAACAGGATGAAACAGATTTTTTTTTTTATTATCGTAGATTTTTTTTATTATAATACTTCACAGGGTAACGCGAAAAAAACAGAGTTGTCTTGAATAAGAACAATCAAAACCAGTAGATCTTACTCTAGGATTTCCCGGCCAAATTAAACTGAAAGCCCCGTTCAAATAAATGTGTGGCTCCTCCAGTTTCATTTGAAAATGAATGCTCTTGTACATCAGTGATCAATCGTTAAAAGGAGTCGTTCTGTTTCATCTTTAAAGCATTCACTCGACAAATATAAACCTTCATGTGCTCACGCATGCACACATATGCCCTCATTTTTTAAATGATGATCAGGCAAGAACCAAAACATTTTTGGACAATTAAGTCGTCTGTTATTAGAGCAACTTGTATACATGTCCACAACAAACACATTATCAATTCCGTTGTCATTTATATAACAAATACCAACACGAAAATTCTAATCATATCTCTTGATATAGGCCTACTTGATTTTATTTAGATGATTGTTTGTCGTAATGCCCTAAACTTGTAGTGCACATACATGTACATGTATCATCTCAGTGTGACAGGTGATGGTACGTTGTTATCATTAGAATACTGATTATGACCAATGAAATAAATGCCATTTGAATAATTCAATTTCAGCTTTGTAGGCGTTCTCAAATGTTTCTGCAGTTATAAACATTTTACTCAGGAAACTCAGATACCAGGTACTAAAACCAGAAACGGCAAACTCTGTCGACAAGTGTGTCGTTATGTCATCACATGTTTGCCCACTTTGTATTCTTTGGTATTGATTTGTTTTCTTTTAAAGGAAGAATGACTGTCTTAGAACAACTCATGTTTCAAGAAACGCATTCCGGCTCAAACCAAGCTTACATGATTTGATATTGCCACAGGGTAGTATATAGCTTTTACTAGGAAAGGGTGGGGTGTAAAGAGGGTGAAGCTGTACCAAAGGCACACCCTGCTAGGGGGTCTGTAGCATCCCCCCTCCCTGGAAAATCTAAGATGCGCTTTCTTGCAACCCCAAACCTGCATACTCTTCCCCACAGATTTTCCACTGTGCCATATACATTTCTTGTTAGTATTATGTGAAAGTTTACAACTGTGTTACTTTTTACATACTCTCTCTTCTTCAACAATGCCTCATCAGTAGAAGATTTAGAGGGAAGGGGTTGTAACTAATATTACGAAACTAGTAAATGGGGCCAAAATAATAAATGGAAAGCTAAAGTTCTCAAATTTACATGTGTTCTTCAATTGCCTTAGAAAGAAGGGGATATCACCGTAGCTTTCCAAATTTTCTGGCGGTGGAGGGGGAAAAACCCCGCTGAATCCACAACGACCCCCCCCCCCCGTTTTCCGAAAGCTATATCCGCCTCCCTTGCTCATACATGTAAATGATATGGTGTTTACTACAGATACAGTCACGCGCACTGAGTAGCCTGATGCAATATACAGATAGTCTGATCTCAAGTACTTTGTTTGTTACTTTGATATATTTACTTACTGGAGGCGTATACACGATCTTGAATGTGTATTTTGGACCTGGTACAGATATGTTTAATTATTGAACACTGATTCTATTCTCCTATTTCTCTTTCATTTACATGTAGGTTGTCGCTATGGCGACTGGATAAGGATACTCTTTTTTAATTCATAACACTTCACCATAAAGCTAAGAACTTGAATAGTCTTGAATTAGAAAATCCAAACCAGTCAATCGCACTACTGGTATTATACATGAATTTCACTTCATTTCCCACGCATGTCCATATGACTAGTGCATGTATAATTGCATTATTCATTGCGGATCACCTCATCCTTAACCAAGTGTTTCTTAATTGATACCTCCACTATACCAGGGGGATGCAAGCTACCCTGTGTGCCCATCTTTGTTCCTTACTTTGTAGCCCTCTACCATGAGTGGGTTTATTTGCATTCAGGCAGTTTGCTGTATTTACTTTTATATTTTTGGCGCTAATGTCTGATATCAATGTAGATAAACAATGAACTTTTACCCGGATTGCGAAGATAATGCATTTTATTTAGGAAAACATCATATCTTTATCACGAAAGAATCTCCAAGGTTTCAGGAGTCCCTTGATGTTTGAACCTTGTTGCTGAGATGCACTTTTTTTCCAAAAAAGGTGATTACTTTTAACATTCTTTGATGATAAAGAAAAGAAGATTCAGAGTAGCATTAATGATGATCAACATCTTTCCACATCTGATCTCAATATGAATAATCGAGTGCATGTTAAACCACTCTCTTGTTTAGATCCTGCAACTAAAGATATCAACGATAAAGAGATACCAATTAATTTGAACGTTCCCTACCTTATAATGAGTATGGTCCGATGCAGTGAAGAAACATCTACACGGAAGACAAGCAGGGACGATAGGCCAGGGAAAGGAGTCTGAAAAATAAAATGAAATAATGAAACTTCGAAGCTCGGTATATGGTTTCCTCTTACTTTACATTTGGAGGAAATATCGATTCCATTTCACAGACTGATTGGGCCAAATACATGCACATAAAAAAACGTGGTATGCTCATACACGCACTGTGCCCCCAATTCTCATGCAATGATCAGGCAAGAATTAAAAACACCTTCAGCCCTTCCTCAATCTATGATTTTGGGATTAACAATTTCGGACAAGTCCCCTCTTATTTGAGCAACTGGTAAACACACTATCAACTCCCGTTGTCATATTCGAACATAAAAATAAAAACTGTTATCATTTTTTGATATTTTTGATTTTATTTAGGTGCGTGTTTTAATTGTCACAGTGTCCTAAACTTGTGTTGTGCACTAGGCATCTCAGTGTGACATAATAAGATGGTACTTTTTATCATATTTGTTTACCAGCTTATTAGAAAAGTGATTTATGATCAATCAAATAAATGCCATTTGAATCATTCAATTTCAGTTTTGTAGGCGGTCGCAGAGGTTCCCACAGTTATATACATTTTAGTCAGGAAACTCAGATACCAAGTACTAAAACAAGATACGGCAAACTTTGTAAAGAAGTGAGTCGTTATGTTATCACATGTTCGTCCACTTTGAATTCTTTGGTATAGATTTTTTTCTGCTGAAGAAAGACTGATTGTCTTAGAACAACTCATGTTTCAAGAAATGCATTCCTCAAACCAAGCTGATATGAACTGATATTGCCACAAGGTTGGATCTAGCTTTCACTAGGAAAAAGTGGGGGGGGGGGGAGCGGTGTAAAGAGGGTGAAGCTGTACCAAAGGCACACCACACCTTGCTAGGTGATCCGTAGGTATGCCCCCTGGAAAATCTAGGATGCTTTTTACTGCAACCCCAAACCTGCATGCCCCCCCCCCTCACCCCCCCCGCCCCTAGATCGGCCACTGTGCCATACATTTCTTTTTAGACTCCTGCGAACGTCTACAACTGTGTTACTTTTCACAATCTCTCTCATCTTCAACAATGCCTCATCAGTTGCAGATTTAGAGGGGGTGATGTTGCAACCGGGGTTCGGCCGCTGACTAATCGTCGATCGCACCACGAACTGACCTATCTCAGTTTTTGTCATTTCGAGAAAAACGCGTTTGAAGTTGGGCCTATTTTGCATCCACCCTTTCACCCAGAACAGTTTTTATATATAATAACGTTGGATAGTTGAATTCTGATTTTAAATTGTTTTCAAGGCAAAAACTCATCTTTACCAGGTGAAAAATGAGCGCCAAATCCATAAGTCACTTCGTGAAAATTTCATTTTCATATTTCATGCACGCGAACGGCGACCTATCTAGATAGGTCACTTCGTGAACATTTATTTTTCATATTTCATGCGCGTGAACGGCGACCTATCCAAATAGGTCACTTCGTGAAACGAACAATTTCAATTTCGCGGTGGCTGATACTGACCTATGTCATATGCGCATGCGCGCGCGGACCTCTTCACGTTAAGTCATATGGGGATTCGTTGCAATCTGTTGCTTTTTTATATTAATATTATTGTTATTAGAGATTAATATTAAGCTCTTACAAATCATATCGGTGTATAAAAAAGTGAAGGAAATTAGAAAATGAATTCCAATATATACGGGGTGCATTGAGTGCATAGAAACTTGTTGAAAACATACCTCCTAGTAATAATTCTTGAACGGATTCATTGTAAAGGTGTACTCAAATTCCATTATTTTTTTATTCTTATCTATAAAAAATCGAGAAGCAAAATCCGTGGAAAAAAACAGGTATTCTGTTCAAACAAGCCTCACAAGTTCAAGTTACACTGAAACAGGACGATAACCGTACATGTACACTTTCATTATCTTCAAATCTTTGTTTTCTATTTTTTTATTCTTCAAAGTGTACTTTCTCATTATTTAAACCTATTATTCCCTAAAAACAGCAATTTTCTGCCGATACTTTGTAAGCCTCCCCCTTAAAAAAAACATTGATATATTTCAATGACATACATTTAAAAAAAACTTTGGCTGCATTTTAAACGGTTCTAAACGTTTTAACGTCAAAACTGAATAATTGTGTTATTTTGAGAGCCTACTATCAGAACAGGCCATATTTAAGGGCCACTCAAGGGACAGAAAAGTAAATCTAAGAAACACATTAATTATGTAGAAAGACAAGTACTGCCTTGATGTTTGAACTGGGACTAACCATAATCAAAAGGAAAACATGATGCAGGTCTGATGTAAAGAGTTCAACAGAGAGGCAGTGCAAAGAGTTTTCTCAGCAATATTTCAAACTTAAAAATAAAGGCTTTACTTGAAACGTTCTTAGCAATGAATTTCTTTTATTTGTTCTTAATTACTGTTTTTGTTTTTAGTTTTACCTTAAATTATAGGTGCATAAATGAAATTGCGAAAACTGACAATAAAAGAGGTATCTCTTAATATTTCAAGATAAGTCTGGCACTGGTGAAGGATGTACAAATGTAGATCAAAGGTGATATCAGTGACGGCTAAGGAACCGCTCCTGGTTCAAAGATTGTGGAGTTACCAGCACAACACATCTAAAATCTGGAGAAATACACACAAAAAAGAATAGAAATACATTTACGCAACATTTTATCGGCAATCAGTAGTCGCCCTTTGTTTTAAGGCTGAGCATGTTCCCGTTTCATTCCGAGGCAGACTGTGGCAAGTGGTTCATGCGTTCAGTAATAAATACTTTTTTATTAAATTTAATTTAGAGTCTACATGAAAAATTATTTGGATTTTTTTTCTTTTAATATAGTCGACATGAAATATCAATATAAAACATTTACAGTTGGTTAAAGGGAATCATTGATAAATCATTCAGAATGTGTTTCATGTCTGGTGTCACTATCCTTGCAGTCTGTATCTTTTTTTTAGATTTTCATATGTTTTACAATATCAACTAAAACAAATTATAGCAACTGAATTTAACTTTTTTGCAGTTTACTTTATTTTTATTATTTTTGCTATCTGCATTGACTTTAGAATTGTAGCAAGACTTGAGTACTAAATCAACATTTAAAAAGACAGAAACAAAACACAAAACATAAAAACGAAGAACAGACGTACTGCTCTTTTTGATTTGAGCGGGCAGTATAAAACCAAAAAAAAATGCAGCAAAAGTATAGAAGGTTAATCTTTATGTTAATACATTCATACTCCAGGAATCGATCACTTTCCTTTCAACGAAGCGTTTCCAAAACTTTATTCAATTATGTAGACGAATGGTGCTCTGTATAACTTCTGGCTGCAGTTAACCACTGAAACGTCCAAATTCACAAACGTCCAAAAACACAAACAAACCAAACCAATCACGAATCATAATATTAAAACGCAACCTTAATTTGGCCCTGTTATTTAATAAATATTTTCCCGAAAAGGATAGTCAGTGAATCAACATGAATATCAACCGAAATGTCATGAAAAAGCCATTAGTTCGGAATCGAACCCCACTCTATTGTTATTCTGACTGACTATGACCATGGAGGAAGAAATGTTATGACTTCCCACTACCGTACCCGTCCACACCACACAGCATGTACAGTACGCCAATAGGCTAATTAGCGTAGGATTTTGTGCTATCATACACACGAGTCTCTACAAAACATGTATTTAGACAAAGCCTAACACGATCATATTGCAAAACCAGTACCAAAAATACAAAAGGAATATACTTACAGACGTTTACAGAATCAGAAACTCGGTTGAAACTTGCTAGTTTCGTCAGCCATCAAACGACATGTGTACGCCGCCATTGTTTCTGACAACGCTAAAGACTGGCCCCTAGTAACTCAATTTCATAAGAAGGTGATAGGGACCACATTAAGTTCAGGTACCAGACTCTATAAGTCACTTCGTGGAAACCTGACAGTGTTGTTTACGCGTTTCACGAAGTGACCTATCTCGATGCGTCAGTTTGTGAAATGATAATTTTGCATTTTGTAGAGATAGGTCGACATTTCTAATTAGCTAAATCGGCTTAATTAGCTAATTAGGCCAGTTATGAATTTGAAATTTTCAGAAAATAAAGATTTAATCATGCATAACCAGAATATGCTAAAAACCCAAATTCGTCAAAAATTCAGATAGGTCAGATCGTGGTACGATCGACGTAATGTTACGGAACTAGTAAAATGGGGCCAACAATAATAAATGGAAAGCTAAAGTTCTCAAATTTACATGTGTTCTTGAATTGCCTGAGAAAGAAGGGGAAATCGCCGTAGGTTTCCAAATTTTTCGGGGTGGAGGGGGAAAAAGCCCGCTGAACCCCCAAGCCCCCCCCCCCCGCCCTTCCCCCGTTTTCCGAAATCTATATCCACCCTTGCTCATACATGCAAATGTATTGGAATGCATAGGAATATGGAATCAGATGCCACATACATGACTTTAAGAGTTGCGTGTGAAGACACATCACGCGCACTGATTAGGCTGATGCATTGTACAGATAATCTGATGTCAAGTGCTTTGTTTGTTTACTTTGTTATATTTACTCACTGGAGGCGTACTTGAATGTGTATTTTGGACCTGGTGGGAGAGATATGGTTAAATATTGAACACTGATTCTTTTTTTGTATTTCTCTTTTATGCACATGTTTAGGTTATTGCTATGGACACTGGATGAAGATAATCTCTTTAAAATTCATAACACCTCACCATAAGATGGTAATAACTTGAATACTTTTGAATTAGAAAATCCAAACCAGTCGATCGTACTACTGGTATTATACATGAATTTAACTTCATCTTCCATGCATTTCCATATGACTAGTGGATGTATAATTACATTATTCATTGCGGATCACCTCATCCTTAACCAAGTGTTTCTTAATTGATACCTCCACTACCAGGGGTTGCAAGCGACCCTTGTGCCCATCGTTGCTCCTTATTTTGTAGCCCTCTACCATGAGTGGGTGATATCTGCATTCAGGCCGTATTTACTTGGTATATTTTTGGCACTAATGTCTGATATAAATGTAGGTCAACAATGAACTTTTACCTGGATTGCGAGGATTAGGTATCTTATTGAGGAAAGCATAATTTTTTCATGAAAGAATCTTCAAAGGTTTCAGGGGTTCCTTCATGTTTGACCCTTGCTGCTGAAAGGCACATTTTCTCTCAAGAAAATGTATGCAGGATAATTTAATTAATGTATGCAGGATAATTGCAGTCTTAATATATGCAGGATAATTTGTTGGGGGAAAAATGTGTTGTCATTCCAATATATATATACATGTGTTTCAGGTTGTTGCAGTGTACTTGATATGTTAACCATTGGTACCTTTGATGTTACATAAAGGAGACTGCTAGAACCATGGAGAGGTTTGAAGTTCTTTGTCAGCTTTTCGTTAGAATTATCAAACAAGCAAAATATTTTAATATAGAGAAAGACCAAGACAAAGGTGTCACTTTTGTAATTTTGATGTCAACGATGAATAGATACCATGTGACCTGTCATCACAAAATAAACTTAAAGTAGGACTTTTTAAGAATTAATATTTATTTATTTGGATTTTGCAGAACAAGTGCTTTTCAATGGCATCCAACATGAAGGGATACTGAGTTCAGTAATGGAAATATAGACCACCAACTTACTTGAAGTTATAAAACTGATTCTCGAGAAAGTGGCATTTCAGTATCCGGCAGTTGTGTTACAGTGAGTCAACTAATTGTAATGTATGAAAGCAAGTTTCAAAGATGTTTGACATAACAAAAACACTGGAGAAAGGTAAAAGAGGACTTACAGATCAAGGTTCACCTGGAAACCAAAAATTAACCACCCTTCAAATTTGGGCTTTTCCCCGCTGAACTGCAAAATGGCAACTTCCAACTTAAAGCTCATTCTGTGCTGACAGCTCACATATTTGAACGTTCCCTACCTTATAATGAGTCTGGTCCGATCCAGTGAAGAAACGCCTACACGGAAGACAAGCTGTGACGATAGGCCAGGGAAAGGAGTCTGTAAAAGAAACCAAAGAAATGAAACTGCGAAGCTCAGTATCTGGGAAAAAGATGTTGTTAATTGATACTTCTAAAATGTATTTGTTCTTTCCCGACCAATATTTTGTCTACCTAGAGTTTATTGCCATGAGCAAAAACGCTACAACTTTTATTTGTATGTATGTATGTATGGTACGGAGGCCGATTTCTGCACGGCTTAAAAAGTAAAAACATGCTGCCATAGCGAAATATTTCGCAATGCACATGCTAAATAGCTTAACAAAATAACGCAAAAACATCGCTGCACACGTACTGCATTATAAAATAACCCCCCAGAATTGCAAAATGCTGCAATAAACTATATTTTGCAATAATATTACGCCGGCCTAAATGTTCGAAATAGTAATGCTTTTGCGAATTACGCAATAATGCAACCTTTCACAGTATTAAGAAATACATATAAATGTCCGCGTTATAGTCCAATTCGGCAAGTTCTCATGACATTTAGATTTTTTTTTACGATGTAAAAAAGCCTGCCCAATACATGAATGGACTGGAAATCATACCCAATCATGGCGGATCCTGAATTATTAAAGAGAGATAAATTACGAAGAATCGCAGCGAAGGCCCGGAAATCAAGCAAAAGATTTGGGATGTGACGAACACTTTAGCGATCCTAGGGGCCATTTGGATTTTCTCCCAAGATTGATGGGAGGTCTTTTTGGCATAAAATAAAAGATGAAACAAAATAGCTGGGAGTGATGATTTTCTCCTTTAAAACTCCTATTAAAATGGATACACCAAAGAAGCGAAAACTAATAGTACCTATACTAAACAAGCATGTTTTCCACTCATCCGAAAAACATCGATCCCTGCTGTTGGAAGTCATGTGCATGTTTAACACATTTTTACAGTTGTCCATTGAGTGTTAAACTTTTGCAACCAAAGGCGCACAGTTTCTTAAAAAAAAGTAAAACAGTTTTGCATATTATTATCACATTAATACATACAAGTTCTTTAATTTTGATCGAAATAAACTTGAATGGGCCGCTTATGAATGTACTTTTTAGTGGATGGAGGGGAAAACCTATCGTGTATAATTATTTGTTTTAAATAGCCTGTTGAACTAAACAATAATTGACGCAAAAAGTACTAATTATAGCCGATACATAAACATCAATCAGAACCGCTACATTGCACTGTGCGATACAATTTCTAACTGGTTTCCTTCTGAGTTATGGCCTCTGGGGTTTCAAAGGACCCCCCCCCCCCCCCCGCCTGGTGGCGAGTACCGCTAGGAAATTTAAAACTAATACAAAAAGTAATGATATAATCAAGTTTTGATCATGGACCACTCCATGATTAAAAAAATCAGGGGAAAGTAGCCAAATTCCTTGGATTGCACCACTGTACATTTAGAATCCATTTTTTTCTGAAACCCTTCAGCTGGCCCACTGGCCCAGGACGCCACGTCGTCTTGGCTTCGCACATAAACACTTCCACGTTCGGAATTGAAGACACCCCCTTCCCGTCTGTGATCAGAAAACGGGTCCTGACAAGGAAACGGGGGGGGGGGGGGAGCAAGGGGACATCGGCATTTAATGACGGGGCACCGAGGTCGGATCAACATCATTTCCCCTTCAATTTCCAGGCCACCACAAGTGCTGTCAATTTGAAAAGCAGGGGGATGGGCTGGACCTCTTTGGACGCTTCAAGGCGCTCCTTTTTTCGTATTAATTATTCACTGTTTATAAAGCTGTGCGGTTAAGGAGGTAGTCGACTGTATTTCTCTTTGGAAAGAAACTTCCTTGGCAACCTGGGGGCACCTATAGTCAGGTTGCATACGGTTGGAATCGTGACCGACTGGTCCAAAGCACCAAACTTGGCAGATATATTCTTATAGCCCCAGAGAAGATATTTAGAAGGGGTGACACCTGAAATTCTTTTGGAAAGAGTGCCTAATTTGCATAAAGCGTTAATCCCTGACGTGTAATATATCTATTCCCATATTTGGGTAGATTTTTTTTATTTTTGAAAAGTATATTTTGGGAATTTACTTACATATCCTTACTTAAATAACATTTTCTAAAGAATATCGGAGACTTGAAGATTACGAGGACATAATTAAGATCCATTTCCTTTTCCCTCAGATATTATCAAGTAGTTTGCCAAACCTCAGTATTGATGAACTTCAAATTCACAAAGTTACTTAATGACACAGTTATCCTAACAGAAATAAATGGGAAATCATTTGAAAAATTATATCATCTTGATATTTAGCCCACAAAAACAAAAAGGGGGGAAATGAGGTGTCCGTAAATTGGGATAAAAATTACTTGAAGCCTGACGTGGAGGACTTGATCAAGCTCCCCGTTTTTGTGTTCTTGGCTAAATATCACAATGTTGTTGTCCACATAATTTTCCATGAAGTCTTAATCGAGTAACTGTGCCAGTAAGCAACTTGGTGAATTTGGAGCTCATCAATACTAGTTGGCAAGACTACTTGATTATATCTGGAGACAAGGTTAATGAGCGCAACTTTAGAGTATAATAGTAGCCATTTTGAATTGTTACTATGTCCTCATAATTATACAGTCAGTCTTAAATGTTTTAGAACATGTTATTGAAGTAAGGATGTGTAAGTGGAATCCCAAAAATATACTTTTCAAAAAAACAAAATGTACTCAAATGTGGAAATAAATGTATAACACAGTAGGGATTAATGATTTAAGCAAATTAGGCACTCTTCCCAAAAGAATTTCAGGGTCACCCCTTCAAATATCTTCTCTAAGGCTATAACAACATATTTGCCAAGTTTGGTGCTTTGGACCAGTTGGTCACGATCTTATCAAAAATTGGGTCTAAGCCACCTGACTATCATGAAGGGAAAAGAATAGGCAGGAAAGTCGAAAATACAGACGCACACTTTGACACATGCTTAGCTTTGGAGAGTCCCAGACGGTGTATAATCTGTGCTCGCTCGGTCCAATATTTGAATATAATTTTGTAAGTTTAGAAGAGAAATCGGTCCTCGGATAGGGCAATCATCACCCGATGAATAGTACATGGAAGCGCACATTATTAGAAACTGTGCATACTTTGGTGACAGCATTGTCTTGGTTCTCCAAGAAGAAAGCGGGGTAAAAGACAATACATACATTTATAAATCGTAAAACATATTTGCGTTTATACTCAGGTAGTATTAGTATACCGGGCGTAAAAGGTTTTAATCATAAATGGCATAAAGCTAATAATAATTTACTAAATTTGTAAAGTTTTGATATTGTTTATCAATTTATAATAACAAAAATTGTCTCAGGTTATTTTGAACCGGGTACATGTGCTAACAATGTAAATGCGGTGCCAGGGAAGTACCGTTACATAATTATATTAACCAATTGTGACCGCTTCTCATTAACCGACGCAAACCGCGGCAGCACAAACCGACAACTTTGTGCCCCACGATCACTGCGCAAATATCGTTTCAACTGGTGCGGGTCGTTATTCCCTTGAATTTCGGTTTTATCAAAAACATGTGCATGTATTGAGAAAATCAAATTAACAACGCACACGCAGACTCCTGCAGCACGTGTGCATGCATGCGAATAAATAAAGCAAACTGTGGCGAGGCGTTGTGAACGAGATCCCGGTTGCGACCGCTAGATGATGATGTAGGCCTACATACTCGCTTTTGGTATTTTCAACCTTAAAATCTAAATTCATGCTGCACCGGCTGTGGCAGGGATGAACTGTGAGGTGAAGCATAAGCGGTAAGGTAAAGGAGATTTAAGTCATCCTCTCGAGTTTGGACATAAAAGGTCGCCTGGTTTTTTTTTTGCCCCGCCCACCCTCCTCAGCAAGGTTGCTTGTTCGGACTCTGGTTTCTACGTTCGAGTCTTTCTTCCCCATAGGCAGGGTGTGCATAGACTTATAAAAAGCCTTTAGGGTCATTTGCTTTTCATGCATATTGGTTGTTTCCAGTAATAAAACGGGTAACACCACTCAAATTCTGTTGAAGTTTCAGCTCAGTGGATAGTACACTTTTCGAGAAAAAAAACAATACACATGATCGCGACACACGATTTCGTCAATAGCACTCTTTTTTTCTTCAAAAGTCAGTTAATATTAACTGATCGTTGGGATTCACCTACAATAAATTTCACGGGGTGTACGGTACTAGTCTATAATCCAAGACTTAGTAAGCTTGTCGATAATTAGTCGGTATTTACTTTTCGGATAAATGCAAATGATATATGCCTTTAACAAACGATATTGGTAACATACGAGACATTTCGATGTACGGTACTTTATCACGGATAATTATGAGGGGAAAAAAGACATTTGGAGAGGACCAAGTGTGGGTAAAATAAACGGAAATAAGTTTTGATGTGTTTAATGTTTCCCCTAAAATTCTGTTTGTGTCATAACTGACCTCTTTGCGGCTGGCTTTGTATGAGAAAACAAAACTGTAGAAAGAACCAAGTGTGGGTTAAATAAACGGAAATAAGTTTTGATGTGTTTGATGTTTGCCCTTAAATTCTGTTTGTGTCATTACTGACCTCTTTGCGACTGGCTTTGTATGAGAAAACAAAACTGTAGAAAGGACCAAGTGTGGGTTAAATAAACGGAAGTAAGTTTTGATGTGTTTGATGTTTCCCTTAAATTCTGTTTGTGTCATTACTGACCTCTTTGCGGCTGGCTTTGTATGAGAAAACAAAACTGTAGAAAGGACCAAGTGTGGGTTAAATAAACGGAAGTAAGTTTTGATGTGTTTGATGTTTCCCTTAAATTCTGTTTGTGTCATTACTGACCTCTTTGCGGCTGGCTTTGTATGAGAAAACAAAACTATAGAAAGGGCCAAGTGCATGGGTAAAATAAACGGAAATAAATTGTGATGTTTCCTCTTAAATTCCGTTCCTTAAAGTGATATCATGATATCACTTTAATTTTCATCTATAGCACATCCCTGTTTAGGTACATGCTAAGTTACAACCAAATTGGACATATGGGTACTAGAAAAATGCACTTTCAATGTGACGTGGATATGGCACTTGATGACGTCATTATGATGTTACTTCAATTGTCATTACTACTGGTAACACCCTGGTCTGTGAACGTATGAAGTTACAACCAAATCGGACATGCAGTTCTGTAGATATAGACATTTGAAAATACACCTTATACATGTTGCAACGTAAAGACTGTAGTTGCCAAAACTACAGTCCAAAACTACAGTCCGGATTACCGTCCAGAGCTCTGTCACCTGAGCTATTAATTTATAACCATACAATGGAATGTATGTTTACAGTTCCCCTTTTGACAATATCTTTATTCAAAGGCTCCATTCAGCTGCCATGAACCCGCTTTTGGAATCCGGGATAACACCCTGAAGCCGCTTTCCATTGGACTTAATTTTGCACCAAAGAAAGTTACTGCAAGTGATTGCGGTTGAACCACCGTGTGTCTGCAGTGTACTTGGATTAATGTCTGCCTGCAAGAACTCATTCACAAAGTAAAACTAGCAATGTGATTCTTCCGCGAATGGGCCCTGTACAACTAACTGCTGCAGACTGTAAAGCTTACAATCAATAGTCGACAATTGACAATTGGAAAGTTCAACGGCTGTCCGCACTGGACTTAATTTTGTTAAGTTGACAAATGTCTCCGTTAGTGTCCAATGTGAACACGGCTTACGCCATATCCCAATAGCCATGCTGAAGACCTGGGAAATGGGGGCCATGGCGCTCAAAGAAAAACATATAACTTTGTCCGTTATTGGAGACATCATCAAAGCATCCAGTACTTAATGTTTATTTCCCGCTGGTTCTTTCCAGAACGTCACAAACTTACCAAAAGGAATTGTCACTACAGCATGCAAACCTTCCTATATTACATTAACATCTAATACACTGTACATGTATGTTGACCAGCGGTTTTTGTTGACCATTGTTGACCATTGTCGACAATATTTCACAATCCTTACCTTTTGTACAGATGGATGCGTCTGACAAAATCAACAGAAATTCAGTGTCTGGTCCGACGACGAAGTGCACAGGACTGGGCGGTTCTGGATAATGACGGCAAACGTTTGCTGCTGATTGCAAAATATCAGTCCATGATTGCATAGTCAGTCGGGGTACCAAGTTCAGTTGACTTAAATTCAAAAGTAAAGCGCAAAGTGCACTCATGATTGTCGTTAGGGGCGTGACAGAGTTGCCGAAAAACATCCGAGCTAAGAGGTTGACAGGATTTTTTTTCTCTCTGATTACCCGGCCTTTATAAGTTCGAAAATAAGTGGGGGACACCATCTTCCAATAAAAGCGGAAGATCATGGGTAAGATTGGATAATAGTTGGCGCTCTCCGTCCGTTTGCGACGAACACACACATTTGCTGGCAGAAGAGCGTTTAATGTGGAGTGTCAACGCCCCCTGAACCCCGCCCCTCCTCTTCCTTCTCATCTAGCTGCCCCTTTCCTCGCCCCCTGCTCTCCCCCTCTGCCCCCCTCCCTATCTCTCCCCCACCTCTGCCCCATTTCCCCCTCTGCCCCTGCCCCCTAGCCCCCTCCTTCCTCTTCGACAGCCTCCTCTGTCTCCTTCCCCCTACTTCCAACTCCTCTACCCCCCTCCTCGAGTGATGCCTGTGAGTGCACTTATGGTGAAATAAACCCCACCAGAGAGTCATTTACGAAGATATTTTTTGCAGCAGTTGTAAAATTTGAATTTAGGCAATGTTACATGTTTAATTTAAAATTACATGCTGAAACACAATTCTGGACAAATTTGCTTCCCATAGCCACGTGTGTTATTGGTTCTAGCCTGGTTCTAGTCAAGCGATTTGGACTCGACCTAACACTCACTCAGATACAGAGCCAAAGGCCGCGACCAAATTACATGATACGGCTGAAAATAACACTTGTGGCTGCAACTGCTTCAATAGGCGTGTAACTTCCAGCCACAGCCAAGCACTTCGGACATGGCTAGAACGTCATTGTTCTTATTACATAATATGATACAAAGTCAACTTATTAACATATCCACACGCACACGAATGCATCCGAATACATCCCACCTTAAAGCAGTCAACGATATGACAAAGTTTAAATTCGTGAGAGACTAACATTAAAATAGGTGAGAGACTTACATACAGGGTGTTTCAAACCCAACTTCAAAGAACGATTATGGACAGACGATTATGGACAGACGATATGTTTACTGGCTATAAAACTGGTATCATCTGAAAGCGTAATCTCTATGCTTTTCAATGATATCATGTTTAGGTTTTCTGAGTCATGCATCAGTAAGCATCATTGTCTTGAAAACTGGATGCAGAAAAATGTCCCTTATATGAAAAAAAATAATACTTGAAATTTAAAAAATAATATATTTTTTGGAACATCGCTCCATACATGGGTAGATAAACCTGTCAGGCTTTAAATTACATTGGGCGTTTTTATGCATGACTGATCAGGGGCTACCTTTGCAAACTTTGTGAGAAACGGCTTGCGCACACAAATGCGGTGTTTTTAATTCGATCAATAAGGCCAAAAAAAAAAGTCTCCGGTTTCTGGTATGGAGTTTGCCCAAGAAGTGGTGCGGCGACGCGGCTTTTTTTTTTTTGCTTTAAATGCGTGCTGATGACTGCAAATGGTGCCCGACTAAACTTAGTGCAAATATATGGGAGTCCAGAGAGGCCACATAAAGCTTATTCTCGACCATAACCCAATCTTAAAATACGTTAATATTGTGCAGCAGCAGGATTCCAGTCAAACAGGCCAATCCAACAAATGCCTTTTTTCGTAACAAAGACCTGTAAAACAATCGGGGCTGTAAATTGGATACATCCGTATGTTTTTTTTTTGTTTTTTTTTGTTTTTTTGCCCTTCCCTCATTCTTCCCGTTGAACTGACTGTCTCCAACAAGATGGCTAGACCTCAGTGCACACCGCAACAAAGGTCTTTCTTGGTAACTGCTATATCGCACAGGACAGAGGAATGGTCAGGCGTGTCGTAAATGACATGTTGAGGAGGGCAGAAGTCTGTATCCAATGGAATGCTGGTCATGTTGAACATTAATCTGTATTTAAATTTTCCTCAGAAAACGTTGATTTAAAACAGGCACATGTTGGACTGGTCTCTTATTGCCTTTGATTCAGTCAAAAACACCACATTTATGTGCGCAAGCCGTTTTTCACAAAGTTTGCAATATATTTGTTGTAGCTCCTGATCAGTCATGTATGAAAATTGGCAACATGATCATGGTGTCATTTGAAGACTGACAGGTTTATCTAACCGAAAGTTTGGAGCGATATTGCAAAAATATTAAAATTGTCATTGTAGGGATGTTTTTCTTAGTGTACACTTCTTTTTGATACACCCTGCATAAAAAAAAAGATTTTTAGGAGTCGAGACAAGAACAGTTTTCTTGAGATAAAACGTTGTTTTAATTACATAAAACTGCGTTTAGCAGTGTACCAAACAAAATGTACCGGCACGCGTTTAAAGGTTTTGTTCATACACACAAGTCTGGTTTTACACATACAATTAAGCACATCTCGGACTTGCCGGTGCTGATAGCAGTCTTCTCAAACAGTCACCCTTAAAGGTGTTCCGTGAGGTCACAGTTAGGATCTTAAGTACTAAATCGTTTCACCCTTAGTGTTTGTCAGATCAAATAGTAACTCCACTTTAATAATATAAAAAAATCTTTAAAAAAATTAGAAATACAATTTTGTAACAGATAAAAGTGTCGCCAAATATGCAGTTTGAGTTATAAGCTTTCCAAAGTAATAATGTAACGAATGTAAACTGGACATGTTCTTCAAACTATGATTTTGATGTAAGCCATAGCAAAATACGAGGAAAATGCAATCACTGTCAAGACAGATTAATAACCGCAATGGCGTCAATTGAAAGATTTGCTTTCTTATATACACAAAGCTAATGAATATACAGGTAGTACTGACGAATATTTTAAGTCTTTGAATCCCGCTAGTAAAGACAAAATTCGCCCTCTAATTGTGATTTGCCTGTTATTGTTATAATCATGTTTTAGCTCAATTTAACAACCAGTTTAATAACCAAGTTCTAAAGTTTACGCATTTTGCCTCATTCAACGTTGTTAAATATAGTTTTCTAAAGTAATACATGTAATGAATGTGAACAACGTTTTCTGCAAAACAATTTCTACCGAATATTCATGTTTAAAGCTTAATATAACAACCAGTTTTATAATCAAGTTCTGTAGATAACGCACTTTGACCTCATTAAACGTGGTTAAGCATAGGTTTTCCAAAGTAATGAATGTAATGAATATAAGCAGCATTTTCTTTACAACAGATTCTACCGAATATTCATGTAGTAATAACGAATAATTTAAGTCTTTGGGTTTATTAGAGTCTGGATATAAATCTGTTGAATTATTTTAGGTAATGTGGAAATACATGTAAGCTAGCTGTATGTACATGCTAGTAGTTATTGTTGTGAACCATTTTTTTTTTTAAATCGGGCATGAACTTATGACAGAAATGAGTAAATAATTCCACATAGTGGACTACGTATCCCATACAGGAATTGCAAATGTGCATTAAAGGGATCATCAACCTCGTCCCCAGGGTGTCGAGCAGTACGCGCCCACCACTGCCTGCTCTCTCACCCTGGTATTGGATCATTTGCATGTGCAAAATTTTTGCACACGTATGCAAATGAGGAACAGTCTGGTGCCTGGCTATGCGTTACACATTAGCGTTGCGGTGTCTTGGGTAAAAACAGAGTCAATTCGTAGCAGCGCGAGCACGGCGTGAGTTACGAAAACACGATTTTTGAAATTAAACTGTTACGATCTTATCAAGACAACATGCAGTATCATATTTCATATTAATATGAGCAAATTGGAAAGGAAATTAGTATTGTAGCGGTCCGCCGACCCTTCGTCCCTGCCTCCAGCCGGGAGATGCCGCCGGACGGACGCTGACAGGATTAGGCTTTCCCGATGAGCGGTTACCGGGAAACCCGGGACGTTACTTCGTTTGGAGGAAGTATACCCCCAGGCATTGCAGTGGACCAGAGATACTCGCACTCAATCAGTCTCACCCTATTAGGCTCAATAACTCACAGGAGACAATGATTAAGTCACAGTCCTCTTTATATAACGTAACAATGGTGTTTTATTGTGTGCGCCTTGACAGGCGACTCCTATATAGGCGTCTATCTCTAACTCTAACGTGGACACAATGTTGGCTGCTTATTCTAACTCTTCCTGGCCAGTTAACTCACCAACTAGTGATGTAAAGGCAGCCCGTCCGGTTGGTCCCTCTTCTAGATTAACTCGCTAGCGGATAATCAATCGCAGCGCTGTCAGACCTGCATGAAACTGGCTGACGACTCACCCAAGAAATAACTCGTGTCATGCGCTTCTGCTTGTGACTCAGCTTGTGACTGACAGAGTGAGTGAGTGAGTGAGTGAGTATCGCGCGCGCGGCTGACGCACGCTTTTATACCCGCGGGCAGCGCGTGCAGACAGTAGCAGCGCGGAGACCACCGACGCGGGCACCAGTACCCTAGACTGGCACTATGTCCAATGTTTCGTTACACAGCCTCGCCTTTGGTCAGTCCCTTTGACCAATAAACTTATACAAAAATAAATAAAAGAAACATTGGTCCACCTAAAGTCTCTTAAATTTTGACATAAGGTGATCTCTACTGGACTTCCTGGTCCTAGATAGGTTCCTAGCTATACAGCATAACTTCAATAAACATTAAACTTCAAACTGTTTGACTTTTATAAACACTTCTTAAACTTATGGCCTCAATAAAGTTAACATGTAAACACTAAGTTTAAACAACTCCTAAGATTAATCGGTAAACTTAATTAAACAACTTGCAAACTTCTAGGTGTAAGGCGTTTAAGGTGAAACTCCTGGTTTCTGTTAACTTGTGAACTTAAAAAGATGTAAAGGCGTCTAAGGTGAAACTCCTGGTTTCTGTTAACTTGTGGACTTAGAACCCAGCTTTAAAATTAACATCAAAAACGCGCTCGGTTTCCTCTCGGGTAACCAACAGTCCTCCATGGTACAGACTACGGGTCTTCCTCTCGGTGATCTTTGTCACGTTGCCAATCATGGAGCCTTCCAGTTGTGCGTTGTTCATGGAGGGTCCCACGCCTTCTGACCTCGAGTCCTTATCCACGATGATCCTACGAATCTTCACCGGGGGTGGCGACTCAAAAGTGTGGCCCGCCTTCTCAGGCTCGCTAGCCTCTCTCAGTACGACTACATCGTAGTGACGGGATGCAGAATCGTGCAGGGTACGCATCTCACCAAGGTAAGTATCTGTCTTCTCCTTCTCGGTGATCCTCACGACTTGCCCGGCAAAGAACTTCCCAAGGGGTATCTCTCCTGGTTGCCGTATCGGCTCCTCTGGTTTAGTGGCAGTGCTACACATCGACTCGACATCATCGGGGCCCTGCTGCAGTTGCCGGACCAGGCTCAAAGGTTTCCCTCCTGTCTGTGGCTTAGGCGTATTTTCCTCCGGCATGCTGTCCCACAGCATGGATAAGGTAGGCGAAACCGCTATCTCGAGGATGTCCTCACTTGCTAGGAGCGGTCCCGCATCCAACTCTGGCTGGGAAGAGCCCTGCCCTGCAGGCTCTCCATGCTCGCCTGAGGACACTTTCTCCAATGGGTGAAGCGTCGCCTCGCCTAGCTTTGGCCCTACTTCGTCAGCTGGCGCCTTCGATACCGTGCTAGGTAGAGTATTCGCCTTCTTCGTAGCCTCGCCTAGCTTTGGCTGTACATCGTCAGCTGGCGCCTCCGATACCGTGCTTTGTGGAGTCTTCGCCTTCTTCGTAGCCTTGCCACGATCTTTACTGGGAAAGTCCTCTGCCTGTTCATACTTGCGTTTCTTGTCCGATGTGGCCTTGTCCTTGGATTTGGCATTGCTTTCCCTTCGGCGTCTGTCTTCGCGGGTCTCGTGAGACTCGCCCTTTATCTCGCCCACTTCATCCATGCGGTCGGGGTGACAGTCGCGGTAGTGCGCCTTCAAATTGTCTCGGCGATTGTTCTTGTGGGCGCAGCGCCTACACCAGTAGTACAATCGCGGCCCATGCTCGGTAATTAGGTGGCGTTCTAGGCTTTTCTTGTGAAGTCTCACGTGGCACTTGGGGCACCTAGTGTGGTCCTGGTCCACCTCATCTCTGGACTTCTCTTGACTGTCTCGGCCCATGGCGAGTATGTACAGACTCTGTAGGGAAAATGCAAAAGTGGTGCATTTCATTAATGTGTGTTTCACCTTCTCTCGCTCTCACAACAATCTCTCACATCTAGCGATATCTCTGGGGCACCCTGCGATGCCTGGGGGGATTCCGACGCGGTAATGGTGTCTCAGTATGGCATGTTTGCCCTTCCGAGTTTTCAGGCCTCAATGGGGTTTTGGGACTTGGAATCACAATCGATGGTGTCTCCTGGGTAGGGTGATTGCCCTCTGGTGACACTCTGGGGGTGAAAGAACGGGCTGTTGGGTTTGGAATTCGCCTCCCTGTCGTAGGCGTCTCTATTTGCCCGCTGGAATTGTCTTCCGCTTGTGCTGGAACGCTGGTTTCCTGCTGTTGGCTGAGCATGTCTGCATTAGCCTCTGTTGTGTTTTCAATCCATGAGACTAGGGGATTTCCTATGTAGGACTTCAAGCGGTCCCGATGCACAACTTTCATCTTTCCACCCTTTTTACGTTGAATTCGGAAGATGACATCGGACAGCTTGTGCACGATGAGATACGGACCCTCCCATCGGCACTGCAATTTAGGCGACCAGCCTTTCCTCTTTGCCGGATTGTGCAGCCACACGAAACCTCCAGCCACCAAGTTATACTTCACAGATCGTCTGTCGTAATTAGTCTTCTGCCTTCTGGCGCTCCGCTTCAGACACTCACGTGCCCTACCGTGCGCGAGTCTGAACTGCTCCCTCAGTTGTTGCGCATAGTCAGTCTCTGCGCTTTCAACCTCTTGTTGGTCGTCACGGGGTTGTTCAACAGCCAAGTCGATGGGAAGGCGCACCTCGCGTCCGAGCATCAGCATATTAGGCGATTCACCTGTTGACTCCTGTGGTGAGGCACGATAGGCAAACATTGCCAGTGGAATCTTTTCATCCCAATCTCGCTGTCGTCTGTGGGGCTCTATCATCATAGAAACCATTGTGACCAGTGTGCGATTGAATCTCTCAATCATCCCATCTCTCTTCGGATTGTACGGCGTCGTTCGCGTTTTCTCGATGCCCAGTAGGCGACACATTTCCGCGAAGACCTGGGACTCAAAATTACGACCTTGGTCGGAGTGTAGAATCTCGGGCACACCATACCGGCTCACAAACTCTTTCACGAATTTATCGGCTACTGTTTTTGCCGTTTGGTCCGGGATCGGGTAGGCTTCTGTCCACTTACTCAGGTAATCGCCCACCACCAGTATATACTTGTTCCCTCTCTCGGTAACCGGTAAAGGACCAAGTACGTCCAAGGCGACCCTTTCCATAGGCGCTCCAACCATCTTTTGCTGCAGGGGAGCTCTTCTGGTCTTTGTTGGTGATTTCTTACGGGCGCAGACATTACATCGCCTGAGGATGGACCGAACGTCTGCCGAAATTCCAGCCCAGTAGAATCTCACCTTAACTTTAGCCAAGGTTTTTCTAACGCCCAAGTGTCCTCCAGATGTGTTGCCATGTAGTTGATTCACCATTTCGTCTTGGTATTTCGCTGGTAGCACCGTGGGCCATCTCACCTCGCGCCCGTCGTCTGATTCCCATTTCCGGCAGAGAACACCACTGCGGATTTCAAGTTGGCCCCAGTGGCGCCTATAATCTTCGCCCTGGACGACAACGCAGACATTTCCGCCCAGTCAGGTTCTCGCTGATGTTCTTCTTTTGCTTTAATCACCCATCTGAGGTCTTCTTCCTCCAGCTGCGCCTTCCGCAACTCTTCTGAACTCAGGGTCGGTTGTGCGGTCACGACTCTCGAGTGAGATACCGTCGACGGTGTTTCTGTTTTCTTTACTTCATCGTTGTCTGTCGGTTGACATTTTGCCTGTTGTCCCTCTTCTCGGCCACATTGAGTGCAAGGCATCCTTGATAGGTCATTGCATGTTATTTTCTCCCAATTTAGTTTCAGTTCAAGTGAGTGGAAGTCCAAGGAACCCTGCGTTGGCAACAGAAAATCCATTCCCAGGATTCCTTCAACTTCACCTATTTTGCCGAAAACAGCCCGAACGGGACACGTCGTCCTTCCAATTTGCACTTCTACCAAGGCTCTTCCAAGAGTTTCCATGTTGCTACCGTCGGCGTTACGAACTCCTGTACCTCCACTCTCCAGCTTAGGTCGTTTCTCAATGGGAATCTTGTAGTAAAACTCTGACGATAGGACGTTGTCCGTCGCACCTGTGTCCACCAAGAGGTTTGCCTTGACTCCCCTTATAAACGCCTGTACAAATAGTCCAGCGCGCGCCCTTTGGCCAAGGGTAGGCTTAACATCTCTCTCATCCCTACATGGCCTCTCGTGGTTGTCTCCGTTCTGGTGTTTCGGCCCGTCTATTTCTCCAGCTGTCCCTCGGGCCTTGGAGCCAGCTGGCTGTCGTTTCCCGACGCCTGTCTGTCGATGTCATGTCCAACGCGCTTCCTGCACTCCCGTGCAAAATGCCCTCGGTTATTGCACTTGAAGCACACGTCTTGGGGAGTTGCCTTGCGCCTGGCAGCAATCCTCGGCCCTCTAGGCGCTCCTGGGTTTCGCTTTGACTTCATGTCCTCTAGCATTTTTGTCATCCTTTGGAGCCACTCCTTAACTTCTTGGTCACTTGCACTCTGGATAAATGACTCCTTTGCTTGACTACTATTCTCTTCACTCTTGACCTCCTGCATAGGATTGTTATAGATATCCCGTCTACTCCTCGGGCGTACTTGACTCGTCTGTCACTCCGTTGTTCCTCAATCTGAAGGAAGCTCTCTGTGCTTAAGGCGGCGCGGATGGCTTCATCCAGTGACGACGGTCTTGCCCTGAACACTCCTTCACGGATGGCTTGCTCCCGAATTGCGTCTGAAAAATGACCCCTAGCTAGGCGATCTCGCCCGTCGTCTGTCAATTCTGGATAGGCGAGTGCCGACAGGTCACGTATGGATTGTCCCAACTCTTGCAAAGTTTCCTTATCTCCTTGACGCCTGTGGCGAAGTTCCACTAGGTGATTTTCCGCCAGTTGTCCGGGGCCAAATCGCTTTTCAAGGAGACCCATCAGCTCAGTATAGGTAACGTCTTTGCCGCTGGCAGCGAGGTTCCCAAGCACTTTCACTGCCTCGCTTTGGAGACTTGCTGCAAGGAAAACTTTCGCTTGACTATCGGTCCAGGCATTTGCCTGTTTACACGCCTTGAAGTGTTGCTTATACTCCCTCCAAGGAGTCTTCCCGTTGAATCGGTCTGGTAGGATGTTCGGACGCTTACTAGTACTAGTGTTCGACTCGCAGCTGCCCTTCTCCTTCGTTGTGGTATTCTCCCTGACGCCAAATGGATCCAGCTCGCCTCCTTCGAACTTGGCGCTATGATTCACTCGCAGAGAGACATCTTCTATTGCACTCGAGGGCGGAACTTCACTGTCACATCTGGAAGGTGTCCATCCTACAAGGTTGCTGGTTTCAGCCGTAGGCGTCGATGAAGCTGGTTGCGTAGGCACTGGGGTAGGTGGAGGTGCGAATGTGTTAAATTTCCTTCTGGGTTTTGGAGTAGGTGGAGTTCTTGACCGCAGAGCAGGCGCTGACATCACCGAACCCCGATGTCCAATGTTGAGTGTCTCGAGTAGTGTTTATACTTGAAGTTGTAACCGGTAGTTTTCAGCCTTGAGTTTCTCTCTCTCGTGGGTCGCTCGCTGGAGATCGCTGTCAATCTGGTCGACCTCCGACAAATCGCCATCAAAATCAATGAGGCTGACAGCCATGACGCCTAGGTAGGTGAAGTACTCCTTCACACTCTATCGATGATTGATGGTGACTGATGTCACTGCAACGCCAATCCCACTTCTGACACCAAATTTGTAACGGTCCGCCGACCCTTCGTCCCTGCCTCCAGCCGGGAGATGCCGCCGGACGGACGCTGACAGGATTAGGCTTTCCCGATGAGCGGTTACCGGGAAACCCGGGACGTTACTTCGTTTGGAGGAAGTATACCCCCAGGCATTGCAGTGGACCAGAGATACTCGCACTCAATCAGTCTCACCCTATTAGGCTCAATAACTCACAGGAGACAATGATTAAGTCACAGTCCTCTTTATATAACGTAACAATGGTGTTTTATTGTGTGCGCCTTGACAGGCGACTCCTATATAGGCGTCTATCGCTAACTCTAACGTGGACACAATGTTGGCTGCTTATTCTAACTCTTCCTGGCCAGTTAACTCACCAACTAGTGATGTAAAGGCAGCCCGTCCGGTTGGTCCCTCTTCTAGATTAACTCGCTAGCGGATAATCAATCGCAGCGCTGTCAGACCTGCATGAAACTGGCTGACGACTCACCCAAGAAATAACTCGTGTCATGCGCTTCTGCTTGTGACTCAGCTTGTGACTGACAGAGTGAGTGAGTGAGTGAGTATCGCGCGCGCGGCTGACGCACGCTTTTATACCCGCAAGCAGCGCGTGCAGACAGTAGCAGCGCGGAGACCACCGACGCGGGCACCAGTACCCTAGACTGGCACTATGTCCAATGTTTCGTTACAGTATTTTCGAGAAGGCGTGGACGAATGATCGCGAAAACACGTACTGCACGTTGTGAATATACAGCACCAAGTACACGATAAAAATCCATTACTAGCCAATTGCGGTATCCAATCAGGATACAGGAAGAAAGTTTCCTATCCAGGGTTTACTATTGGAAACGCCGTTGGAAATTTAGTAAGCACTGGGGACGAGGTTGAGGGATCATGCAATGTAATATTCTAATGCGTCCTTGATAATTCACCTGCAGACAACCATCAAATGAAGCAAATGAGTCAAGGATTTAATAAAGAGTAATAGCAAAGCCAGAACTTTGAATTAAGCAAAATGGACCGGTGTTACATAATGGCCTTCGTTTCAAAAACCACTGAACCAAAACCAACAAAAAAATCACAAAGCAAAAGGTTTGTGTTCATCTATTTTATAATTGAATTTGAGGAATTCTGTAACAAATTTGAAAATGATACGTCCTACATGCGAACATTTTTTGGGGGACGCCTTGTATACTGCAGTTTTAATACAACTTGCTATATGATTTTAACTTATAAACATTTGTGGCTTGTGTCGTTTTGACCACAAATTAAAAGTTTATTTAATGTTTATGTTTTATTACCTTATTTGCCAAATACTTCCGAAATGACTGACAGGCATAACAATGGTTCGAGTAACGACCTTTGAAAAAAAAATTAAACTAACAATATTTTTACTTATAAACAACTGATATAATTTCAAGTTAAACGCTAATTGTCAATTTCTATTGCAAATTGATGTTTCAAGAGTTTTGAAACGGGTCATGGAATGTTGTTGCGTTTAAACTAAAAAATGTTTCTCCGAGCATTTAAAAGTACGTATTTTCAGATTCATTACAGATCGACTGTAGGCCTAATGCAACTATGCCTACTCAGCTCTCCAAAGACATCGCAGTCATTCACTTCAGAAATAGATAAATTTGTAGTCGAAATAATCTTCAACGTAATAGGCCAAAACACAGCGAAGTTTAGTCAATCGTTGGAAAATTGACATGAAATTCCACTTTCCTTGAAACACGGGTGGAATGGCGGTTTTATGCTGGGTTACATCGTTGGCATCACACCTTGTGATAGATCTTTACTGAGTACAGGTCAGCCACTGCCAGCTGCTGCCCGTGGGCTGTGAATGTGATTCCACAGGGCCTATACAGCCCCTGGGCCACACAGCTGACAAACTGACCTGCGCTATTATAGTGATGAATGTGACCGGTGTTGAGGTTACCTTTGATCACTGCGAGGTAGATACCCAAGCTGTTGCTGCATACACCACTGCAACATTTCACTGGTTTACCGCCGATGGTTGGTTTGATGACGCAGACTGTAACAGCGTTGCCGTCAGACACCTCCACTATCTGTACTAGTCCCTCTTCGTCATCACTGATCACAATCCAACCATTGCTCAGTACGGACAAGTAGGCAGGTCGTATCTTCACTGACATGGTGTGTATGATCTCACCATTCTTGGGATTGAGCTCAGTCAACACCTTCCGCTTCTTTTCACCCACTATGATGTTACCATTCGGCATGACAGCTACGCTCGTGAGCAGCCCTGTCTTGCCAACCTCACTCTCCGGTAGTGTAACAAAATCACGTGCTGGCTTGGTGTCCCTATGGTAAACCATCACCTTGCTGGGGTTAGCACACACCCACTGATTCGATACAGCAACGACGTCATCTGGAAATCAAAGTTAATATTGAATAAGATTATTCAGATACCTGAATAAGCAAATACTGGTTTGATTTTCAAAAGGTTTTTGAAATTATTCATGTCAAAAACAAACTCAACCGGTTTCAAGGAAAATCAATCATGCGCATTTTTTCTAATGTGGAAATGCTTCATCATGTTGGTGATGAAGCGATCTCGTTGTCTTTTAGTTTCTGCCTTTTTCCGTAGACTACACCTTGAATAAAATCACAATATCGTTCTTCGTTTCAAGTTCAATGTGTTTTTTTTAATATACAATTCACGTGCAAGTATGTACCTATTCAAAAAGCGCGCTCAAAGTGTGACTCGTGTTTGCATCTGATGTACCGCATCATCGATTTTCCTTGAATAATTTTTAAACTCTTTTGAACAACAAACCAATATTAGCCAGGGATAAAGTTTATATTCCAAGCTTTAAAATGTTATAAAAAAATAATGGCGGTACGTGTTTCCGCGCTGACGCTATAGCCTCGCAAAAACAAGTTGCAGGTTTTTGGGGACGTGCTTTACATGCCGATGTATTAATAATTTACCACTAACACTGCACTGACACAGTGCTTGCAGATGATTTGATCAAGCTATTTAAATGGGAAAATAAAGTGATATGAAGTCGTGGAAAGTGAGGATGGGGACCCTGTTGTCTCCCCAGTGGTAAACCGTCAAGAGAATAGACGGATAACATTTATTCCGGCGGCCTGCAAATGAGAGTCCAACGCCTACTCCATTAAAAAACTACTGTGATTTTACGCAAAAAAAAAGAACATACAGCAGACTTTCCAATATGATTAATGGGGAAGTGCATATCAAATCAATTGGAGGACCAATCAAATGTATGTACTTGGTTCTCCGTCATTTAAATGTCAATGCAGTTTACTTGAGAAAATTAATTGGATAAAAAGGAGACGTACATGTAGGTGTCAAAATGACATGCATCAATGAATGCCGTTGCCTACTGTAGACATTGACGCTCTCTTCTTAGCTAGACAGTTCTTTGGGTATGTTCACAGTGAATCAAAAAGTGAAGTGGCTGCTGTTCACTTTTTTCCGTTCCTTATTTGAAACTAACACCGTACAGACACAGATGATTTGATCAAGCTAGTTGAATTAGAGAATAAAGTTATATGACGACATGGAAAGTGATGATGGGCACCCTATTGTCTACCCAGTGGTCAAGCGGATAGGCGATGAAAATACAAACGTGACTCCAACGCCTCGACTAAAATAATTGAGATATTGCGCCAAGAAAAAAAACCATACATGACCAGACCAATTACAGGACCAATTAAATGTTTACATGGACTTTATTGGTTCTTTTTTGTTTACATATAGTAAATTTCATTGTGGTTTACTTGAGAAATTAAATGGATCAAAAACAGACGCAGCTACCAAATGGCATTTTAGGCCTACATCGAAATGGCATGTAGGCCTTCACACATGTATAACTCCCATTGCCTACTGAAGACATTGACAGGTAAAAAGAACTCACTTGCAACGATCGGAATGGAGCTCTTGGTTTGTCCCCGGTTGTTGCAGATTACCACTCGCTTGTTCTTCCAGTCGGCCACTGCAATCTCGTTAGGTTCAGCAGCAGCAGCAATGCCTCTGGCTACTTTAAACTCCCCTGCACCTCTCCCCTGCTTGCCGAATTCATGCTGCAGTTCCCACTTGTCTCCTTCCTGCTCCACCTCGCCCAGATCGATGACACAAGCTGTCTGACTCTTCTTAAACCTCAGATACCAAAGTTTGTAATGATACTGCGGAAGATACTGGCTGCTCACCTTTTTCAAATCTTTGCTGATCACGGGGTAGAGTGAAAGGAAATCGGAATCCGATGCACCGCTCGCTACTTCCTTGCCGGTTTCCAGTGAATGCCTCTTTCTCTGCAGCATGTTGCTCAGTGTCTTCTCGTGCTCATCCAGTCCCTTGTTTTGCTCCCGTTGCTGGGTTGTGATCTCATCCAGGAGTCGTTTCTCTTCACATCTAACCTTTGCCATGACCTTAGCAGCTCTGTCCTGCACCCCCTTTCGGGCCTTCACCATGTTGTACTGGACTATCTTCTTGGCTTCAATAGTGTCTTGCAGAGACAACTCGAGGCCTTGTATGTCTCTACCTAAAGCAGGCAAGTCCTTCTTCAGTGACTCTCTGTATTCTCTTGAAGCCGTACCGATGGCAGTGATGTCATGTGTGGCAGTGGGGTGACCAACAACTGTGCAGCCTTGGCAGATCAGCTCATCACATGTCTTGCAATAGAATTGCTTCAAACCGTCCTTGTGATTGTGGCATTTGCACTCATCGTTTGTTCGTGCGACACCGACCTTTCCCTGACGAATTTCATCTAAAGTTGGTACCTCATGGTTTGCTGACACTGGGAACCGTAAGTGTGCCTTGCGGCACGTCATACAGATGTTCTTTTCACAGTTGAGGCAGTGATACAATGCCTCGTTATCCTCGTCGCATGTCTCACAGAGAAGCTTCGAGTCTACTGAGCATGCTACCTTCTCCTGTAATTCAAATTCCTCGATCAGACCAGCCAGATGGAAGTTGGTCTTGAGGCCGTGTATGCCAGACTCTGGAAGTATCGTCTCCTGACGACACTCGGGACAAGGGATCTTTTTTGCTCCTTGGTAACTACCATCATGATATTTCACTAGACATTCTACACAAAAGCTATGTAGGCAGTCCAGTACTTTGGGCTTTTTGTATTTATCTGTGCAGATGCTGCACTCAAGATGAACGCCGATCTTCTCAAAAGCAGTGCCTACCGATGCCGCAGTAGCCATCTCTGTGAAAAAAAGAAGAACATTCTACATGACGCGCAAGGGTAGTAAAATCAATCGAATAATAATATTTGTAGTGTATGCTGAAAACTGGGTAGCTGTTTATGTATTCATTCTATTAAGTAATAGATCTTACAATTTCCTCTTTTTCAAAGGAATATCATTTTACATGACGCTTTTGGCCAATATACACGCCAGTTTTAAACGTGTTTGTTTTAAAATCGGCCAAGCACATATTTATTTCCTTAGTCAAGTACATTTTGTCCTATACATATAACTTTGTTTGTACTCTGTTTATCAGTTTGTCAACAATTTACCTTTCTTTTTTTGGTGGTTGCATTGTACCATATTTTCAGCATTATAATTATGAAACGACTTCTTTGTTAAAATAATCTGAGATGATTTAAAAAATTCCTATATGTTTGGTCTTTTGAATTTTTTTTCACGGGATATCATTTTTGTTATTTCAGAGGTGACTAGAAATTTGAATGACTATGGTGTCTATCTTTGTATTGATTCTTGAATGATCCAGGGGAGTCAATTTACAACGGTCAATGACAAGCTGACGTGTCACTTGGAAACGAGACTAAATGAGGTAAAAAGCAAATGAAAATACATTGTGTTCATAAAACCTGTGTTATATTCATTGGGTGGGACTTCAATTTATTTAATTTCAAAGCATCATTGTCATCGTTAGGCTAACCAGTGTAAAGTAGTGGAGTCCATCATAAATCTCTCAGTTCAATTAACTAGCTATTCAATGAATTGTATGCAAAAGCATTACTTTGTCACTGTTCATGCATATACTTGTAACTGGACTTGATTATACAACACTGCTAAATACATTAATTCAAGTTTGCACTGATACATTTTTTTTACGAGACTCGGGCTGGGAGTGGTTTGGGTTCATCTAACCCCTAACTTATGAAAAATAACGAGGTAAAGTAGAAAAGACAAATAGCCACATGTACTCTGTCAAACATGTATGGATTAAACGCAACGAGACCAATAAACTGCAGTAAACCATGGTATGTTTTATATAAAAAATATGTTATGCTATGTTATGGGTTGCTTTAATAAAGCGCCCAAAACTTCAAGTGCTGTGAGCTGAACTGGTGGTTTGTGGGTTTTTTTCTGAGAACAATTCATGCATGAATTGTTTCTTCGACCAATTTAGCTTACACCAATGGACTTTTTTTCAAACATCAATGTTGAGAATTACTTTTTATATTATTTTTCATGTCAACTTTTGTCTTGATCAAACAATGCCTCAAACATGCATCAATTCATTTTCAAGCAATAATCTAATAGTATTATTATATGTAAACTAGATCCCATAAATATATTACGGGTGGTCTGTACTGACAAATCACGTCACAATTTAAGGATAATCTCATCTCAAGTGCTTTGTTTGTGACTGTTTAATATTTAATCACTAGTGGGTAGGCGTACTCTTTTTTTGAAATTTGGACCTGGGAGAGATACAAGTATGGTTAATTATTGAACACTGATTATTTCTCGCTATTTCTCTTTCATTTTGAACTGATGTTGTTGCTAAGGCGACTTGATGAGAATGTTTTTGTTTTTATCATTCATAGCACTTCACCATAGAGTGCTAAGAACTTGAGTAGTCTTGAATTAGAAAGTCCAAAATGCGTGGGTCTCACAATTAGGCCAAATAAAAAAATATATATATTTATCGTCCTGCCTTTTTGAAAAAAAAGGGAAGGAGGAGGCCCTTTTTTCCAAAACGACCGGCCGAGCTAATTTCTACGATGGCTACCAGTTTTGTTTTGTTTTTAATGGCCGCCACTTGGACTCAGTTAATGACATACCATGACATATATGGGCTAGATGCAACAGACACAGAGGCCAAAATAATGTCACTGTTTAAAATGTATCATTTAACATCAAAAAAGAAAAAAGGAGGCGGCCTCCAAAAAGGAAGCTACCATGAGGAAGCAGGCGGCCACCATGAGGAAGCAGGCGGGCACGCTTTTTTTTAAATTTGGCCTCATAACGTGTTTTTTTCTTTAGAATTGGCTTTGAAAGCACCTCGTCCTCAACCATGTTTTCTTAATTAAAGGGAAGATACACACCCAACATTTGCAAACTTCAAAAACAAAATGATTAAATTATCACGAAATATCTTACTGATTGTTAGGGAACGACAAGCTAAAGTATCCTGTACAATCATGGCTCCTTGTGTGCTGACATTTTCAAAAACAAAACTTGCATTTTTCCAACGCTGGTCAGCGGACCAGCGTTGGAGAAAACTGAGTTTAAAAAAGAAATGCTCCTAATTTTTCACCTTATGTTATTCCGCATTTTCCTTGCAATTACTTGCACACCTGTGAAGGGGTACAAGCCTGCTAGACTGATTCTCTGACCTTACAATTTCCCAAAGTCTATAAATTGCTCCGTTTCATCTTAAGTGGTGTCAGGGAACCAGACTACAAGACGTCCCATTGGTCCGAAGTCCCATTGATCCGAAGTCCCATTGTTCCGAAGTCCCATTGGTCCGACGGCCCATTGCTCTGTACGTTTTATTGGCATAAACGTTTCATTGGTATAAACGTCCCATTGGTCCGACGTCTGTTCACGACCATTATGTCCGTTTGGTCGATTACGTCCGACAACAGATTTTAACGACCAACGCCCGATTACGTCCGACCTATTTTGTCCGACAGCCGATTATGTCCGACCCATTGTGTCCAACAGCCGATTATGTCCGACCCATTGTGTCCGACAGCCGATTATGTCCGACCCATTGTGTCCGACAGCCGATTATGTCCGACCCATTGTGTCCAACAGCCGATTATATCCGACCCATTATGTCCGACAGCGATTATGTCCGACCCATTGTGTCCGACAGCCGATTATGTCCGACCCATTATGTCCTACGGCCGATTATGTCCGACCCATTATATCCGTTAGGTAGATTACGTCCGACAACAGTTTTGACGAGCGACGGCCGATTATGTCCGACCCATTATGTCCGATAGCCGATTATGTCCGACCCATTGTGTCCGACAGCCGATTATGTCCGACCCATTAAGTCCGACAGCGATTATGTCCGACCCATTATGTGCGACGGCTGATTATGTCTGACCCATTATGTCCGACGTACGATTATGTCCGACCCATTTTGTCCGACGGCCGATTATGCCCGACCCATCATGTCCGTCGGCTGATTATGTCCGACTCATTATGTCCGACGATGGGATACGTCCAACCTATTGTATTTAGATTGTCCATTTACGCAGGATTCATTCGGTTGTGTACTGACATTATTAAATTATCCTTTGATTGTAACTGGAGTGCGCACGTAAAATAGCCACGAACAATTCTGAAAATGTCCCCTTGGTGCTAATTTGGGCATAGACATATAATTATATGTTTATGAATTTGGGAAATCCACAATGCAGTGCGCCACCAAGAGTTTTCCACGGAGAATTCATTTTTTTTCAACATTGTGGGAGATGGTCGACATATTCGCAGCGCGGGACATTTGAAATTGTTATTTTTCTGGTCAGTATATATTGCGTGTGATTCGAGTATATATTTGCCCTTTTCCTTTCTTTTGTCCATATGGTGTTCTTTTGTACACTTGGATTTGGATGGTTCAAATTGCATTTTGATCCAATTGGAGAGATGGGACAACTGAATTGTCTCCCATGTTGCTTTGGAAGAAAGTTGAAGTTTGGCAGATTGGTGCACAATATGATTAAATTGTTCATGAAAGCATGGAATTTGGCATTTGAGAAAAAAAAAATTGTAGAATAGTAATTTTTTAATTGTCAAAATGGCTGCCATTGTTTGCTACTATACCTATATTTTTTTTATTTTCAAAGGACAAATCTGCAATGGCCATATAGCCAAATTTCTTTCTCGAGACATACGCTGACTGTGTGCCAATTTCCCTGCTTTTATTATCAAATGAACAATTCCATCACTGTTAAAATGTTTCCATTTTATTTTTAAAGTGTTTTCACGTGTCTGAGTTTTATTTTAATACTTCAAACTCTTGTTATTTACATTGTTATTATGTAGTTCTTGTTATGTACTTAAAACTTATAATTTAGTTAAAATTATGTTTTAAGCCTTTTAATACTTATTGTAGTTTACTATCGCCCTTGTTATCACTATCAATATCATTATCATCAACATCGACATTATCATCTGTGTGTCATTTACCGGTTTGATATTTACTCAAAACATAAATCAAGCAATTAACAAAATGTATACGGTTAAACAGAAAAGCTGATGCAAATGTAACGTTAACGTTGGCATAGAAAAATCAAAGAAAACCAATGAAATTGACAATTAAAACCACAACAACGGCCTAGCTTATTTCTTCAGATACTTCTTCCTGTTCAATCGAATTGAGCGCAAATCATAATTGTGTTTTATGTATGAACCATCTCCGCAGGGTAAACCCTGCGCAGAGTGACCTGCGGCCCTTTGGGCCCCAGGTAACCGAATTTTTTTGAAGAAAAAAAAACATTGAGGGCCAATGACGGTCACCTTCCATCTAATCCTCATTCGACCCTTGCCAAATAAGCTGGTTCAATGAACTTTGCAGCCAGGGTTACACCCATGCCGTGTCAACAAACTTTCGACTAGGCCTCCTGCCAAGTCTCATTGAAACATCAACAAAGACCTATAACTTGACACAGTCATCTCCCTTCATAACTGCATACCACAGCCGCCAGTCAATTATCTTTCCAGCGCACTGTCTGGCAACTGTCTGGACACTGTCTGGCACGTGGCTTTTTGTTGTATTGCTATGAATAGGGTCTTGCGTAGTGCGAGAAAGTTGACGAGTTGTTGTAAAGTTTTTTTGTAAACGCTGCGCAGGGTACATTATTTTCATTATTGAAAAGTACTGTTAAACAAGATTTGCTCTACAGTGCCCAGACATTTAATATAGACGGTTACAAGAAATGGTGGAGGATTTGTATGTTCACTCTTAATCGTATTGACACGGATTAAAAAGCCGATCTAATAACAAAATTGCGTTGATTGCGTTGAATTATTACTTTTATCAATATTCATAATACAATTTACTACTGTAATCAATATTCAGAAAACCGAAAGTCGTCAGTGGCTTTAATATTTGTAGTGGGGCTGTCCACGTTATTTTGGGGTAATAAGGTTGCCGCGAAGTAGATACCAGAAGGGCAAAAATAGCACAAAGATCATCTTGTTCCTACACATTGTCGCCACTACAGTTTTCCCTTCACCTCTGTATATTCAAAAAACGAAACCACACTGCTGATATAACCTCACATCTATTAAAAAAATGTATGCACACAACAATACAATATGTTCATGACCTTTTTTGTATTATGTCCTTCTTATCTTCCAAGATTATCTCTAATGTTAGGTCTCTCACTTTCAAAATTGTGCCCTTCCGTTTAAAAGAAAAATCGGCAGATCTTTACCATTGTTATGCACAATTGAAGCGATATTACATTCATCGATACTTGTTTTCCTGTGAGAAACAAAATTCCCAAAACCACATTTCTAAACTACAAAAGAAAATGCCCTAAATTGCCTCAAGAAAAAACTATTTAAGGGAACGAAATTAAACAAATAATGAATGAAAAGAAAAGCAATGACAGTGCACGTAGTATCCTTCATGAATGACTCCTTCCACTAAGTTGTTTGCTTTATGTTATTGCATGTACATGTATTGACCCATACGCGGCAATCATCCACGGAGGTCCGACCATGTGGTATAGAAAAAGCTCGATCTCCTCTGGTCAATGCAGTCCCAGACACGCCCTGGGGAGAGGGCACCCTCATTCGAGCGGTACTTTACAATGGATTTATTTTTTCACTGTTACCCATCGCCCTTTATGACATTAACAGGGTGCTGATTCCGATAAGTGTTGCAATTGTACTCAGTGAGGCAGTTGCGTTCTCTGGAGAGGTTCATTTACAGAGTGCAAAACATAATAAAAACATTGAAAAGCCACTGGCGAGAGTAATTAGAGCCCAAAATAGAAGATGAAATAAATCAGATTTCATAGGACGCCAAAATATTATGACAACAAACTTTCAGAGTTTGCCGGCACGGACAAAATAGGGTCAGAGAAAATCGGATTCCTGGTATCCAATTCTGTTCAAGTCCAATATCACTTTTATGGGTGAGTGCTTCTATTAAAATACGGCCGCATTGTTACATTACGGGGTAAAGATTAGATGTGTCTTCCACATAATCAGCAATGTAGACCTACATGCAAATTAAACGAAATCCTCGATCGGTGGACTCAATGGGTCGGACATAATCGTAGGTCGGATATAATGGGTCGGACATAATCGGCCGTCGGACACAATGGGTCGGACATAATCGCCTTCGGACATAATGGGTCGGACATAATCGGCCATCGGACACGATGGGTCGGACATAATTGGACGTCGGACGCAATGGGTCGGACATAATCGTACGTCGAACAAATGGGTCGGACATAATCTGCCATCGGACACAATGGGTCGGACATTATTGGACGTTGGACGCAATGGGTCGGATTACATGTGAACTTCAAATTTGGCTTGTGGAATTGTTTTTTGTTTTTTTTCACGGGATATCAATTATGATATCAGAGCTGACTAGAAATTCTAACTTTGAATGACTAGTGTCTACCTTTGTATTGATTCTTGGATGATCCAGGAGAGTCAATTACGACGGGTAATGACAAGCTGACGTGCCACTGATGGGAAACAAGCCTGAGATAAAAAAAAAAAAGCAAATGAAAATGCATTGTGTTCATAAAACCTGTGTTATATCCATTGGGTGGGACTTCAATTTATTTCATTTCAAAGCATCATTGGCATCGTTGGGCTAACCACTGTAGTGTAGGCGAGTCCGTCATAAATCTATCAAGTCATTTCACTAGCTATTCAATTTATTTCATTAATCATTTTAAACTGGTCATCATTGTCATCATTGGGCTAACTAGGGTAGTGCAATCGTGTCTATCACAAGTCCATCACAAGTCATTCAGTCCCAAGTTAAGTCACTAGCGATTCAAATCAACTGTGACAGAAACATTTCTTTGTCACTGTTCATGCAGTTACTTGTGACTGGACACGTGATGGACTTGACTACAACACTGCTCAATACAATAATTCAAGTTTGCTTTGATAGATTTCGTTGGCGAGAATCGGGCTGGGAGCGGTCTGGTCTCATCTAACCCCCACTATGGAAAAATAAGAAAGTAAAGAAGAAAAGAAAAAATAGCCACATGTGCGCTGTCGTCATACATGCATGAATTAAACGCAAAGGGACCAACAAACTGCAGTAAATTGGCTGCAATAAATCGTTTTAAATATGTTTTAATTTGTTTAAAATATAATTATGTTACGCTACCTGTGCTACCTATCCCGTTTTAAACGTACTTGTTTAAAACCTGTCAAGTACTTGTTTTATCCCTTACATAATGACCAAAGCTGGATAATCTCCATCCTAGTCATGTAATTCAGCCACCAATTCTGATTCTCAGCATTAAGATATTTTGAAGTTGAACCAAAAAAATTGATTGGAGCGGGGTTTGAACCTGTGACCACCGGATTACCTTTCCGGCACTCTACCATTATACATTGTAACTGAGCTATCCTGAGCCCAAAATGCACATGTACATGTACATACGTGTTGGCGATTCCCCATTGATGTTTTTGTTCAAGGGGCACTGGTCAGAAGCCAAGTCATTAACCTTATATCTTATATGCTATGTAGCCAACGATAATAGTGGATATTTATAATAATAGTGGATATTTATAAAGCGCACGTATCCACCAGGACTGGTGCTCAAGGCGCTACATCATATTACCCCTGCTCATTGGGCACATGAAACATTTCAAATACCATCTCAGCTCCCTGGGGAGTATACTGCTCGATGCAGCCTGTTAGGCGCAAGGAAGCTAATTCAATCACAATAACCATCTCTGCCCTCACAGGTACCCATTTACTCCTGGGTGAAGAGAAGCAATGAGTGACAAAGTGCCTTGCCCAAGGGCACACGCACCATGACCCCGCCAGGACTCGAACCCACAACCTGCAGCTTTACCCGCAGACCACGAATCAGTGCCCTTAACCACGAGGCCACAGTACTCCTCAACGATCATGTCAGGATGCTAGCAACGATAGCAATGCTGCAAACCTGCGAAATAGCAAATGGGGGTCACTAAGAGAAAACAATGGTCAATCTGCCAGTCATAAGAGACACGAGATATCATCAAAGCATCCTCTCCTAAATGTTGAGTTTACACGTTTCTTTTTAGAGCCTCACAAACTCATAAAGATATTTGTCACGAGGTGCAACCGAATTATAGTCTCATTGCTCACTTCACTGTGAAAAACCGTCAAATGTCAGATGTATTATATCAAATGGCAAAGGTATTGAACGGAAAGACGTAAAAGTAGATCAAGTGAGATCAATTTTCGTCAGAAAGAGCTACACATCTTTATTACATTATAAGTTGCACGCGCGTAACACGCGCGCTCTTTCCTAAACACGTTGAAAAGGAAGGGCCTAAATGTAGGAAACGTGGACCTGCGTTTTCACGAAGGGACACATCTTTAATATTTAATTTTGGCTAATTACCTATTTTAGCGATTCTAATTACTGGGTTTACATAAAAGTTTACCTTTCAAAATAGGAGGAACTTCTCTTGCGATTATCTCGAAAAGGTTTTTAATTTTTTTCAAAATCCACATGCATATTCGTTGAAACGGTGATAGTGTAATTTCCACATTTTTGTCACAATCCTTACCTTTGACAGAGTTGGATCCCAGCGTACGGTGTCTGACAAAATTAGCAGAAATTCAGCGTAATCCCAACAAGGAAGTGCACAGGACAGGGAGGTTCTAGAAAATGCAACGTTACAGTTCATGATTGCGAACTCTCTTCCGTTATAATAATAATAATTATACTAGCTTTATTTACAGATGGTAGCCATGTCACCTGACAGATTATTTTCAATTGGCCATCTATCAATTAAAACATAATTAAAATTACATGACTTAATTAAGACTATACAATACATACAGACAAAACACAGATCAATTCACAATGATAGTGCCAATAGAAAAATCAAAACTATAAAAATACATTGTTTACACATAAATCCGTTGTTTACACAGGTTAAGTTATTTCCTTTTACTAAGCATAACACAAATTCATTGCATAGTGTGCATTAAAGCTTGCGCGAACACTCAGTTTCACAGTAACAGGAAATGATCAGAGTAAATGCATGATGCAACCTTGCTAAAGACCTCCGGTGTCTAGATTGATGCTAAGTTTTTCAGTCTGTCAATTAGATCGATCATTATTTTTCATGCATTGATGATAGGCTTTTTTTCCCGACTTCTACCAGTAAAAAACTCAAGCATGGAGAAATGTTCTCGTCTGTACGAGTTTTCCTCGTAAGATAACCCCTATTTTACACGACCCAAAAAACATGAGTAGGCCTACACACGGTTTTATGCAAGTCCCACCAGAGCTCCCCAAAATAAGCTTGACATTGTATCAAAGTACTCAATTTAACAGCTAAAACCAAATCCCGCTAGAATTACTTCTAGAATAAATGAAGTTCATTTCTTAAATTTCAACATAAAGTTTAAATGAGATCAATACTTTTTTGATGTTGTGCAGTTGTAACATGCCATGTGGACATTATACATGTACATGTACGGACCCAATTACACACAGCAGATTAACTGTAAAGGAAAACTATTACTATGGAGTTTGCATACATGTCTATAACAAACTTTTATTTGGGTTGACCCCGAGTCACTATCACTTCCTTAAGCCAAGTAAAGAAAACAACATGTTTCTCGTCTCGTCAGTGCTATTCAATATTATCAACTTTATTGTTATTTATTTCAATGACATATTTCATATTTTCATGACGGCGACAGGAAGATAACTAATTCAGATGTATAGCCAAAAATGTGCCGACAGACCATCCGTGCTGGGTGCATGGATTGAAATCTTGTCCTGTCACTCAGCCACCACAGGTTTAACATGTGTAGGGGGCTGTGGGTGGAGTACAGAAAACACAAAGTGAGTAATTAGACTAATTATCTTAAAAATTTGTTATTGTGTCCGTATAGTGACACACTTTGGCTCCAAGTGTCTCACTACACGGACAAAATGACTCAATTATTACGATATTGAGTCAAATTAATCACTTTGTGTTTTCTGTGGATATAGTAGAGGGGAGAGGGGCTATAGCAATGGAGTTATGGGAAAGAGTTTTTTCGTGAACTAGTTTATTGGAAGTCTCCCTAACGTGCCATGTTCGGTGTCACAAACCGTGATCAACTAAAAAAACACTCAAGTTTTGCGGCCACGTCACTGGTAAAAAGAACTCTTCGGAAACCGATTTTGATACTTACAACGAAAAAGAAAAGAAATGTATTAACGAATAGCTTGCACCGAAGTCTCGTGATAACTCTCTTGGTTTTGATAAACAACCCAAATGTACCACTCGTTTAAAGGTTTATCTGGGCAGAACCACCTCAGACTTGCCAGTGTCGATCAGGCATGCCTATCAGGCAAGGTCACAGTTAGGATCAAACTGTAACTCCTCTTAAAAAAAAAACAAACGAAAACGAAAAATATATTTGTAAAAGATAAAAGTGTTAACAGCTCAATACACAGGTTGATCCTTAAAACGAATGAAATTCTCGTGTAAATCTGCGTCTATTTTCAAGTACAAATACACAGTTTGTTTGGGCCAAAATCTATATTTTACACAATCCGCGTCTAGTGTATTCAGAACGTAGAAATTATAAAAACGGCCATTAACGTGTAAAACCTCAATCCATTTACGCATAAACATTAAAAAAAATAACAACAATGAATTTGTAAACCGTGACATGGTCAAGTTTTGAAGAAAGTTGTTTAAACTAAGGCCAAAAAAAAATATTCGGTCTCTGGTCAGACCAACGTTCCGGAATTGACGCGGCCACGCGGCTTTTTTTTTTTTTTTCCTTTTTTTTTTTCTTCAAGCTTGGATTGTACAGACGAGGTAGGGTACTATTTTGCTTTTTTGGTGTCCTCATGTACATTGGTGTCCTCCATAATTTGCCTTGGTGCTTTCGATCATTTGCCTTGGTGCAATTTCCCATTCCTTGGTGCTCTCTGGTAAAAAACAATTGAGGAGGTGCGGAAATAGAGGACGCTGTTGGAGCTACCGCGGAACATTTTGGAAAAAAAAAATTGAAGCGCATGATTAAAATCGACACGCGCGCTGACCAGAGACCGACTTATTTTATTTTTTGGCCTAAGATTAAAATGAAAGCAAAATAATTAATTATACATGTACAAAGGTAACTAAGGATGAGTGATGTATTAATTACAAGCTCGACTCCCTGGCCTGGAACGATACATTCAGACTGATCGGTATTACACAACTTTTACAAATCGACTTTCTCGGCAGATATCGCTGGGAATCTCTTGGCTATCGACACTGATTTCCCACAAACAATTTCCACAATATGCTATCTCGAGCTAACGCTCCACAAATCTGTGCTACCACACCACCGATCTGAGCTCATCCAGACTTTGACGAGACCCGACCAGAAAACTTGAACTAGCCTGAACGCCCCAACTACCCGAAATGCCTTTAAATGTTACACATAAAAACCTACAAACTCTGTCAAACCTGCCCGCTACGACCGTATTCAAAATTACCACACCGTGTTATCATGAATTGAGGTGGATTGTGAAATACTTACGATATTAAATATAAAGAAAAACACTCCGCCCTCTTGTGACATTTGGCTGTTATGTGTTTAGCTCGATTATAACAAGCATTTTATATTTAACTTCGATAGATTACGAATTTAGACAACCATTATTATGTAACATATTGTTTGCCCACTTTCTGTATGTTTTTACGTTGTTGGGGCAGAGAATTATAACTGTGTTTCCCAAAGTAATGTTACAGCACTGAATGTAAATGCATGTACATGTAAACTGAACAGTTTCTACGAAACATGATTGTGATGTAAACCAAAGCAATATACAATAACTTACAGCAAATTATAACTGCAAGGGCGAAGAAGGCAAGAGGTTTTTTAAATTGTTATTTACACAAAGCTTCTGAGTATACGTTTAACGGGTTTTACGCATGATGTATTTGTTTTTTATTCTGATAACTAATGGCCGAGTGATATCAAATGTTTGAACTCTTTTAATTTATTACAGTCTGGATACAAATTTGTTGAATTTACTTTAGCAATCTTGAAATAAGCTAGCTATGTACACGCCAGTGGTTATTATTCTTTTTAAAATCGATTATGACAGAAAGTTGTACATAATTCCACATCTATACAGCGTGTCCCAAAAAAATGTCCCTCTGATAGACTGCTAAATTAATTCCAATATCAAGTATTATTCTCAATTTAGTGTTCAGATTAAGAAAGCCCATGTAATTTTGTAACTTCTGTGAAAATTACATTGGTCTCGCTTCATTGGTTTTAAATACACAGTCTATTATGTAACAGCAGTGCTTTTCAGTCCATTCCAAGTTTGAAGGTGGAAGGGTGTGCAGGAGGACAATAAAGGTTTACAAGCTGGACATGGAAGAACAAACCATAAGTGGAACACACCCTGTGAAAGCAAACACGACCAATGGAACTGAACTTTGATTAGTTTTCACTTAAAAAAAAGGAAATGAACTTTACTGTAGTTACTTAATAACAAAAACAAGAACACAGTTGTTGAAATAAAAGTGAAGCATGGAATAAGGTATGGTATGTCTGTAGTGTGCATTTCTTTTTATCAAACTTGGAATGGGCTGGAAAGCACTGCTGTTACATAAAAGCCTGTGTATTCAAAACCAATGAAGCGAGACCTTTGAAATGTTCACAGGAACTACAAAATTAAGTGGGCTTTCTAAATATGTAAACTTAATTGAATATAAAACTTGATTTTGGTAATTATTCTGTGGTCTATGAGAGGGACATTTTTTTTTGACACGCTGTACTGGACTATTTATCCAATACAGAACTGGCAATTGTGCATTAAAGGGTCCCATGCAATGTAATGTTGTAATGGAAGCCTTGAAATTGCAATTTTGTGTCCCATTTAACTTAATTTTCAATTTTCATTTTGCCATTTTCAAGGGTATTTTGGTGCTTTTGGTGTTTTTATGCTAATGCGAAATTCCACATTCATGATCAACGGTGTCATGAATGTGTTTTTATGCTAATGCGAAATTCCACATTCATGACCAACGGTGTCATGCCATTTTAGGCAGAAACATCAATATGACAGCTATCTCAGCTCCAAAAGTTGCCATAATTTTGGAGATTGTGATGTCCCAAATGTTTATTTCTTTGTTGATTCGTTGTTGCTCCAATATAAACAGTCATTCAATGAACACACTTTTCTCACAAATGTTTTCAATGAACAAATGTTTGGGTTCACAATTAGAAGATGAACAGCGTCTTCCTAAAACTGCAAGAGCGCACTCAGTTGTCAGGAAAAGCATTGTCATTTTGTAAAAATTTAAAGAAGTGCAATTTTAATCCTATTAACCAAAAGTTACACAAAATATTTATGTTCCTGAGTAAAAGTCATGTCATGGCCCCTTTAAGGTCCTTAGCCTTTTTACATTTAAATGAGAAATATATTTTCTTTACCAAGAAGCAAATCGATTTGACTTTTCTGAGCGATATTTTCTTTTTCCTTTTTCAAGTACAACATAGCACTATTGTCACTATGGGTCTTCAGGCATTTTGACTTTTTGGGTTACTGAAATCAAATTCGTACCTCGTACACACATTTTGTTCTTGTTATTTTCACCAATTGTCGTTTTGCCAACATATTCAAAGATTAATAATATTATATCTTGACTTTTGTATTGCCCAATTCGACAAATACGTGTACCTGTACTTCTGAAATTACTGACAGGCATAAAAAAATAATCTGAAATGAACGACTATATAATAATTATTGGTATAATATCAAGTTGGAAGTTACAATACTTCCAAAACGACTGACAGGCATAAACAATAATTCGAAGTAAATAACCATTGTACAAATTCAACTGTCAATATCTTTGACTAACAAACAAGTCAGTTGATGTAACTTCAAGTTGGAAGTGGAAGTTCCAACAGTTTCGAGACGGACCATGGAATATTGTCGTGTACCACAAATGATCGCTCAACGCATACGGATTTTCTGGCTCATTGCACACTGTGATGCAACTGCCAGGGTCTCCAGTGACATTTCTGTTATTCACATCCAAATATGTGATCAATATTATTTTCAAATGACAGGTCTAATCGCAGCAAAGTTTAGTCATTTATTGGAAAAGTGATATAAACTTTCCATTTCCTTAAAGTGACAGCATACACGTACAAATCAATACGATTTCACAGGATAATGAGCTATTTTATAACAATTTGACATTTTGTTTTCAGTTTGTTTTTTCTTTATTTTTTTTAATTAGCCATCTGTGACAAAACTGGACAACTACTCTTGCATGTTTATTCTATTCTGTTTAAGATCATTATAATTTAGTAATTTGATGGGCCACAATCAATGAACATTCACCTACTAACATGTTGCTTTTATGATATGATCATCACATTTGGGTGTAATCTAGGTGAAGGTAAGAGTTAACATTCATGCAAATTGTGTACCTTCAAGTATCCATTCACAACGATGCCTGACTTTAAACTGTCTACTTTGTTGCGAGGATCTCAATTTAAAAATGCAAACAGATTGTTTCGTATTAAAACAAACTCTTAAAATCATCAACGGTAAATTTGGAGAACAATTTGGCGCGAGAAGGCATAAAGCCACCAAGTTTATGTATACTTGCATCAGGCGTGTTTTATTTTTATTTAGTTTCATTTTATTTTATTTGTTTATTTATTTGTTTATTTTTGGGGTAGGTTTGGTACATTTGTTTTCATTCTCTAGTAAGAATAGGCCTAAATACCGGTGTGCATAAAACAGATCGAAACGCAGCTACGGGGAGGCGGTTTTATGCCGGATGACATCGTTGACATCACACCTTGCGATATATCTTGACAGAGTGGTAGTCAGCCACTGCCAGCTGCTGCCCATTGGCTGTGAATGCGATTCCTAGGGGAGTGTAGAGACCCTGCGCCACACAGCTGACAAACTGTCCAGCGCAATCATAGTGGTGAATGTGACCGGTGTTGACGCTTTCCGTGACCACTGCAAGGTAGATACCTGAGCTGTTGCTGCACACACCCCCGCAGTATTTCACTGGTTTACCGTCAATGGTTGGTTTGATGACGCAGACTGTAACAGCGTTGCCGTCAGACACCTCCACTATCTCAACTAGTCCCTGCTCCCAATCACTGATCACAATCCAACCATTGCTCAGTACAGCCAAGTAGACAGGTTGTGTCTTCACTGTCATGGTGTGTAGGATCTCACCATTCCTGGGATCGAGCTCTTTCAACACCTTCCTCTTCCCATCACCTACCATGATGTTACCATTTGGCATGACAGCTACGCTCGTGAGCTGCACGTCTGTCTTGCCAACCTCACTCTCCTGTAGTGTGCCAAAATCACGTGCTGGCTTGGTGTCCCTATGGTAAACCATCACCTTGTAGGGGTTAGCACACACCCACTGATTGGATACAACAACGACATCATCTGAAAATTAAAAAATAATATTGAATAAGATTATTCAGATAACTGAATAAAAAATTACTATTGTCAAGTTTATATACATGAATTACTATAAATAAATACATTTCTGACTGAGAGTCAAGTGATTCTGATCCAATAATCCTGAATTCACTCTGAGTATTTTGAAACGCATATGGAAAGTGAACCAATATAATGGTGGTCAAACAAATGTGGATGTCATAATAAGTTCAGTGCTCAAATGTTGTTGAAGAATTTACCTGAATCATTTTCAACAGTATAGGGAATTTTTTTTTTTGGGGTGGGGGTGTGGCACTCTCTTTTTATCTAGTTATTTGGATATTTTCACAGTGTGTCCACTTTCGAATAGTGACTTGGATGTTCTTAACTATTCTGTTCCCCCTTTTTATTTGAGGGGGGGGGATGCTTTAAGATTATTTCTTTCTTTGAAAGGTCTTTTTCTATTATCCATTGCAACTAGTGTTGTACATGTACATGAGAGTGATATACAGCGCGTCCCAAAATACCCAGAACAGTTTTTGCGACGCTCTATCATCGCCGCGGAAACGCGTACCGCCATGATTTTTTTTATAAACATTCATTTTAATCTTAATTTGTCACTGGTAATTATTGGTTTGATTTTCAAAAGATTTTTTAAATCATTCATGTCAAAAACAAACTCAACCGGTTTCAAGGAAAATCAATCATGCGCATTAAATAGACTACACCTTAAATAAAAACACAATATCGTTCTTCGTTCCAATTTCAATTTTTTTTTAATATACAATTCACGTGCCAGTATGTACCAATTCAAAAAGCGCGCTCAAAGTGTGACTCGTGTTTTCATCTGATGTACCGCATCATCGATTTTCCTTGAATAATTTTTAAACTCTTTTGAACAACAAACCAATATTAGCCAGGGATACAGTTGAGATTTCAAGCTTTAAAATGGTATCAAAATAATGACGGTACGTGTTTCTGCGCCGACGCTATAGCCGACGCAAAAAAAGTTGCGGGTCTTTGGGGACGCGCTTCACATGCCGATGTATTAATAATTTACCACTAACACCGCACTGACACAGTGCTTTCAGATGATTTGATCAAGCTATTTAAATGGGAAAATAACTGTATATGAAGTCGTAGAAAGGGAGGGTGGGGACCCTGTTGTCTCCCCAGTGGTCAACCGTCAAGAGAATAGACGGATAACATTTATTCCGGCGGCATGCGAATGAGAGTCCAACGCCTACTCCATTAAAAACAACTGTGATTTTACGCCAAAAAGAACATACAGCAGACTTTCCAATATATTTGATTAATGGGGTAATGCAGATCAAATCAATTGGAGGACCAATTAAATGTATGTACTTGGTTCTCCGTCATTTAAATTTCAATGCAGTTTACTTGAGAATATGAACTTGAGAAAAAAAACGTACATGCAGGCAACACAAATAATGACATGCATTAATGAATGCCGTTGTGGCGCTCTCTACTTATCTAGACAGTTATTTGGATATGTTCACAGTGAATCCACATTCAAATAGTGACGTGGTGCAGTTGACTGTTTTCAGTTTTTTTTTCCTTTTGTTTTCTTACTCCGCACTGACACAGATGATTTGATTAAGCTATTTGAATTAGAAAATGAAGTTAAATGACGACATGGAAAGTGAGGATGGGACCCTATCGTCTACCCAGTGGTCAGTTGGATAGACGATAATATTACAAACGTGACTCCAACGCCTCGTCTAAAATGAACATACATACATGGCATTTCGGGGGGAGTGTAGATCAGACCAATTACAGGACCTATTAAATGTATTATGTACTATATTGGTTCTTTTTGGTTTACATATTGTTAATTGCATTGAGAGATTAAATGGAGCAAAAACAGACGCAGCCCCCAAAATGGCATGTATCTATAGCCCTACATCGAAATGGCATGTATGTATAACTCCCATTGCCTACGAAGACATTGACAGGTAAAAACAACTCACTTGCAGCGATCGGAATGGAGCTCCTGGTTTGTCCCCGGCTGTTGCAGATTACTATTCGCTTGTTGCTCCCGTCTGTGACAGCAATCTCGTCAGGGTCAGCAGCAGCAGCAATGCCTCTGGCTCCTTCAAACTCCCCCTTACCGCTCCCCTTCTTTCCAAAGGAGTGGCACATCTCCCATGTGTCTTCCACCATCACCTTGCCCAGATCGATGTTAAGCTTCTTATTCTGCACAAAGACGGGATGCGATTTCAACCCCGCAGCCTTTGGACATGGTTGGGCTCCGAGCCTGGCCACGTATTTGCTGACAACGGGATAGAGGGAAAGTAGATCACAGTCTGATGCGTTACTCGCGACGTCTTGGGTTGTTTGTAGGGAATGTTTTTTTATCTGCATCATGTTACTCAGTGTTTTCTCGTGCTCATCCAGCCGCTCATTTTGCTTTCTTTCCTGGGTTGTGATCTCATCCAGGAGTCGTTTCTCTTCAGCTTTGACCTGTGCTATGACCTCAGCAGCTCTGCCCTGCACCCCCTTTCGAGCCTTTGCCGTGTTATCCTTGGCCATCTTCTTTGCTTTAATAGTGTCCTGCAGAGACAATTCAATGCTTTGTATACCTCTATCCAAAGCAGGCAAGTCCTTCTTCAATGACTGTCTATATTCTCTTGAAGCCGTTCCAGTGTCAGTGACGTCATGTGTGGCGGTGGGATGATCTATAACCGTGCAGCCTTGGCAGATCAGCTTATTGCATGTCTTGCAATAGAATTTCACGCCCTCCTTGTGTTTGGGGCATTTGTACACGTCTGGTTGTTTAGTCACATTCACCTTCCCCTGACGAATGTCATCAAAACTTGCTATTTTGTGGGTCTTTAATGTGGGAAATTGCTGGTGTGACTTACAGCAATCCTTGCAGATATTCTTTTCACAATCCATGCAGTGATCTTTAGCTTCATTTCCCTTGTCACATACCTGACAGAATAACTTTGCTTCAGCTGAACATGCTACCTTTTCCTGTAATTCAAATTCCTCAATCAGACCAACCAAATGGAAGTTGGTCTTGAGGCCCTGTATGCCAGACTGGGGAAGTACCGTCACCTGACGACACACAGGGCAAGGGATGTTGGGTTTGTTTCGGTGTGTGCCATCACGATATTTTACCAGGCATTCTTCGCAGAAACTGTGTAAGCAGTCAAGTACTTTCGGCTTTTTATATTTATCTGTGCAAATGTTGCACTCAAGATGAACGCCGATCTTCTCAAAAGCAGAGCCTACCAATTTCGCAGTAGCCATCTCTGTGAAAAAAATAAACATGTAAATTATTGTACATGATGCTCAGAGGTAGTAACATCAATCGAATAATGACATTTGTAATATATGGTGGAAACTGGGTATATATTTCTTTGTTCAGTCTATTAAAAAATTGAGATCTTGCACCGTCCTCTTTTTCAAAAGAATAAAAATCTGCATGACGCTTTTGACCAATATACACGCCAGTTTTAAACGTGCTTGTTTAAAATCGGCCAAGCGTATATTTGTTTCCTTAGTCAAATGGATTGTTTTTCTACATATAACTGTGTTTGCACTCTGTATATCAGTTTGGAATTAAGAAGACTTGCTTGTCAAAGATTTATCTTGTTTTGGTGGTTGCATTGTACCATATTTTCAGCATTATAATTATGACACGACTTCTTTATTAAAAGAATCTGAGATGATTTTACAAATTCCCAGATGCTTGGTCTTTGGCATTTTTTTTCACGGGATATCAATTTTTATTTCAGAGGTGACTAGAAATTCTATCTTTCAATGACTAGTGTCTACCTTTGTATTTATTCTTGGATGATCCAGGGGAGTCAGGTTACGACGGGCAATGACAAGCTGACGCGCCACTGTGAAACGAACCTAAATGAGATAAAAAGCAAATGAAAATGCATTGTGTTAAAACACGTGCATTATATACACTGGACGGGACTTCAATATATTTCATTTTCAAACCATCATTGTCATCGTTGGGCTTACCAGTGTAGTGTAATCGTGTCCATCACAAGTCCATCACAAGTCCTTCAGTCTCAAGTCAAGTCACTGGCAATTCAAATGAACTGTGACAAACCATTCCTTTGTCACTGTTCATCCATAACTTGTGACTGGACTTGTGAAAGGACTTGTGATGGACTTACAACACTGCTAAATACATTAATTCAGGTTTGCACTGATACATTTCGTTGGCGGGAGTCGGGCTGGGAGTGGTTTGGGTTCATCTAACCCCTACTATGAAACATATGGGAGTAAAGTAGAAAAGACACAAAGCCATGTGCGCTGTCATACATGTATGAATTAAACGCAAAGAGATCAACACATTGCTGTAATTTGGCTGAAGTAAACCGCGGTTTGTTTTAAATAGAATGTTATATAGGGGGTTGTAACGCCCTAAAAGTGCTGTGACCTAAATGGGTGGTTTGTGGGTTTTTTTTCTGAGAATAATTCATGTTTCAAGAATTGTTTCTTCGACTACTTAAGCTTACACAATGGATGTTTTTCAAACATCAATGTTGAGAATTATGATGTTATTTTTCATGTCAACTTTTGTGTTGATTAAACAATTCCTAACAAACGTCAATTCATTTTATGCACAAAACTAATTGTATAGATGGAAGTAAATCCCATACATTACAGGTGGTCTGTACAGACAAATCACGTGCACAATTCACAGATGATCTCATCTCAAGTGCTTTGTTGGTTACTGTGTTATATATTTACTCAATGGCGGGTAGGCGTACTTGAATGTGCATTTTGGACCTGGGAAAGATACATGTATGGTTAATGATTGAACACTGATTATTTCTGGCTATTTCTCTTTCATTCTGAACTGACGTTGTTGCTAAGACGACTAAATGAGAATGATTATGTTTTAATTTACAACACTTTACCGCATACAATGCTACAAAGTTCATTAGCCTTGAATTAGGAAGTCCAAAACGAATGGATCTCACAATTATAACGTTTTTTGCTCCACAATTGGCTGTGCAGATCACCTCGTCCTCCACTAATGTTTTTTAAATTAAATACAATCCTTTCAGACACGTCCATGTCAAGCACGTATACAGTGTGCCTTTACTACACCGCAGGTGCGCTTTTGGGTTGCAGCGGCAAGCGACCCTTGTGTCCATCTTCCTTACTTTGTAGCCCTTAATCTTGGGTGGCTGATATCTGCATTCAAGCAGTTTGCTGTATTTACTTGGTATATTTTTGGCACTAATGTCTGATAAAATGTATGTCAGTGGTGAACTTTTACTGGGATTTACTAGTATTTGCAAGAGTTGAGAATTGTTATCAAAAACACTTCTTTATCTTTGAAGAATCTGTCATGGTTTTAGAAAATCCATTATGGTCAAGCCTTGTTGCCTCATGTCACTTGTTCTTTAGAAATGTCAAGCGCGTTTTATCAGTTTGATACATTGGATGTAATTTGTACATCTTTCTCGCTATTTTTCTCTTTCATAGGCCCTATAGGCCCTTTATTATCATAGTTGTTTTATTATAATACTTCAGAGGGTAACGCGAAAAAACAGAGTTGTCTTGAATAAGAACAGTCGAAACCAATAGATCTTACTATAAGATTTCCCGGCCAAATTCAACTGAAAGCCCCGTTCAAATTAATGTTTGGCTCGTCCAGTTTCATTTTAAAATGAATACTCTGATACATCAGTGTTCAATCGTTAAAAGGAGTTGTTCTGTTTCATCTTGAAAGCATTCACTCGACAAATATAAACCTGTATGTGCTCAGGTTTTAAATGATGCTCAGGCAAGAACCAAAACAATTTTGGACAAATAAGTCCACTGTTATTTGAGCAGCTGGTGTATGCATGTCCATAGCAAACACATCATTGTCGTTGTCATACATCATGACAACTCTGATCATTACTCTTGATACACTTGATTTTATTAAGGAGCTTGTTTGTCATAATGCCCTAAACTTGTTGTGAACATACATGTATCATCCCAGTGTGATAGGGGAAGTGGTATATGACCAATGAAATATGTCATTTGAATAATTCAATTTCAGCTTTGTGGGCGTTCTCAAATGTTTCTACAGTTATAAACATTTTACTCAGGAAACTCAGATACCAGGTTTCATAAACCAGATAAGGTAAACTATGTCGACAAGTGTGTCGCTATGTTGCCGCATGTTTGCCCGCTTTGTACTCTTTGGTATTGATTTTTTTTCTTTTGAAGAAAGAATTATTGTCTTATTACAACTCATGTTTCAAGAAATGCATTCCGGCTCAAACCAAGCTTACATGATTTGATATTGCCACAAGGTTGGATCTAGTTTTCACTCGGAAAGGGTGGAGGTGTAAAGAGGGTGAAGCTGTACCAAAGGAACAACCTGCTAGGGGGTCCTTAGGCATGCCCTCCTGGAAAACCACTACGATGCTTTTTCCTGCAATCCCAAACCTGCATGACCTCCCACCAGATCTGCCACTGTGCCATACATTTCTTTTTAGTATTATGAGAACGTTTATAACTGTATTACCTATTCACACACTCTCTCTCATCTTTAACAATGCCCCTTCAGTAGCAGATTTAGAGGGAAGGGGTTGCAACCGGGATTTAGCCGCTGACTAATGCTGTGAAAATAGTAAACTGGGGCCAAACATGATAAAAGGAAAGCTCAAGCTCTCAAATTGACATGTGTTCTTGAATAGCTTTAGAAAGAAGGGAAAATCAACGCCGGTTTCCAAAGTTTCCTGGGGTGGAGGGGGGAGGCCCCCCCCCCCCGAACCGGCAAGCCCCCCCCCCCCCTCGTTTTGCTAAAGCTATAACAGCCTTACTCGTACATGTAAATGTATATGAATGCATAGGGATATGGAATCAGATCCCATATACATGACTTTAAGAGTTGCGTTTGAAGACGCATCACGCACACTGATTAGGCTGATGCAATGTACAGACAATCTGATCTCAAGTGCTTTGTTTGTTATTGTGTTATATTTACCTAATGGAGGCGTACTTGAATGTGTATTTTGGACCTGTGAGAGATATGGTTAATTAGGCCCCAAAAAAATAGTTCTGCTTCCGATTACATGCCTTTCAAAAATAGGGTCGGTCGGTCGGAAAAAAAAAATTGCCAATTTTTTTTTATGCAGATTGAATGGGATATTTAATTATATGCGAAGTTTTAGCCTGAACTATTTCTATTGCACTACGAAAGCTATACACGAAATGGCAACAAAAAGTGAGTAAAACCTACCTTTAATTATTGTCAATATATTTACGTTCGATAATTTCAAAAAATAATGGAAAATTCAGGCCGTTCGCACCATATGCACAACGCTAGTCAAGACGCGGGGAGCTGGCCAAAACTCCGAGGTGTGTAATGCGTGCGTGTACGTGTGTGGCGAGCGGCCCAAATTGGGCCGTCAGAGCTGTTTTTACCGTCAACAATTTCGGGAAACACGCGGCATGTATCACTCTAAATACGAGTAGTGCGATCTCAAAATGAACTCCTGAACACAGAAAATACATACACAGACAAGCTAGATCAATTCTGTAAATTAACTTGCAAAAATGTTCTTTCTCCATCGGTGTTTTCTTGGCATTTTTACGATGTCGAATCCGACCAGTTGACAGTGGCCTGCACTGTACTGATAGCGCGCTATCGGTCACATAGCTAGCTATGGACTGGTTACCGCATTTTCATTATGTCTTCTAAATTGGCCCCTGCGCGGCACGGCGGGAAAAAGTCGTCGCCACGTGATTATAGTCACCGTGCGTGACATCGAATTGCGAAGTAGTTATATCGCGAAGCGAAATTGTAATAACGGAGGTTTCTTTGAAAAAAAAGCGAATGTAAGTAAGAAAACAAATAAATACAAGCAATTTTGGATGCAAAAGGGTTGTTGAGAGGTATTTTGTGAAGACAGAAAAGACATATTTTTTTTTTATTTATTCTTTTTTTTTTTTTTTTTTTTTTTTTTTTGGAATTGCAGATACAATTTTTAGGGTCGCAGCCTAAAAATAGGGTCGGTCGGGTAACCGGAAGCAGAACTATTCTTTTTCTTGGCCTTATTGAACACTGATTCTCTCTCTGGCTATTCCTCTTTCACTTACATGTAGGTTGTTGCTATGACGATTGGATAGTGATAATCTTTTTTTAAATTCATAACACGTCACCATAGCTAACTTTAGTTGAATAGTCTGAAATAAAACAATCCAAACCAGCCGATCGTACTGCTATTACACATGAATTTAACTTCATTTTCCACGCATTTCCATATGACTAGTGGATGTATAATTACATTATTCTTTGCGGATCACCTCATCCTTAACAAAGTATTTCTTAATTTGATACCTCCACTACCAGCGGTTGCAAGAGGCCATTATGCCCATCTTTGTTCCTTGCTTTGTAGCCCTCTACCGTGTATAATGTAGCACGGCTTGTTGCCATGGATCGACCAATCACGATCGAGGGTCCAAGATTACTTGAAGATAAGGAATCAGATCCCGCATACATGAATTTAAGAGTTGCGTTTGGAGGCACATCATGCGCACTGGTTAGGCTGATGCAATGTACAGACATTCTGATCTCAAGTGCTTTGTTTGTTAAAGTGTTATATATTTACTCACTGGAGGCGTACTTGAATGTGTGTTTTGGACCTTGGAGTGATATCTGGTTAATTATTGAACACTGATTCGTTATTGCTATTTCTCTTTCATTTACATGTAGGTTGTTGCTATGTCGACTGGATGAAGATAATCTCTTTTTAAAATTCATAACACATCACTATATAATGCTAAGAACTTGAATAATCTTGAATTAGAAAATCCAAACCAGTCGATCGTACTACTGGTATTATACATGAAATAAACTTCATTTTCCACGCATTTCCATATGACTAGTGGATGTATGATTACATTATCCATTGCGAATCACCTCATCCTTAAATGTTTCTTAATTGATACCTCCACTACCAGGGGTTGCAAGCAGCCATTGTGCCCATCTTTGTTCCTTACTTTGTAGCCCTGTACCATGGGTGTTATCTGCATTCAGGCTGTTTGCTGTATTTACTTTTATATTTTTGGCGCTAATGTCTGATATCAATGTAGGTCAACAATGAACCGTTACCTGGATTGCGAAGATAATGCATTTTATTTTGGAAAACATCATATCTTTATCACGAAAGAATCTTCAAGGTTTCAGGAGTCCCTTGATGTTTGAACCTTGTTGCTGAGATGCACTTTTTCCCAAAAAAGGTGATTATTTTAAATATACGCAGAATAATTTGTTGGGGAAACTATGTGTTGTGATTCCAATAAATATGTTTCAGGTTGTTGCAATTTACTTGATATGTTAACCATTGGTTCCTTTGATGTTAGATAGGACGCTAGAACCATGGAAGAGGTTTGGAGTTCGTTATCAGCTTTTCGTTAGAATGTTCAAATAAGAAACATGGTTCAGTAAAGAGAAAGACCAAGACAAATGTGTCACGATGGTCAAATTTGATGTCAACGATGAAGCGATACCGTGTGACCTGCCAACACAAAATGAGCTTAGGGTCGGACTTTTTAAGAATTGAGATTATTTATTTGGATTTTGCAGAACAAGAGCTTTCCAATGGTACGCAACATTAGGGGTACTGAGTTCAGTAATGGAAATATGGATCACCAACTTACTTGAAGTTGTAAAACTGATTTTCGAGAAAATGGCATTTCAGTATCCGGCAGATGTACGTGTTGAACAGCCAACTAATTAATTATGGATGGAAACAGGTTTTAAGATGTTTGACATAAGAAAAACATTGGAGAAAGGTAAAAGAGGACTTACGGATCAAGGTTCTCGTACGGTGGATACAAAAAAAATTGACCACCCTTCGAATGTTGGCTTTGCCCTGCTGTACTGCAAAATGGCAATTTCAAACTTAAAGCACATTCTGTACTGACAGGTCACATATTTGAACGTTCCTTACCTTATTATGAGTCTGGTTTGAACCAGTGAAGAAACATCTACACGGAAGACAAGCAAAAACGATAGGGCAGGCAAAGGGTCTGAAACAGAAAACCAAAGAAGTGAAACTGCAAAGCTCAGTATAGGGGAACACGATGTTGTAGCGTAGAACGATTCTGGGGTTCCTCACACGCACTCAAAAAGGACTCCAACACAGGTATACTCGTTTCTGCTCGCTCTAGGCTGTTTATTCCTCACAAAAAAAGTACACCGCAAAACACATCTATTCTCCTCAGCAACGAGGCAACAACAATACTACTGCGCATGCTCCGCCCTGAAGAACGGGCCTCCCCGGCTGGCCACCAGGGGCTTCACTGTGCGGCTCCACCGTGGAACCGCGCTGGTGCCCTCTGGCGGCCGACCGGCACGGACGCCACACCGCCCCCTTCGAGGACCTTGTTTGTCCCCAAACAGGGCGCCGGCATCCGCAACCGGACAACCAGGAAGACCCGGTGTCGTGCCAAAAACCGTCCGGTGCCAAATAGTGTCCGCTGAGCATGCGCAGTAGGCGCCAGACACCATTTGGCATGTAATACATGCCAAATAGTGTCCGGGCGCTGTCAATTGAGCGAGAACAAGGGCGCACGTACGTACGTCCTGCCGGAAAGTATTTTGCAGGAAAAATCGGACAGTATTTTGCAAGGAGGAATCGGACAATATTTGGCAGGTCGGGGAATCGGACAGTATTTGTTGGCAGGAAAAAATCGGACAATATTCAGTGGCGGGGGGATCAGACAATATTTGGCATGGGGAATCGGACAGTATTTAGCAGAAAAAAATCGGACATTTTTCGCAGGGAAATCTGACACTATTTGGCAGGGGGAATCGGACACTGTTTAGCAGGAAAAATCGGACAGTATTTGGCAGGAAAAAATTGGACAGTATTTGGCAGGGGGGAATCGGACAATATTTGGCAGGAGGAATCGGACAGTTTGGCAGGAAAAATCGGACAGTATTAGGTGGGAGAAACCATAAAATATAACGTTGGTTATAATGCTACACACAGCACATTACTACTACACACACTTCACACGGCGTTAGGCCTACGTACGTACTGCACGCCAAACGTACAGATGAACTGACTCGAAAAAAAACCATTTAGCACAAATATAATATTTAAACTATTAGGGAAACCAAGTCAAATAGTTATCACAGATAACAAGAAAAACGTTAAAACAGATTGTAAAAAGCAAATTCAGGTGAAAAGAGATCTTATCTATACGACGTCTTGACAGCTCGACAAGGCTCGCAATAGGATGCACGCTAAGCGCGGACACTATTTGGCAAGCGTCCGTAAATAATGTGACGTCAGCGACGCATGACCAATCAGATCGCATTATGCTAATAAGCGGACACTATTTGGCACCGGACGGTTTTTGGCACGACACCGGCCCGGAGGCGCATGACACAACAAAATTACTACAGCATTCAGAACAACAACAACAAAAAAGATAATGCAAGGAAAGAACAAGAAATCAAAGAAAAAGTCTAAGGTTTAGTTGGTGGGTGGCGGCCGGCGCTGGAACTCCGTTTGGCGGAACAGCTGCTCTTGGGGGACGCCATCGGGGTAGCATGGGGGCGGAGGCGCTCCAGGGGGCAGCATTCCTCCCAGTGAAGGTTGAGCGGACACGGAAAGATCTACGAAGTGCTGGCCGTACTGCTGTCCCTGGTACGTCTGCAGGAGACGCCCAGGCACTTCATAGGTGTGGACCACCCGTGTCCGCATAGCCGGTGGCCGACCTCGTCTGCTCCATGGACTGTCCTTTCTAGCCGCCATTCGTCCCGCGCATGCTCGCACATGGGTTCCAGCATGTGCGTGGAGGCCTCCCCGGTGGTGTTGTGCGGGTGGAGGGCGCCGGCCGTCTCCAGTCGCAGCGAGGTGCCGTCCGGAAGATTCACCCGAGACCCGACCGGCAGAACCCTCCCCTGGCCATGCCACGGTTGGACCGGAACCTCAGGGGACATCGGGGCCTCCGCCCGTGTCGGCTGGGGGCGACCAGGGCTTGCTTCCGCTGCCCTGCTGAAGCGAGGACGCCTGCCCCGGGCACGGCTTCAGGGGAACCGCCGGTCGGGACTCCGCTGGGGTGGTGGCTGGCAGGGTCGCTCGGCCTGGTCCCGGCTCCGCCGACCGGGCGACCTGTCCTGTTCAGGCCGGAAAGGCCGGAAGGACCGCTCCGGGTGGTCGTGGCCCCCCGGTCCCCCTGACGACACTGGACTTACCCGTCTTCTTAGTGGCGGCGGCGACGGGGACCGTCCTGCCGGACCACACCGTCCGAATGGAGGTGGGTCCGGGGTCCCCTGCCGGGAGAGATGAGGCGGGGACGGGGCCTGTCCCATGTCGTCGTCACTGGCGTGCGCCTCCAGCGCTTCGGCCTCCGTCATCACCACGGCCACGCTGTCCCCTCGGCAGAAACGGTGGTGTCTGGCGCGGACATCGGCCCTAAAAAACCGGACTCTGCACCCTCTCTGGCAGGGGTATGGGCGCTCCGGGTGGAGCGCCACACACGCGGTTTTTAGGTGCCTCTGCAAGTTCCCCCTCCTCCCGAACGTCTTGTCACAGTGCGGGCAATGAATCGGGGCCTGGTCCATCCTGCAGGGGGAAGAAAAAGAAGATCATTTGGTTATTTGTTAGCAATAACGGCTTGGTGGGATTATCTTCCGGCCACCCCGGGTGACTCTCCCAGGAGCCAGCGCCGATGGTGGTGAAGAGGGCTGTCCCCCTTCGTGCTCGGACAATTCCGCATCGGATCCGGCGTCCTCGCTACCCGGTCCTTCTGGGGGGGCAGCCGCCGCCGCCTCCGGTGGCAGTGTCCCCTTCCCCGTCTAAACTGGTAGTGGTCCCTCCTCGGCTAACTGACCACCCACCCCGGCCGGTGGGTCCTCCCGGATAGTGTCAGTCGACGGACTCGGTGGTAGCGTCACCTCCTGGTCTTGGGTTGGTGGTGGTCTCCCTTTTGGCAGTTTCTGCGCTACTTGTCTCCACCAGTCCACTTCGGCGTCGCCCAGATACGGCTTAAGCCGGTTGGAATGAACCACTTTGGCTTTGGCTCGAGGGGATTTTTGCACGCGGAACGTGACATCATCGATCTTCTGTGTCACCACGAAGGGCCCGTCCCACCAGCACTGCAACTTGGGCGTGCGACCCACTTTCTTGGAGGGGGTATACAGCCACACAGGTTGGCCAGGCTTGTAGCTGGCACTTTCTGCTCCACGATCGTAATGTCGCTTTTGATATGTTTGGCTCTTCTTCAGATGATGACGGGCAAACTCGTGGGCGCGCTCTATCTTTGTCCTCAACCCCTCCACATATTCGTGCTCCGCTGCGCCTGCCTTAGGTTTCTCCGGCTGACCCACCACCAGATCCAACGGCAGTCGCACCTCTCGGCCGAACATCAGCATGTTTTGCGTGAACTTTGTGCTGTCATGCTGGGAGGAGCGATACGTCATCATCATGTACGGTAGGTGTTCGTCCCAATCGTCCTGGTTCTCGTGGACAAACAGGCTCAGCATCGTCTTGACTGTACGGTTGAACCGCTCCACCATCCCGTCGGACTGGGGGTGGAACGGCGTGGTGCGGGTCTTTTGGACGCCGAGCAACTTACAGGTGCCCTGAAAGAGCTCGGCTTCGAACTCCCTCCCCTGATCCATGTGGATCTCAAGGGGAGCACCAAACCGAGTGATGACCTGTTCGACGAGGACTCTGGCGACCGTCTGAGCCGTTTGGTCCGGGATCGGTTATGCCTCCACCCACTTTGTAAAGTAGTCGGCCACCACCATGATGCTAGAATTCCCTGTCTTCGTCCTCGGAAAGCGACCCGTGAGGTCGATCGCGAGGCACTCCATCGGAGCCCCTACCAGGTACTGTTGTAGTGGGGCCTTGTGGGGTCGAGGAGGTGACTTCTTTGATCCGCACTTCTTTGATTGTGGCACTTTTGACACCACTCTTTTGCCTGGCGTCGCATCCCCCTCCAGAACACCGGAGCCTGTCTCAGCCGCGCGACGGTTCCGGGTAATCCCCAAATGTCCTGACGTCCTATTGTCATGCGCCAGTCGCAAGACGTCGTCGACTTTCACCCGTGGTACCACGACCTTCCATACCGGCGGTTCGCCATTGGGCATCTCCAACTTCACCAACAATGGGCCCTGGGACAGCCGCAGCCGCAGCGTCTCCCACCTAGCCCACCAGTACTTCGAGCCTTAACCCAGCGCCGAGACGTCCCGCCAGCTGGGTTTGCGGACCCCGTCTTCCAGCCACCGCACGATCTTGTCCAGCTCTGGGTCACTACGTTGTTCCTGTTTGAGTTCTTCCTGGTCCCAGGCTTTCAGGAGCCCTTCCGTGGTGGTGGCTTCTTCCTTCCCAGCCCCCGTAACGGCTCCCACCTGCACCTCCCCTGGTTGCGTCTTCCCAGCATCGCGCGACTGGTTCGGCTGCAAGTCAGCGTCCCGCTGAGCGAGGGGACTTTCTTATGTAAAGCATTCTTGACTTGCTTCTTTTGATCGCCCACACTGGCCACACGGGATTCTAGAGACGGCGTCGGCGTTTGTGTGCTTCCTACCCGCCCGATGTTCCACATCGAACTTGTAGCACCCCAGCCTCTGAATCCACCTGGCCGTCTGCCCATCGGGTTCGCGGAAGTTGAACAGCCATCGCAGCGATCCGTGATCCGTTCGGAGCAGGAACCGTTTACCAAGAAGTTAGTGTTTGAAATAGTAAACGAAATTGACCACGGCCAGCAACTCTCTCCGAGTGGTACAGTAGTTGCGTTCGGCCTTTGACAGGGTACGGCTGCCATAGGCGACCACTCGTTCACCATCGTCCCCCTCCTGCGTCAGCACTGCTCCGATGGTGCAGTAGCTGGCATCTGTATCCAGGACGTAGCGGCGCTCCGTATTCGGGTAGTACAACACGGGTGCGGTGGTCAATGCGTCCTTGAGGTGCTCCAATGCTGACTGGCAAGCACTCGACCAGAAGAGTGCCCTTTGGCTCTTGGTGGTAAGGCATGGAGGGGGCGAGCAATCTCGGCGAAGTTCGCAACGAAGCGCCTGTAGTAGGACGCCAGGCCCAGAAAACTCCGTACTTGAGTCAGGTTTGCTGGTTGCGGCCAGTTCCTGATGGCCGCGACCTTTTCCTGAACCGTCCTTACTCCCTCGGCCGACACGAGGTGACCCAAGAAGGACACCTCCGTCTTGAAGAGATCGCATTTCTTCGGTTTGAGATTCAGGCCGGTGGCTCGGAATCGCTCCAGGACCGTGGTCAGCCGCTTGTGGTGTTCCTCGAAGTCTGCCCCCCACACGATCACGTCATCCAGGTAGACTACCGTCACCTGCCACTGCAACCCCCTTAACACTTGCTCCATCAGACGCTCAAATGTCGCAGGAGCGTTGCAAAGGCCAAAGGGCATCACGGTGAACTGGTACAGGCCGTTCTGCATCCCAAAAGCCGTCTTCTCCCTGTCACCCTGGTCCATGCCGACTTGCCAGTAGCCACTGGCCAGATCAAGGGTGCTGAACCACTTTGCCCCGCTCAAAGTGTCAAGGTTGTCCTCGACCACGCCGTCCTGCAGCATCTGTTTTATCTGCCGGTCGGCCTCTTGCCGTTTATGTATCGGCAATCTCCTCGGCGGTTGACGTATAGGCGTTGCTGTCCCCGTATTTATTGTGTGTCGGGTCAGTTCGGTCTGACCAAGTTTGCCGTCCGGGCCGGTGAATGCTCCAGCGAATCAGCAATTCAGCCAGTCGGGAACGTTCAACACGGTCAAGGTTCGCGGCTCCTCGCTCCAGGAGGTCTGGCAGATCCGTGTGGAGCAATTTTGCCGGCTCCGCCCCATTGGCTTGCGTGCGGAGCAGCTCTGCCCCATTGACTCTCGTGCGGAACAACCCTGCCGGCTCCGCGCCACAGACTTCCGTGCGGAGCAGCTCTATCGGCTCCGCGCCATAGACGTCCGTGCGGAGCAACCTTGCCGGCTCCGCCCCATTGGCTTGTGTGCGGAGCAGCTCTGCCCTATTGACTCCCGTGCGGAGCAACTCTGCCGGCTCCGCCCCATTGACTCGTGTGCGGAGCAACTCCACTGGCTCCGCGAAATAGACTCCCGTGCGGAGCAGCTCTGTCGGCTCCGCGCCATTGACGTCCGTGCGGAGCACCCCTGCCGGCTCCGCTCCATTGACTCGTGTGCGGAGCAACTCTACGGGCTCCCGTCCATTGACTCGTGTGCGGAACAAGTCCACTGGTCCCGTCCCATAGAGTCGTGCAGTGCGAGCTTGCTCCGAGTGGAGGTCAGGACTCGCCACACTGCGATAGTAGGGACGAACTTACTGCTTGGGGAGATCCACTCCCGGTCGTGCCGCCTGAGGCGCGCTCGGACGGTTTCCCGCCCCCGGTATATGGGCAAATCCAGCCTGGGGGCGCCCCGAATGGGAGGCCGCACCAGTCGTATCCATGTAAGCACCGAGTGGTGCTTCCATGTGGGGCCTAGCACTATTTTCATGAGCGTAGGGGTTGTGGGTTGCCCCAGGATGAAAACCCGCCCCCGCTTCATCAACCAGCACAGCTCGGAATCGCTCCGAATGGAACGAGACGTCTGCTGCGCCAGCGTCTACAGCACGGGGCGGCCCCTCGCGGGACCTGGCCTATGCCGCTTTATTACCAACAAACTGGGGTATGTCCCGACGAAGCCCCGCCCCCGCCGCATCGGACAGCACAAATCGGGATCGCTCCGAGTGGAATGAACCGTCTGTTGCGCCATCGTCTACAGCACGGGGCAGCCCCTCGTGGGACCTGGCCTGTACTGTGTTATTACAGAATATCTGGGTCATGTCCCGACGAAGCCCTGCCCCCGCTGCATCGCACAGCACAAATCGGGATCGCTCAGAATGGAACGAACCGTCTACTGCGCCGCCGTCCACAGTACCAGTCATTGATTATTTATGGTAATGAGCATGCCCAACCCCCGCAGGGGCAGACGTACTGCAATGACTTAACCCCCCGCCAAAGTCCCGAAATTCCACGTTACCATTCCCCACATCCTCCCTCACGAGCAAATCTTGTCCCAGAAATCCCTTTGTTTCCCCTTTCATCCCACCAAAACTCCCCGGACTATCCCGCAAGAAGAATTCCAACTCGTCCACCGTGACGAAAGCACTACCGGCCGCTCCACTAGACGGGCCCCCACTCCGTGAGCCCGCACTCAAGCCTGCCTCCTCGCCGTGTGGCGAGTTGGGTGCCAGACTTCCGTGATCTCCTGATTTCATTGCAGAAAATCTCTGAAAACAATACCTGTTTTTCCGCCTTCTGCGTCCCGCCGCTGCCACCAATGTAGCGTAGAACGATTATGAGGTTCCTCACACGCACTCAAAAAGAACTCCAACACAGGTATACTCGTTTCTGCTGGCTCTAGGCTGTTTATTCCTCACAAAAAAGTACACCGCAAAACACAACTATTCTCTTCAGCAACAAGGCAACAACAATACTACTGCGCATGCGCCGCCCGGAAGAACGGGCCTCCCCGGCTGGCCACCAGGGGCTCCACTGCGCGGCTCCACCGTGGAACCGCGCTGGTGCCCTCTGGCGGCCGACCGGCACGGACGCCACAATATTGTTGACTATTCTAAAGTTGTTCTTTCCCACCCAATATTTTGCCTACATAGAGTTTTTTGAGCAAAAACACACCCAAAAGACATGGCTACTACCCATGATGTGAATAGATAATGCTAAGTAAGACTGCAGTAATGGGTATTACATTTTTTCTAAAAGTTGGTACATGAATGTTCATACACCTCAAACATTGTATAACGAACAGCGCCTTCAATTTACAAATGATGTTCAGCAAAATATAAGCAAAATGGTTCAATTTATGTTTCCTAAAACAAACAAACAAGATGCTCTTCTAAATTGCTAGCAATACAAAGGTTAGTCACTTTGGAATGAGATGAATGAATAAAAAAAGGTTCATGATAATCAGCTGATAGAAGATCATTCTGTTCTTATACCCATGCAGCACGATATGGGACGGAAGGGTACCCCCCCCCCATCTCCCTATACCCTATGCAACCCTAGACTATTGTTACCTAACACATCCCCCTAGATATCTCAAAAGAATTCCTTAGATTCTGGTAACACAATGCCCAACACAAAAGAAGGGGGTGGGATACCCCTCCGTCCCATATCTTGCTTCAAATGCCTGTTCTGGCAGGGTAGGCTGGTTCCCCTCCCCACAATCACTATCGATGATATGCAGACTGGGAACCAGTCTGCTCGCGGGGCACGTTGTGGGGCACGTGTGGTCTAGCGGTGGAGCATAGGATTCGTGATCGAGAGGTTGTGGGTTCGAGCCCCACCGTGGCCATGCGTGTTGTGCCCTTGAGTAAGGCACATTACCTCAATTACTCCTCTCAACCCAGGTGTTAAATGGGTACCGGCATTGTTCAATGCTGGGAAGATAACAGACTCGCTGTGGAGGAGGTGTGGCGATCCCCCCACAGCAGCATATGAGTCTGGCCCAATCGCTAATAAAAGAGAGATGGGCACTCCGTTCCTGTGAATACAGGTTCGTCCCCTTTACTTTACTTTTTAGTTTGCTCGCACAGCGGATCTGTTTGTACCCAAATTAATGCAGATGTACAGAAAGAAAAAGGAGGATTTTGGTGGAATAAAGCAAACCAACTGTTGACAAGAATGTGACCACATCGTGAAGGGTGGTGTATACAGACAAATCATACATTACATAACAAGGGAACTCAGTGATGCATGACCAGAGGTATGCTTCCAAGTAACATGTATCAATGGATTGTAAAGCTTACAGCCGTAGTTTATGATAAAACCATAATGATGGTCATTTCAGTTCATAGTTTGTTCATATTAGGCATTTGATTGTGGATTACCTTTTTTTTGGGGGGGGGGGAGGGCACCCTGTATAACACATCCTGGTCTAGGAACATACCAAGTTACAAACAAATTGGACATTCTGTTCTGTTCTTATAGGCATTTGAAAATGCGCTTGCATCGTGACGACACAAGACGTGTGATGATATCACTTTAATTTTCATCTATAACACATCCCCGTTTAGGTACATGCTAAGTTACAACCAAATTGGACATATGGGTACTAAAACAATGCACTTTCAATGTGACGTGGATATGGCACTTGATGACGTCATTATGACGTTACTTCAATTTTCATCACTACTGGTAACACCCTGGTCTGTGAACGTATGACGTTACAACCAAATCGGACATGCACTTCTGTAGATATAGACATTTGAAAATACACCTTGTACATGTTGCAACGTAAAGACTGTAGTTGCCAAAACAGCCACTAGTATGAAACTTTTAATGATATTAAGCATGTTTGGCGAAAAAAAGGGTTATGGACCATCATAACACTATAATGTGGTCTAAAAAAATCAACAATTTCAACAATTGCCCAAGCTGGACAATCGCCCTCTTTGTCATTTTCTTGTATTCAGACACCAATTCTGATTTTCAGCACAAAGAAGATTGAAAGTTGAACAAAGAAATTGACTGCATTAGGATTACCGTCCAGAGCTCTGTCACCTGAGCTATCAAATTATAACCCTACAATGTAATGTATGTTTACAGTTTCCCTTTTGACAATATCTTTATTCAAGGGCTCCATTCAGCTGCCATGAACCCGCTTTTGGAATCCGGGATAACACCCTGAAGCCGCTTTCCATTGGACTTAATTTTGCACCAAAGAAAGTTACTGCAAGTGATTGCGTTTGAACTACTGTGTGTCTGCAGTGTACATGGATTAGTGTCTGCCTGAAGGAACTCATTCACAAAGTAAAACTAGCAATGTGATTCTTCCGCGAATTGGACCTGTACAACTAACTGCTGCAGACTGTAGAGCTTACAATCAATAGTCGACAATTGACAATTGGAAAGTTCAACGGCTGTCCGCACTGGACTTAATTTGGTTAAGTTGACAAATGTCTCCATTAGTGTCCAATGTGAACACGGCTTACGCCATATCCCAATAGCAATGCTGAAGACCTGGGAAATGGGGGCCATGGCTCTCAAAGAAAAACATTTATAACTTTGTCCGTTATTGGAGACATCATCAAAGCATCCTGTACACAATGTTAATTTCCCGCTGGTTCTTTCCAGAACGTCACAAACTTACCAAAAGGAATTGTCACTTCACCATGCAAACCTTCCTATATTACATTAACATCTAACACACTGTACATGTATGTTGACTAGCGGGTTTTTTAATGTCAAAACGTTGTAATGTCGACAATGTTTCACAATCCTTACCTTTTGTACAGATGGATGCGAGCGTCTGACAAAATCAAGAGAAATTCAGTGTCTGGTCCGACGACGAAGTGCACAGGACTGGACGGTTCTGGAAAATGACGGCAAACGTTTGCTGCTGATTGCAAAATATCAGTCCATGATTGCATAGTCAGTCAGGGTACCAAGTTCAGTTGACTTTTCAAATTTCAAAAGTAAAGCACAAAGTGCACAGTACACTCATGAGTGTCGTTAGGGGGTCGTGACAGAGTTGCCAACAGACCATCCGAGCTAAAAGGTTGACAGGATTTTTTTCTCTCTGATTACCCGGCCTCTATAAGTTCGAAAATAAGTGAAGGACACCATCTTCCAATAAAAGCGGACGATCATGGGTAATATTGGATAATAGTTGGCGCTCTCCGTCCGTTTGCGACAAACACACACATTTGTTGGCAGAAAAGCGTTTAATGTGGAGTGTCAACGCCCCCTGAACCCCGCCCCTCCTCTTCCTCCGCATCTAGCTGCCCCTTTCCTCGCCCCCTACTCTCCCCCCTGCCCCCTCTCTCCCCATCCCCCCTCTTCTCCTGCCCCATCTTCCTCCTCTTCGCCCCTCTGCCCCCGCCCCTATCCCCCTCCTTCCTCTTCTCCACCCTCCTCCGTCTCCTTCCCACTACTTATAACTCCTCTACCCCCCTCCTCGAGTGATGCCTGTGAGTGCACTTATGGCGAAATAATCCCCACCAGAGAGTCATTTGCGAAGATATTTTTGCAGCAGATGCGAAATTTGAATTTAGGCAATTTTACGTGTTCAAACAAATTTGAATTTAAAATTACATGCTGAATTACAATTCTGGACAAATTTGCTTTCCATAGCCACGAGTGTTATTGGTTCTAGCCTGGTCCTAGCCAAGGAGTTTGGACTCGACCTAACACTTACTCAGATACAAAGTCGAAGGCTGCGACCAAATTACTTGACTACGGCTGAAAATAACACTTCCATATGAAGTGGCTGCAACTGCTTCAATAGGCGCGTGTGTAATGTTCAGCAATAGCCAAGTACGTCATTGTTCTTATTACGTAATATTATACAAAGTCAACTTATTAAAGTATCCACACGCACACGAATGCATCCAAAATTCCCAATACATCCCAACTTAAACGATATGACAAGATTACAATTCGTGAGAGACGTCTTTTGTCAGACAATTTCAACTTCAGTTCAAGCAAATTCAAACAACGAGCACACGTTTTCGTCCCAGAGTATTCGATTTCGTCTCGTCTATGCCAAACCATGTTATTCAGAAATCAAATTCGTCTAATTGATTTATATAAGACGAATTTGATCTCCGAGAGCTACAATTCGGAACAGCTTAGACGAATTTGATCTGTAGCGACGAATATTCTCGACCCACTGATTAAAGAGTGTGACCAAACTTTAAAATTGAACGGTAAATGACTATATTGGTTTTGGTTAAAGCTTTGGACAATTTTCTCGGACGAAATTGAATGTAAGAGTTGGTGAACTCGAATGATAAACGTTTTAAAATAGCCGGGAAAACCTATAGTAGTATTTTTTTTTTTTTCAGTTTTAAAATAGGAGGAACTTTCTTGCGATTACCTCGAATTCGTTTTTTTTTCTTGAAAATCCGCATGCGTGGTTTTCCAGGAAAACGGTGACGATGTATGGTACGAAAACCGTTTGTAGCAGTGTGCCAAACAAAATGTACTGGCACTTAATACACACAAGTCTGGTTTGACACAATTTAACACATCTTGGACTTGCCGGTGCCTGATGGAAGTCTTCTCAGTCAGGCATCCGCGAGGTCACAGTTAGGATCTGAAGTACATAATCGTCTCGCCCTTAGTGCTTGGTAGATCAAAGCGCCCTTAGTGTTAGGCAGATCAAAGAGTAACTGCACTTTAATAAGAAAACACCTTTAAAACAATCAGAAATACACTTTTGTAACGATAAAAGTGTCGTCAAACATGCAGTTTGATGTTGATTTTGATGTTAGCCAAAAGTATCATTTTTAAGACTGATTAATAACCGCTATGGCCAAACAAAAAAGTCTCCGGTTTCTGGTATGCGCGCGCGTCGCCGTAGCCATGCACGTCGGCAAAATGAAAAAGGTTTTTTTTTTTTCAATAAAAGCTGATGTATCAAACCCGCCAAACTCACTGGTTTGACTGGAATCCTGCTGCTGCACAATTTTAACGTGTTTTAAGATGGGGTTATGATCGAGAATAAGCTTTATGTGGCCTCTCTGGACTCCCATATATTTGCACTAAGTTTAGTCGGGCACCATTTGTAGTCATCAGCCGACATTTGAAGCAAAAAAAAAGAAAAAAAACAGGTAAAAAAAAAAAGCCGCGTCGGCGCACCACTTTTTGGGCAAGCTCCATACCAGAAACCGGAGATTTTTTGGGGGGCCTATGGCAACGTTTTTTTTTTCTTATTTGAACAAAGCTACTCACTTTACAATGTACTGTAGGAATATTTTAAGTCTTCGAATCCCGCTAGTAAAGATAAATACCCGCCCTCTTGTGACATTTGGTTGTTTGTTATAATCATATTTCAGCTCAATTATAACAACCAGTTTTCTAATTAAGTTTTATAGATTACGCAGTTTGACCTCATTAAAAGTTGTACATTATTGGTTTTCCAAAGTAATGAATGTAAACAACGTTTTCTGCAAACCAGTTTCTACCGAATATACATGAAGTAATAACGAATAATGCAAGTTTTCGGATTTATTAGAATCTGGATATAAATTTGTTTAATTCATTGAGGTAATGTGGAAATACACGTTAGCTAGCTGTATGTACATGCTCCTAGTTGTTTTTGAACCATTCTTTTTTAAATCGGGCATGAACCTATGACAGAAATTAGTAAATAATTTTACATAGTGGACTACGTATCCAATTCAGGAAGTGCAATTGTGCATTAAACGGATCATGCAGTGTAACAATTTAATGCGTCCTTGAAAATGCACCTGCAGACAACCATCAAATGAAGCAAATGAGTCAAGGATTTAATAAAGAGTAATAGCAAAGCCAGAACTTCGAATGAGGCAAAATGGACCGGTGTTATACAATGGCCTTCGTTTCAAAAACCACTGAACCGAATCCAACATAAAAAATCACATAAGAAAGCAAAAGGTTTGTGTTCATGAATTTTATAATTGAATTTGAGGAATTCCATAAAAATTTGAGAATGTTGATACGTCCTACATGCGGACATTATGGGGAAGCCCTGTATACTGCAGTTTCAATACAACTTGTTAAAATATTTTAACTTATATATCCAGTGTGGCTTGTGTCATTTTGCCCACACATCCAAAGTTTATTTTCTGTTATGAATTATTACCTTATTTGCCAATTACTTCCAAAAATAATGACTGACACGCTTAAAAATAGTTCGAGTCGAGACAATCATTGATAAAATTAAACTGACAATATTGTTCACCAGCAAACAACTGATATAATTTCAAGTTAAACGCATCTTGTCAATTTCTATTGCAAATTGATGTTTCAAGAGTTTTGAGACGGGTCATGGAATGATGTTGCGTATAAACTACCAAGTGTCGCGCCAAGTGTTTAATATACGTATTTTCAGGTTCATTGCAGACTGTTATGCCACTACCCAGCTCTCCAATGACATCGCATCATTCAAAGACAGATTCATTAGTAATCGTAATAATTTTCAACGTAATGGCCTAACCATAGCAAAGTTTAGTCAATCGTTGGAAAATTGACATAAATTCCAATTTCCTTGAAAAACGTGGGTACGGGAAAGCGGTTTTATGCTGGATGACATCGTTGGCATCACACCTTGTGAAAGATCTTGACTGAGTACAGGTCAGCCACTGCCAGCTGCTGCCTGTCAGCTGTGAATGTGATTCCACAGGGAGTGTACAGACCCTGGGCCACGCAGCTGATAAACTGACCTGTACAGTCATAGTGGTGAATGTGACCGGTGTTGACGAACTCTGTGGCAGTGACTGCAATGTAAATACCCGAACTGTTGCTGCATATACCCTTGCAGTATTTCACTGGTTTACCGCCAATGGTTGGTTGGATTATGGCAACTGGAAAAGCATTGCCATCAGAAACCTCCACTATCGCTAGTAGTCCCTCTTCAATATCACTGATCACAATCCAACCATTGCTCAGTACAGCCAAGTAGTCGGGTCGTATCTTCACTAGCATGGTGTGTAGGATCTCACCATTCCTGGGATCGAGCTCAGTCAACACCTTCCTTTTCCTATCACCCACCACGATGTTACCATTGGGCATGACAGATACGCTCGTAAGCTGCACCTCTGTCTTGCCAACCTCACTCTCCTGTAGTGTATCAAAATCACGTGCTGGCTTGGTGTCCCTATTGTAAACCATCATCTTGCCGTGGTAAGCACACACCCACTGATTCGATACAGAAACAACGTCATCTGGAAATCAAAATAAATATGGAATAAGATCAATCAGATAATTGAATAAGTAATTACTATTAGATTATATTAAATAATTATTATCAATAAAAAAAAATTATGACTGAGAGTCAAGTGATTCTGATCCAATAATAAAATTCACTCTGAGTAATTTAATACGCATAACGGAAAGTGAAGAATGGGAAAGTTAAATTAGAGTTTAATTAGAGGGGTTTTGATCCAAAACAACTTGTTTCGGCAATAGACTGGCGGTCATAAAATATGGATGTCGTGTATAAGGTCAGTACTCCTGTTGTTGAATTATTTACCTTAATCGTTTTCATCAATAAAGGGAAATATTTTGGGGTGTAGATTTTTTTTTACGTGACATCTTGTGACACCAGATGGCGCTCTCTACTTATCTAACTACTACTTGGGATAGTTTCCCAGTGAGTCCAGACTCGAATAGTGACTTGGGTTCTGTTAACATTTCAGTTCCCCCTTTTATTGTATTTAAATGTATTAATAATTTACCCCTAACATCGCATTGACAAAGCACTTTCAGATTATTTTATCGCGTTATTTGAACAGGACGACATGGAAAGTGAGGATGAGGACCCTATTGTCCCCCAGTGGTCAAGTGGATAGGCGATAACATAATGACAGGAATTAATTGATTTCGGCGGCATGCAAAAGCGACTCTTATGCCTCCACTAAAAAAAGGGTGGGATTTTACGCAAAAAAAAAAAAAATACAGCAGATTGTGTAATGTTTATGGTTAATGGGGGTAGTGCAGAACCAACCGATTGGAGGACCAATGAAAGTATGTAATTTATTGGTTATCTTTGATTTAAATCTCAAAGCAGTTTACTTTAGAATAAAAACTTGAGAAAAACAGAGACGTGCATGTAGGTACCAATATGACATGCATCTATGAATGCCGTTGCCTACTGAAGACATTGACGCTACTTATCTAGACAGTTCTTTGGATATGTTCACAGTGAATCCTCGTTTAAATAATAACTTGGGAGCTGTTCACTTTGTCAGGTCCTTTTTTTTTTACTTTTACCGCACTGACACAGCACTTTTAGATGATTTCAGCAAACTATTTGAAATAGAAAAAAAATATGACAATATGGGAAGAGAGCGTTTCTCCAGTTGTCAAGTGGACGTACGATAACATAATGGCAGAAAAACAATTATTTCGGTGGCATGCAAACGTGACTTCAACGCCTCGTTTAACACAATTGTGATTTTGCGCAAAAAAAAGAAAGATACAGCGAAATATAGGGGTGGTGCGGATCAGACCAATTGGTGGACCAATTAAATGTACATGTATGTACTCTACTGTAAATTTTGTAAATTTGATTTACATATTGTAAATTTCATTGCAGTTAACTTGAGAAATTGAACTGGAGCAAAACAAAAGTATAAAAATGGCATGTACATGTATACGTGAATAACTACCAATGCCTACTGAAGACATTGACAGGTAAAAACAACTCACTTGCATTGATCAGGATGGAGCTCTTGGTTTGTCCATGGCTGTTACAGATTACTACTCGCTTGTTCCTCCAGTCGGCCACTGCAATCTCGTCAGGTTGAGCAGCAGCAGCAATGCCTCTGGCTGATTCAAACTCCCCTGCACCACTCCCCTGCTTGCCGAATTCATGATGCAGTTCCCACTTGTCTCCTTCCTGCTCCACTTTGCCCAAATCGATGTCAGCTGTCGGACTCTTGTTGAACCTCAGATACCAAAGTTTGTGATGATACTGTGGAAGATGCTGATTGCTCATCTTTGTCAAATCTTTGCTGATCACGGGGTAGAGTGAAAGGAAATCGGAATCCGATGCACTGCTCGTTAGTTCGTTGCCGGTTTTCAGTGAATGCCTCTTTCTCTGCAGCATGTCACTCACTGTCTTCTCATGCTCATGCAGTGCCTTATTTTGCCTCTGTTCCTGGCTTTTGATCTCAAGAAGGAGTCGTTTTTCTTCAGCTCTAACCTGTGCTATGAACTCAGCAGCTCTGTCCTGCACCCCCTTTCGGGCCTTCACCATGTTGTGCTGGACTATCTTCTTGGCCTCAATAGTGTCTTGCAGAGACAACTCGAGGCCTTGTATGTCTCTACCTAAAGCAGGCAAGCCCTTCTTCAGTGACTTTCTGTATTCTCTTGAAGCCGTTCCGATGGCAGTGATGTCATGTGTGGCAGTGGGATGATCAACAACTGTGCAGCCTTGGCAGATCAGCTCATCACATGTCTTGCAATAGAATTGCTTCAAACCGTCCTTGTGGTTGTGGCATTTGTACTCGTCGTGTTTTCGTGCCACACCGACCTTCCCCTGACGAATTTCATCTAAAGTCGGTACCTCATGGTGTGCTGATACTGGGAACCGCAAGTGCGCCTTACGGCACGTCGTACAGATATTCTTTCGACAGTCGAAACAGTGATACAAGGCCTCGTTATCCTCGTCGCATGTCTCACAGAAAAGCTTCGAGTCTACTGAGCATGCTACCTTCTCCTGTAATTCAAATTCTTCAATCAAACCTGCCAAATGGAAGTTGGTCCTGAGGCCGTGTATGCCAGACTGGGGAAGTGCCGTCTCCTGACGACAATCAGGGCAAGGGAACGTTGGTTTTCTTCTGTATCTGCCATCATGGTTTTTCACCAGACATTCCTCACAGAAGCTGTGTAGGCAGTCCAGTACTTTGGGTTTTTTGTATTTATCTGTGCAGATGCTGCACTCAAGATGAACGCCAATCTTCTCAAACGCAGAGCCTACCGATGCCGCAGTAGCCATCTCTGTGAAATGTAAAGAATATATTCCACATCATGCTCCAGGGTAGTAAAATCAATCGAATTTGTAATGTGTGGTGGAATCTTGGTATCTTTCCCTTCGTTCAGTCTTTCAAAAAATTGAGATCTTACAGCATCCTCTTTTTAAACTGTATACACGGCCATAGAAAAAAGGGTGCACGAAACGAAATGGGCTTACATGTGCCCTAATACGTCCATGAAAGTCTACAACTTAAAGTTTTGCATTTAATAGAGCAAACCAACAATAATATACATATACAAACTTCTGCCTAGATTTGTATTCAATTCAGAAGGTACTTTTTGATTTAATAGAAGCACCGGGTACTTAAAATATCAATCGCAGGCTTATTATCCGATACTATCATTAGATATTTAGCCGAGGGCGTATTCTTTTCTTGCAACCCTAAGTGATCAAATTGGATCCCATTTTGGAGATTTATTTGTACTAATAAACTGCGAAAATGCCAAAAATGTCCATGTTAACCTGGTAAACGGTCACCCTTGTTGGCAGTGTCCTAGTGTGTTGAATTATGTACGTGATGACTGTAGAGAGCGAAAGTGGAAAAACACACTGTGAGATTATTTGGGCATTATAATTTTCTCCATTATTTAATAATCAATCAGGGGTGTAAATCGCTGGGGGTGGATGGGGGTATATTCCCATCCCCACCCCACTTTTTGGGGGGAATTGGGCTATTGGATCAAACCTCCCCACACAATTGTTCGTGGTGAGAAACAAAAAAGCGGACTTTGAATTTAACCAAAATGACTTCAATAGTACTGTAAAAGGGAGAACAAACACAAAAGCTTTAAATGTGCCATTTTGATGTAAGGTCAAGAAGCGTAAGCTTAAGTATACATAAGTTGTACCTATGAACAGCGCACCCTAGTGTCATGTGGTGTCCAGCATGTGGTGCCCCCACCCCCGCGTTTCTAATTGTCACGGACGGGCAATTGCTTGATTTTAGTCACCGCCCCCCCCCCCCCCCCCCCCCCCCCCCCCCCCCCCGTCCACGGCACAGATTTACGCCACTGTGTTCAATCAAGTAGTTTGTTGTCTATGTTACTTTGTTTTTACTCGCTATATTAATTTGAAAAAAGAGGTGATAAAATGTTACTTGTCAAACAATGAACGTTTACCTGGGTTAAGGGTGGTTTCATTGTGGCAGATTTTCAGCATAACAATTAGGAAACGATTTCTTTGTCAATGAAAAAAGCCATTTAAGACTAGGTTTACACTATGTTCCCAGCGGTCACGGCAGCCCCATTTACCCAAAACGTAGTGCGCCGTGGAATTTTGGCATTTTTTTTTTCGTCTCCGTAGTCAAGTTGTGTTAGGTCCTGCTAAGTCAAGGTCTATTACGGTATCCGTCATGGGCCGTGGGGGAAAGGGGCTGCTGAGTTCCGGAGGCTCAAAGGCGCACTGCGGTTCGGCCCGTGGTCTACCACGGATGCCAGTACGTTCCCTCCCGGCCTGTCACGTTCTGATGGGGTCCCTCTGGGGTCCCTCACGTTCCTCACATTCTAATCAAAGTCTGACACGTTTTTCGCGTTCTGTCAAGGCTTTCTACGGATAAAACGTGTACGCCGGGCAGCTTCGGAGCAAGTTTGTGCCCACGGTATGAAAAGAAGGCCTCCCAAGCAATAGCAATCATTGTATGCTTTTATACTCCCTCCCAGACCGTGCTCGCCGTATCAGACCGTAGTAGAACGCAACTCGCCGCATCGCACCGGGCCTGTAAAACCGTCACACATCTGGACGCGCCGTGATTGAACGCGACGAAACGGCTACCGTACACCCTAGCTTGCCGTGAGAAACGAAGCAAAACGCGAGTTTCTGGCATTTGGATTCAACATCTTTTTTAGGGAAATATATCTTTGACATGAAAGAATCGTCAAAGGTTTCTAAAGTTCTATGATGTTGACCCTACTAGCTGAGGGGCACTTTTACTCAAAAATGTAAGATGTATTATCAGTTTCACACGCAGGGTGTATTTGTTTGGGGGCGGGGGGGGGGGTATGTTGTGGTTTCAATATGTTTTAGGTTGTTGCAATTTACTCGATACGTTAGCCATTGGTTCCTATGATGTAACTTAATGTAGAAGGCTAGAACCATGAAGAGGTTTTGACTTCTTTATCAGTTTTTCGTGAATTGTTTTCAAATTTCGCAAAATGGTTCAGTATAGAGAAGGACCAAGACAAGGGTATCACTGTGGTAATTTTATGTAAAAGATAACAAAATATTTGAAGCTTTTCCCTGCGACAAAGCGATCCCTACCTTATATTAAGTCTGGTCCGATCCAGTGAGGAAATGTCTACACGGTGGACAAGCGGGAACGATGATGGCCAGAGAAGGGAGCCTGTCAAAAAAAAGGAACGAAACTGTGAAGAAAGTTTTTACATGTCATTTTCCAAACAATTGAACTCAGTGATGCATGATCAAAGGTATGCATCCAATATATCAATGGAAAGCTTTCATCCGGGGGGGGGGGGACCCTGCATAACACATCCTGGTTCATATATGAAAATACATGTCGGGCTGGGGTGGTTTGGGTTAATCTAACCCCTACTACGAAAAAAATAATAAGGAACTAGAGTAGAACAGACAAAAAACACATGTACGCTGTCATTAAGAAACAAATTAAGAATAAGAGGCAAAGAAACTTCAATAAATGGGTCTCATAAAATCTCGGTATGTTTAAAATAAATGACTTTTCTAGGTGGTGGTTTAATTACAGCGTCCTAAAACTGCTGTTAATGGTTTGTGGTTGCCCCCACTTTTTTTCTGTGTAGCTTCAAGTGAGTTTACATCAACGGAATTTTTCCAGACATCAAGTTTGAGAATCACTTTTACAGCTGTATTATTTTTCATGTCAACTTTCGCCTTGATTAAACGATGCCTCATACATGTCAATTCATGTTCGTGCAAGAAACTTATTGTATGTACATGTATGGACGTAGATCCCACATAATTATTACGGGTGGTCTGTGACAAGTCACGTTCACAACTTTACAGATAATCTGATCTCAAGTGCTTTGTTTGTTACTGTGTATCCACTTACTCATTGGCGAGTACACGTATTTGAATGTGTATTTTGGACCTGGGAGTTATATGTTTGTTGAACACTGGTTCTTTCTGGCTATTTCTCTCTTTCATATTTAAATTATGTTGTTGCCTAGGCGACTGGATGAGCTTGATTTTGTTTTAATATTCATAACACTTCAACGTATAATGCTAAGAACTTGTGTACTCGCAATTTAGAAAATGCAAACGAGTGGATCGCATTATTATAACTTTATTTTCCACCGACTTGGCTGTGCAGACGACCTCGTCCTCAAGTTTCCCTTGATTGAAAACGATCGATACGTTCATGTCTAGCACGTACAATGTACACAGCTCAGGTATATAGCGGCAATTAAGCGATCCTTGTGTCCATCTTTGTTCCTCACTTGTATTTTTGTAACCCTTTATACCTTGAGTGGCTGTTATCTGCATTCAGGCAGTTTGCTGTATTTATTTACTGACGTCATCAGTGAACTTTTACCTGGATTTACTGGTATTTGTGAGGATTGATCATTTTATTTTGAAAAAAAAAATATCTCTTTGTCCTGAAATAATCTTCAAAGTTTTCAGAAGTTCCATGCTGAGGGGCACTTTTTCTCAAGTAATTTTATCATGTTTTATCAGTGTCATACGCAGGGTGTAATTTGTTGGAAAAGAATCTCTTGCGGTTCCAATAATGTTTCAGGTTGTTTCAATGTATACCGTTAGCCATTGGTTCCTTTAGTGTTACATAAAGTAGACCGCTAGAACCACGGCTAGAACCACGGAAGAGTATTCTGTATCAGGTTTTCATTTGAATTTTCAAATTGAGCAAAATGATTTAAGGTAGAGAAGGACAAGTTGTCACTATGGTAATTTGACGTCAATGGTGACGAGATATTTGAAAGTTTAATCTGGGACAAAGCGATCCCTACCCTACATTGTGTCTAGTCCGATCTAGTGAGGAAATGTCAATCTGAAAGACAAGCGGGAATGATGATGGCCAGGAAAAGGAGCCTGTCAAAAAATTGAAACTTTGAAGAAGATTTTACATGCCCTTTTCAAAGTAATGGAACTCGGTGATGAATGACCAGAGGTATGCATCCAAGACACCAATGGGAAGCTTTCATCCATAGTTTGTTCATATTATCCCTTTGATTTTCGGTTTTATGAAACTCGTACGTTTCTAGTCATGGCTTTAAAAGTTTGCAATCAATTCAGTTTTTTTTCCACAAGCAATAAACGACATTAACAGCATGAAAAATAAAGAAACAACATTCAGTCTCACATGAATATTTGTTTACATATGGCTGCTGATTTTTCCGGGCCCGCTCTTTCTGGGACACGCTGTAAAGCTGTAGTTGCCGAAACAGCATGTAATATGAAACTTGGAATAATACTAAGCATGTTAGGGGAAATAATAGTTTTGTGGGCCACCAATAAACATGTGGTTTAAAATCACCAATTGCAAGGGGATTAATCTCCAATAATGTCTCAAGCTGGAAAATCTTCTTTTCAGTCAATATCTTTCTTCAGCAACAAATTCTGATTCTGAGCACTAAAGATAAGTTGTTTTGTTTTAATTGAACAATTAAGACATTGACTAAAGCGGGATTTGAACCCGTGGCCTCCAGATTACCGTCCAGAGCTCTGCCACCTGAGCTATAACTAGCAATGTAATTCTTCTGCAAATTGGCCCCGTACAACTGCAGACTGTAAACTTTACAATCAACAGTCTACACTTCACAACTGGAAAGTTTAACGGCTGTTTGCACTGGACTTAATTTAGTTAACTCAAATAAATAACTCCGTCCGTTATTGGAAACATCAGCGAAGCATCCTTTCCAAAATGTTGTTTTCGCTGGTTCTTTCCAGAACATACGAAAGAGATTTGTCACTTAACCATACACACCTTCATATACTTACATTACAATTGAATTGAATTCATGTGCATTTATGTTAAATAGCAGTGTTATAATGTCAAAACGATGTAATTTCCACAATTATTCACAATCCTTACGTTTGGTACAGTGGGATGCGAGCGTCTGAAAAATATCAAGAGAAATTCGGTGTCTGTTCTGACGACGAAGTGCACAGGACTGGACGGTTCTGGAAAATGACGGCAAACGTTTGCTGCTGATTGCAAAATATCAGTCCATGATTGCATAGTCAGTCGGGGTACCAAGTTCAGTTGACTTGCATGTCAAACGTAAAGCACAATGTGCACAATACACTCATGAGTGTCGTTAGGGGGCGTGACAGAGTTGCCAACAGACCATAGGAGCTGAAAGGTAGACAGGATTATTCCCCCGATTATCTGGCCTCTGTAAATTCGAAAATGAGTAGGGGATACCATCTTCCAATAAAAGCGGACGATCGTGGGTAATATTATATATTAGTTGGCGCTCTCCATCCCGGGACATTTTCAAATGGGCACACACATCGACAGCAGAACAATTAATGTGGAGTGCCAAACCCCTACACCCCACCCCTCCTCTGCTCCCGCATATGCCCCTTTCCTGTGCTCTCTTCTCTGCCCCTCTTCACCCTGCCCCATCCCGCTCTGCCCCTTGCCCTACCCTGCTCTGCACCCCTCTTCCCCATCTTTCCCCTCCCCTATTCCCCCTCTAAGCCCCCTCTTCGCCTCTCACCCCTCTGCTCCCACGCACCCTCCCTCCACTGCTCCACCTGTCTTTTATTGCCTTTTATCCAGTTAAAACACTGCATTTATGTGCACAAGCCGTTTTTTCACACAGTTTGCACTTTGTGTAGCCCCTGATCAGTCATTCATTAAATGAGCAACATGATCATGGTGTCATTTAAAGACTGACAGGTTTATCTACCCGTAAGTATGGAGCGATATTGCAAAAACATTAAAATTGTCATTTTAGGGAATTTTTTCTTTGTGTACAATTCTTTTTGAAACACCCTGCACAGAAAATATTTCTAGGAATGGAGACAAGAACAGTTTTCTTGATGTTGTTTTAATTACATAAAACTGTTTATAGCAGTGCATCAAACAAAATGTACTGGCACGCGTTTAAAGGGTTTGTTCATACACACAAGTCTGGTTTGACACAATTTAACACATCTCGGACTTGCCGGTGCTGATAGCAGTCTTCTCAATCTTAAGGTGTTCCGTGAGGTCACAGTTAGGATCTGAAGCACTAAATCGTTTCGCCCTTAGTGTTTGGCAGATCAAAAAGTATCTCCACTTTAATAATAAAAAAACCTTTAAAAAATTTGAAATACAATTTTGTAATAGATAAAAGTGTCGCCAAATATGCAGTTTCAGTTATAAGCTTTCCAAAGTAATAATGTAACGAATGTAAACTGTTCTGCAAACTATGATTTTGATGTAAGCCATAGCAAAAATTGAATTTCAATTGAAAGATTTGCTTTCTTATATACACACAGCTACTGAATATACAGGTAGTAACGAATATTTTAAGTCTTTGAATCCCGCTTGTAAAGAAAAAATTTGCCCTCTAATTGTGATTTGGCTGTTATTGTTATAATCATGTTTTAGCTCCATGTAACAACCAGTTTAATAACCAAGTTCTATAGTTTACGCATTTTGACCTTATTTAACGTTGTTAAATATAGTTTTCCAAAGTAATAAATGTAATGAATGTAAACATCGTTTTCTGCAAAACAATTTCTATGGAATATTCATGTTTTTAGCTTAATATAACAACCAGTTTTATAATCAAGTTCTGTAGATTACGCATTTTGACCTCATTAAACGTTGTTCAGTATAGGTTTTCCAAAGTAATGAATGTTAAGAATGTAAACATCGTTTTCTGCAAAACAATTTCTATGGAATACTTATTTTTTTAGCTTAATATAACAACTAGTTTTGTGATCAAGTTCTATAGATTACGCATTTTGACCTCATTAAACGTTGTTAAGTATAGGTTTTCCCAAAGTAATGTGGCGGGGATCTCCCCGGGCCAAACCTAAGTTCGTTGGGACCAAGTCTGACACCTATTAGAGTGTAGCTGATCTTCCTGAACGCAAGCTTTCCCGAGACGAGAGACCACTCAGAGCGACCTCAAGGCCTAGGGAGCAGGTCCGTTTTGGAGGAAATATACCGCCGATTATGATGATTGTGATTACCCACTGTTAAGTGCACAATAAACCAACAACAAATACACATGGACAACAGGAATGTCGGCACCACAAATATAATCGTACTTTATTATACAATAATCAAGAAATATGCAGTAGTGATTGAGTTTTGATGGGGTTGTTAATTATCAGGGTCACTTAATTACACTTGGGAGTTAACTGACAGCTTCAACCAAGCAGCAACGCGCACGCTTGAACAATGCACCCAATGTAAACAATGCACTGCTAAGTCAACAATGTACACTAATGTAAACAATGCACGGCTAAGTCAACAATGTACACTACGGTAAACAATGCACACTAAGTCAGCAACGTTCACTCAGTAAACAATGTACACTAAGTAAACAATGTACACTAAGTCAGCAACGTTCACTCAGTAAACAATGCACACTAAGTAAACAATGTACCTAAGTAAACAATGCACACCAATGTAAATAACACACGCCAATGTAAATAACACACGCCAATGTAAGCAATGCACGCCAATGTAAGTAATACACGCTGTCAGCCTTAACCTGATTTACGCCTTACCCATGCAAGCTAGCGTCAGCATCGTACCGTACATTCACTTGTACGGCTGCGCGTCAGCATCACACAGCGTAACTTCAGCACAGTCAGGGCCAGCGCCTTACACAGTGCGCGTCAGCATTACCCAAAACACAGAACGCGAGCAATACACGACAGTACTCTCCGCTGTCCACAGCACAACTCCTCCGCGCGATCACGTGAATAGCCCTCACGTGAACATGCATACGCCGCACAAACACAAATGCATGCACTAAACCTATGGGCCTTAGGCAACCAATAGCGTACGCGCATTCAGCCACTGGGCTCTTATGCTCCGCCCAGTCACCAACACACAGTGAATTTACGTTAGTGCAATAGGGATGACGTTGTAAATAAACTAGCTATAAGTCCCTACACTTTCCGCTACAGTAATGAATGTTAAGAATGTAAACAGCATTTTTTTTACAACAGATTCTACCGAATATTCGTGTAGTAATAACGAATAATTTAAGTCTGTGGATTTATTAGAGTCAGGATATAAATTTGTTAAATTATTTTAGGTAATGTAGAAATACATACGTAAGCTAGCTGTATGTACATGCTAGTAGTTATTTTTGTGAACTTTTTTTTAAATCGGGCATGAACTTATGACAGAAAAGAGTAGATAATTCCACAGAGTGGACTACGTATCTCATACAGGAATTGCAATTGTGCATTAAAGGGATCATGCAATGTAATATTTTAATGCGTCCTTGAACATGCACCTGCAGACAAACATCAAATTAAGCAAATGAGTCAAGGATTTAGTAAAGAGTTATAGCAAAGCCAGAACTTTGAATGAGGCAAAATGGACCGGTGTTACATAATAGTCTTCGTTTCAAAAACCACTGAACCGAATCCAAAAAGAAATTAACATAAGAAAGCAAAAGGTTTGTGTTCATTAATTTTATTTAAGGTTTGTGTTCATAAATTAAATTTGAGGAATTCTATAAACAATTAAGAACGTTGATACGTCCTACATGCGGACATTTTTGGGGACGCCTTGTATACTGCAGTTTTAATAGAACTTGTTATATGATTTTAACTTATATACATGTGTGGCTTGAGTCCTTTTTACCACAAATCAAAAATGTAATTAATGTTTATGTTTTATTACCTTATATGCCAAATACTTCCGCAATGGCTGATAGAAATAAAAATAGTTCGAGTAACGACCTTTGAAAAAATTTCACCGACAATATTTTTACCTTTACAAAAATGATATAATTTGAAGTTAAACGCTAATTGTCAATTTCTATTGCAAATTGATGTTTCAAGAGTTTTGAGACATATGTTGTTGCGTATAAACTAAAAATTGTTTCTCCAAGCATTTAGAAGTACGTATTTTCAGATTCATTACAGATCAACTGTAATGCAACTATACCTACGCAGCTCTCCAATGACATCGCAGTCATTCACTTCAGAAACAGATACATTTGTAGTCGAAATAATCTTCAACGCAATAGGCCTAAACACAGCGAAGTTAGTCAATCGTTGGTAAATTGACATAAGATTCCACTTTCCTTGAAAACACGGGTGGAAAGGCGGTTTTATGCTCGATGTTTTCGTTGGCATCACACCTTGTGGTAGATCTTGATTGAGTGCAGGTCAGCCACTGCCAGCTGCTGCCCATCGGCTGTGAATGTGATTCCACAGGGGTTGTAGAGCCCCTGGGCCACGCAGCTGACAAACTGACCTTCACAGTTATAGTGGTGTATGTGACCGGTGTTGACTTTACCTGTGATCACTGCAAGGTAGATACCCGAGCTGTTGCTGCATACACCCCTGCAGCGTTTTACTCGGTAACCGTCAATGGTTGGTTCGATGGCGCCGACTGTAACAGCGTTGCCGTCAGACACCTCCACTATCTCTACTAGTCCCTCTTCGTCATCACTGATCGCAATCCAACCATTGCTCAGTACAGCCAAGAAGCTAGGTCGTATCTTCACCGTAATGGTGTGTAGGATCTTACCATTCTTGGGATTGAGCTCAGTCAACACCTTCCGCTTCTTCTCACCCACTATGATGTTACCATTTGGCATGATAGCTACGCTCGTGAGCTGCACCCCTGTCTTGCCAACCTCACTCTCCTGTAGTGTGCCAAAATTACGTGCTGGCTTGGTGTCCCTATGGTAAACCATAATCTTGCCGGGGTTAGCACACACCCACTGATTCGATACAGCAACGACATCATCTGAAAATTAAAAATAATATTGAATAAGATTATTCAGATAACTGAATAAGCAATTACTATTGTCAAGTTATATAAATAAATTACTATTAATAAATACATTTCTGACTGAGAGTCAAGTGATTCTGCTCCAATAATTCTGAATTCACGCTGAGTATTTTGAAACGCATATGGAAAGTGAACACATGAGGGTTTTGATCAAAAACATTTTTTTTCACCAATATAATGGTGGTCATAAAAATGTGGATGTCATAATAAGGTCAGTGTTCCAGTGTTGTTGAAGAATTTACCTGAATCATTTTCAACAGTATAGGGAAATGGTTTTGGGGGTGTGGCACTCTCTTTTTATCTAACTAGATATTTGGATATTTTCACAGTGTGTCCACTTTCGAATAGTGACTTGGATGTTGTTAACTATTCTGTTCCCCCTTTTTATTTGAGGGGGGGGGGTGCTTTAAAATTATGTCTTTCTTTGGAAGGTCTTTTTTCTATTATCCATTGCAACTAGTGTTGTACAATGAGAGTGATATACATCGCGTCCCAAAATACCCAAAACAGTTTTTGCGAGGCTCTATCATCGCCGCGGAAACGCGTACCGCCATTATTATTATTTTTTTTATAAACATTCATTTTAAAGCTTGAAATCTTAATTTGTCACTGGTAATTATTGGTTTGATTTTCAAAAGGTTTTTTGAAATTATTCATGTCAAAAACAAACTCAACCGGTTTCAAGGAAAATCAATCATGCGCATTTTTTTCTAATGTGGAAATGCTTCATCATGTTGATGATGAAGCGATCTCGTTGTCTTTTAGTTTCTGCCTTTTCTTTTCGTTCCATGTAGTCTACACCTGGAATAAAATCACAATATCGTTCTTCGTTTCAACTTCAATGTGTTTTTTAATACTCAATTGACGTGCAAATACGTACCTTTTCAAAAAGCGCGCTTAAAGTGTGACTCGTGTTTCCATCTGATGTACCGCATCATCGATTTTCCTTGAATAATTTTTTAAACTCTTTTGAACAACAAACCAATATTAGCCAGGGATAAAGTTGAGATTCCAAGCTTTAAAATGGTATCAAAATAATGACGGTACGTGTTTCCGCGCCGACGCTATAGCCTCGTGAAAACCACTAACACCGCACTGACACAGTGCTTTCAGATGATTTGATCAAGCTATTTAAATAGGAAAATAAAGTTATATGAAGTCGTGGAAAGTGAGGTCGGGGACCCTGTTGTCCCCCCAGTGGTTAACCGTCAAGAGAATAGACGGATAACATTTATTCCGGCGGCATGCAAATGAGAGTCCAACGCCTACCCCATTAAAAACTACTGTGATTTTACGCCAAAAAAAGAACATACAGCAGACTTTCCAATTTGATTAATGGGGTAGTGCAGATCAAATCGATTGGAGGACCAATGACATGTACGTACTTGGTTCTCCGTCATTTAAATTTCAATGCAGTTAACTTGAGAAAATGAACTGGATAAAAAGAGACGCAGGCCTATATGTAGGTGTCAAAATGACATGCATCAATGAATGCCGTTGCCTACTGAAGACAATGACGCTCTCTTCTTAGCTAGACAGTTCTTTGGATATGTTCACAGTGAATCAAAAAGTGACGTTGCTGCTGTTCATTTTTATCCGTTCCTTTTTTAAACCAACACCGTACCGACACAGATGATATGATCAAGCTAGTTGAATTAGAGGATAAAGTTGTATGACGACATGGAAAGTGAGGATGGGGACCCTATATCGTCTCCCCAGTGGTCTAGTGGATAGACGATGAAAATACAAACGTGACTCCAACTCCTCGACTAAAATAATTGAGATATTGCGCAAAAAAAAAAAACATACATGAGATCATAGTGTGGATCAGACCAATTACAGGACCAATTAAATGTATACATGTACTTTATTGGTTCTTTTTTGTTTACATATTGTAGCAAAAACAGACGCAGCTACCAAAATGGCATATATGCCTACATCGAAATGGCAGTAGGCCTACACACATGTATAACTCCCATTGCCTACTGAAGACATTGACAGGTAAAAAGAACTCACTTGCATTGATCGGAATGGAGCTCTTGGTTTGTCCCCGGCTGTTGCAGATTACCACTCGCTCGTTCTTCCAGTCGGCCACTGCAATCTCGTCAGGTTCAGCAGCAGCAGCAATGCCTCTGGCTCTTTCAAATTCCCCTGCACCACCCCCCTGCTGGCCGAATTCATGCTGCAGTTCCCACTTGTCTCCTTCCTGCTCTACCTCGCCCAGATCGATGTCACCAACTGTCTGACTCTTCTTGAACCTCAGATACCAAAGTTTGTGATGATACTGCGGAAGATGCTGGCTGCTCACCTTTGTCAAATCCTTGCTGATCACGGGGTAGAGTGAAAGGAAATCGAAATCCGATGCACTGCTCTCCACTTCCTTGCCGGTTTCCATTGAATGCCTCTTTCTCTGCAGCATGTCACTCAGTGTCTTCTCGTGCTCATCCAGTCCCTTGTTTTGCTCCCGTTCCTGGGTTGTGATCTCAACCAGGAGTCGTTTCTCTTCACATCTAACCTTTGCAATGACCTCAGCAGCTCTGTCCTGCACCCCCTTTCGGGCCTTCACCATGTTGTCCTGGACTATCTTCTTTGCTTCAATAGTGTCTTGCAGAGACAACTCGAGGCCTTGTATGTCTCTACCTAAAGCAGGCAAGCTCTTCTTCAGTGACTTTCTGTATTCTCTTGAAGCCGTTCCGATGGCAGTGATGTCATGTGTGGCAGTGGGATGATCAACAACTGTGCAGCCTTGGCAGATCAGCTCATTACATGTCTTGCAATAGAATTGCTTCAAACCGTCATTGTGATTGTGGCATTTGTACTCATCATGTTTTCGTGCGACACCGATCTTTCCCTGACGAATTTCATCTAAAGTTGGTACCTCATGGTTTGCTGACACTGGGAACCGTAAGTGTGCCTTGCGGCACGTCGTACAGATGTTCTTTTCACAGTCGAGGCAGTGATACAAGGCCTCGTTATCCTCGTCGCATGTCTCACAGAAAAGCTTCGAGTCTACTGAGCATGCTACCTTCTCCTGTAATTCAAATTCCTCGATCAGACCAGCCAGATGGAAGTTAGTCTTGAGGCCGTGTATGCCAGACATTGGAAGTATCGTCTCCTGACGACACTCGGGACAAGGGATTTCTTTTGCTCCTTGGTAACTACCATCATGATATTTCACTAGACATTCTACACAGAAGTTATGTAGGCAGTCCAGTACTTTGGGCTTTTTGTATTTATCTGTGCAGATGCTGCACTCAAGATGAACACTGATCTTCTCAAAAGCAGAGCCTACCGATGCCGCAGTAGCCATCTCTGTGAAAAACAAAGAATAGCATCCTACATGACGCTCAAGGGAAGTAAAATCAATCGAATAATGACATCTGTAATGTACGGTGGAAACTGGGTATACATTTCTTTGTTCAGTCTATTCAATAATTGACATCTTACACCGTCCTCTTTTTCAAAAGAATAAAATTCTGCATGACACTTTCGGCCAACATACACGCCAGTTTTAAACGTGCTTGTTTAAAATCGGCCAAACACATATTTCCTTGGTCAAGTAAAGATGTCCTACATAAATATTTGTTTGTACTCTACACATCAACTTTAAACTAAGACCACGTGCTTGTCAAAAATGAGCATTTACCTTGTTTTGGTGGTTGCATTGTACCATTTTCAGCATTTTAATTATAAAACGACTTCTTTGTTCAAATAATCTTAGATGATTTGAAAAATTCCCAGATGCTTGGCCTTTTGGCATTTTGCTTTCAATGGATATGAATTTTTATTTCAGAGGTGACTAGAAATTTTAACTTTGAATGTCTAGTGTCTACCTTTGTATTGATTCTTGGATGATCCAGGGGAGTCAATTCACGACGGGCAATGACAAGCTGAAGCGCCACTGGGAAACGAGCCTAAATTAATGAGATAAAAAGCAAGTGAAAATGCATTGTATTATGAAACCTGTATTATATACATTGGATGTGACTTCAAATTATTTCATTAATCATTTCAAACCATCATTGTCATCGTTGGGCTAACCAGTGTAGTGTAATCGTGTCCATTACAAGTCCATCAGTCTCAAGTCAAGTCACATGAATTGTAACAAAAGCATTCCTTTGTCACTGTTCATCCACAGCTTGTGACTGGACTTGTGACTGGACATGTGACTAGACTTGTGACGGGACTTGTGATGGACTTGTGACTGGACTTGTGATTGGACTTGTGACTTGACTAGTTACTGGATTTTTGACTGGACTTGTGACTGGACTTGCGACTGGACTTGCAACTGGACTTGTGACTGGACTTGTTGCTGGACTTCTGACTGGACTTGTGACTGGACTTGTGACTGGACTTGTGACTGGAGTAGTTACTGGACTTGTGACTGGACTTGTGGCTGGACTTGTGATTGGACTTGTGACTTGACTAGTTACTGGACTTGTGACTGGACTTGCAACTGGACTTGTGACTGGACTTGTTGCTGGACTTGTGACCGGACTTGTGATTGGACTTGTGACCGGACTTGTGATTGGACTTGTGACTTGACAAGTTACTTGACTTGTGACTGGACTTGTGGCTGGACTTGTGATTGGACTTGTGACTTGACTTGCAACTGGACTTGTGACTGGACTTGTTGCTGGACTTGTGGCTGGACTTGTGACTGGACTTGTGACTGGACTTGTGACTGGACTTGTGACTGGACTTGTGGCTGGACTTGTGACTGGATTTGTGACTGGACTTGTGACTGGACTTGTGACTGGACTTGTGACTGGACTTGTGACTGGACTTGTGACTGGATTTGTGACGGGACTTGTGACTGAACTTGTGACTGGACTTGTGACTGGACTTGTGACTGGACTTGTGACTGGACTTGTGACTGGACTTGTGACTGGACTTGTGACTGGACTTGTGACTGGACTTGTGACTGGACTTGTGACTGGATTTGTGACGGGACTTGTGACTGAACTTGTGACTGGACTTGTGACTGGACTTGTGACTGGACTTGTGACTGGACTTGTGACTGGACTTGTGACTGGACTTGTGACCGGACTTGTGACCGGACTTGTGACCGGACTTGTGACCGGACTTGTGACCGGACTTGTGACCGGACTTGTGACCGGACTTGTGACCGGACTTGTGACCGGACTTGTGGCCGGACTTGTGGCCGGACTTGTGGCCGGACTTGTGGCCGGACTTGTGGCCGGACTTGTGGCCGGACTTGTGGCCGGACTTGTGGCTGGACGTGTGACTGGACATGTAAAATGACTTGTGATGGACTTGTGACTGGACTTGTGACTGGACTTGTGACTGGCCTTGTGACCGGACTTGTGACCGGACTTGTGACTGGACTTGTGACCGGACTTGTGGCTGGGCTTGTGACTGGACTTGTGACTTGACTTGTGATGGACTTGTGAAATGACTTGTGACTGCACTTGTGACTGCACTTGTGATGGACTTGTGACTTGACTTGTGACTTGACTTGTGACTGAACTTGTGACTGGACTTGTGACTAAACTTTTGACTGGACTTGTGACTGGACTTGCAACTGTACTTGCGACTGGACTTGTGACTGGACTTGTGGCTGGACTTGTGACTGGACTTGTGACTGGACTTGTTACTTGACTTGTGACTGGACTTGTTATTCTTATTATTATTATTATTATTATTATTATTATTATTATTAGCAACCAAAGCATCTAAAATGGTTGGATTAAAAACATTTTGAAAGATATTTAAATTACATTTGAAGTTGAAATATTAAAACTTTTAAATAGCAATGCACATTAAACATTAAAAGCTCCTATAAAAAAATGTAAAAAAAAAAAAATCAATCAAACCAAATTACTGGAAACATACTTTCACAGACCTAGAACATGACTAACAGAGCTCCACCGGTCATGACAAGCATTTAAATTTAAAAACAAAACATTTCAGTTATAATACATATTTAAATCATTTAGACACACATGCATTCACAGGTACATGTAACTTCACACGATATAACAACACTTCAACCTAAAATAGTCATTAATATCAACATCAGCATCAACTTAACATTGCTAAAAAGTGACTAACAATTAGGACTGAAAATTATAGAGACACCAGGGAATGAAACTATTCTTTAGTCTGTTCGTTTTACAGAAAGGCAGGCTGAACTGTCTTTGGTTCCTTAATGCATACGATACAGGCTGGTGTTTTTGGAGCAGACGATTCAGCCTATGGTTAGGATTTGACATGTCAGCGAATAACTGCTCACACAGTGACTTCCTGCGGGCATGTAGAGTTTGAATATCTACCTGCTCCATTGCCTTTGCATAAGACTTACCAGGGATAATAATTCTCAAAGCTCTTCGTTGAATGGATTCCAACAAATTGGACTGTTCCTTAGTTAAGCTGCTATGGTAAACCTGGCATGCATAATCAAGTATGGATCTAATACAAGCAAAATAGTATTTGCAGAGGTCCAGCTGGTTAAGACCTGCCCTACGAAGTTGCACTAACAAATAAAGTCTCTGAGCAGCTTTTGTATACACAGCATTAACATGAGTTTCCCATCGTAAATCATCACTGATGTTCAACCCTAACAGTTTCATTTGTTTCACACGATCAATGTTATAATCATCAATGTTTATGCTTGGAATTAACGGCACATGTTTACGATAACTGATAACCATTCCTTTAGTTTTATTTGGATTAATCCGCATGTCATTATGTGAGGACCAATCAATCACCTCCTGCACCGACTCCTGCATTTTGGATTCATCTGGCGATGTCACTGTTTCATACAGTGTTGTATCATCAACATATTTGACTGTGGGCAGGGAGAGTTGAAGATCTCCAATCATCATGATGAAAAGCAATGGCCCAAGTTTTGTTCCCTGTGGGACTCCACCGTTGATGACAGTCCACTGCGATTTACAGGTGCCGATCTTAACACGCTGCATTCTGTGTCGCAGAAACTCTGTAACCCAGTTGACGATGACTTGATCAACATGAAGAGATTTCAGTTTATCGATGAGAATCACATGGTTGATCCTATCAAATGCCTTGCTGTAGTCGAGGAAAAGGACACGCACCATGTTCTTGGCTTGATCTGTGGCAGAGTACCAGTTGTGCAACAGGTCAATGAGAGCGCAAGTAGTTGATGAGCCCGGGACGTTACCAAATTGGACTGGATCCAACTGCGGCTGGTACTGCTCCCATAGCCATTTAAACACGAATCCCTCAAGAATCTTCACTAGCACGGCGGTTAGGGAGATTGGACGCAAGTCATTCTCTACTGAGGCAGGTGGAGTCGTTTTCGGGATGGCAATAACATCAGCAGCCTTCCAGATGCTTGGTAGAGTTGCTTTGGCCACCGAAGCATTAAAGATGGAGCAGACGGGTCGTGCCAACATGGGTGCGTGATCTTTCAAGATCCAATTGGGAATCTGATCAGGACCAGGTGCCTTGTGCGTTCTCACCGACTTCAGTGCTTTCTCAACCGCCGAACTTGTGAGGACGTACTTGGTAGGAATTAAATCCTCACTGTGAGACTCTGGTGCTTCCAGCGGAGGTAGGTCGGATGAGATGGATGCAAAGAAAGATTTCACCAATTCGGCAAATTCTTCCTGATCACCATGCGCAAAATTGTCGACAAGGTTTTTCAACGGGTCATAGTCGTGTTTCTCACCTGTGAGTGACTTTACATCGTTCCACCAATTTCTGCTTTGTTTAAGGTCCAGTAGATCAACTTTTGCCTGAAAGTACTGTTTCCGAATCGACTTCCTCAACCTGTTTACTTTGTTTCTGTAGTACCTATACAGGGGCTGGTGTCCTCCGTGCCATGCACGCTGTCTCTTTTTTATCAAATCCCTAAAACGATCTGTGACCCAAGGTTTTTCACTTTCTACTCTGGTGACTTGCTTCCACTGGAAGTGCCGGTCTACAAGGGATACGATGGTTGTTTCAAACTGGTCATATTTATCTGAGCAAGGGATACACTGGTACAATGGAGTCCAGTCCACCTCCTGCAACTCATCTTTGAATGCTGCTTTTGCACGTGGGAGAAAGCGTCTAATAACCCGTGAATGTTTTTTGGCAGGTTGCATTGCGAACGACGGCTTGGGTTGACAAACCACCACTTGATGATCAGACAGACCAAGCGCTGGTTCAATTGTTGGTTCATAGTACACATCACTCATGTTAGTGTATATCAGGTCCAGGCGCGCATTGTTTCGTGTTGCCCCTTTAACAATTTGCTTCAATTTGTAGTTGCGTTTGAGGATAGCATCTGGCATTCGGTTAAAGTCACCTGTTAAAATAATTCCCGCAGATGGGTGCAAGCTCATAACACTGTCTAGCGAGGTGTATATGTGCTCCAGCATATGATTATGCTTGTCTTTGACGTTATGGGGCTGATAAATAGCTCCAAACACAATGGGATAAAACTGCCGCGGAAGACGTTGGGGCTGCAATTTAAGCCAGACAGACTCGACGTTCTCCTCAGCTAAATTCCTGAGCACCGAGAATGGAATGTTGGCATGCACATAGCACACAATCCCTCCACCTGATGTATGGTCTCTGTTATGTCTTATTGGGGGGTGATAGTGATCTAACAACAGGACGCTATCAGGAACACTGGTAGGACACCATGATTCTGTTATGCAACACACATCGACTTTATGTTCAGTTAGTGTTACACTTAACTCATCAAGTTTTGGAATCAAAGATCTGGCGTTCGTATTGTAACGAAATTGGCCTGAGTGCTTGTAGCTTTCGCGCGTCATAGCGCTGAGGCGTGCCATACTTGCTGAGCATGCGCAGTGGGCTGCTTAGGTGACCTTGAGCTGTTTGCGCGCGCTGTACCTCGTGTGTGTACGTGGCGGGAGTTGCTGTGGAGCTAGCGGACTGAAGAGACGTGTGACGGCGGAGCTCTAAGAGAGTTGTTGTAGGGCGCTAGGTGCGTCAGCGTTGCTGTTGGTGTGTAGTGGGAGCTGGTAGCAGCGAGGCGGAGCGGTATAGCGACCGACCGCCGGATCCCAGAGCAGCGTGAGAGAGGCTGATCGGAGTGTCCGAGACAGCGGGACTGTCGGAGCCGTGTCAGAGAGTCCGTGGCGGCGGCGGTTTGCCGAATCTAGTTGCAGCAGCTCACAGCGCGGGGTATGTCAAGCTGACGTATTTGATAAAGTTAGTGACGAGCACAGTTCAGGACCGATATTTTCTATTAAGTGCCTTCAGTAATAAACCTCTCTATCAGTAATTCTAAGGCTCAGTAGGAAACTCGATTATATCCCTTAAGGATACAGGAAACCCTTAAGGAACCTCAAGGCTATACCTTAAGGAACAGCAATCCCTTAAGGAATCTGCAACTTAACTGAAGTGATTAAGGCGTCTTAGTTATAATAAAGGGAAAACCCCGCGGCTCTTGAGTGATCTCTCTTTGTCAGATTATTGGGTTCCTGCGCTGCTCTGCCTGGTATTTATCTCCGCTCCATAGGGTCCCCGGGAAAAAGTGTTGCGCGCGGCGATATATGGTTGCCAAACGACCTCCCCCACAGTGCTGTAGGGCTGCCGCTCGCCTGTGCAGTACCGAGTCAAACTTGACCCGGACGGGATTCGCCACATTGGTGTCAGAAGTGGGATAAGGCGTGACACTTTCAGGAGACTGCATCTGCAGTGATGGATTCTAAATGGATGGAGGAGGAGCTGGATGTTCTGAGGATGGAGGCACACCAGGCCGAAAACATGTACGAGGATGCACTCAAGGAAAAACGGGAACTTGAGGAACAAGTACAGAAAATGAAATCAATCATCGAGGATAAGGAAATAAGCCGGACTGAAACACCGGAACTGTTCACCCCAACTCCTGCTGTCTCAAGCACTTTTAGTTCAATACTAGGGATACCAGGCACACCTGCAAACACTAGACAAACGGAGGAGACATCCTTGGTAATCGCGAAGGAAACTAAGAAAAGTGAGGACAGAATTAGGAAACCGAATATTTGTCCTGACCGGTTCAGTGGAAAAGTGCCATGGAAGGACTATAAGGCACATTTTCAAGCTTGTTGCGTAGCAAATGGATGGAAGGATAGCCAGGCTGCTGTATTCTTAGCGGCCAGCCTTCAGGGACAGGCGTTGAAGGTGCTGGGATGCCAACCAGAGGGGAAGGAACTTTCACTTAAGGATCTTTTGGACAGACTAGATCAACGTTTTGGACCAGGACAACAGGCAGATTTCCATCTAATGGAGCTTCGTCATCGTCGTCAGGGCGAGACTGAAACCCTGCAAGAGCTCGGAGCCAGTGTGAGAGAACTTGCAGCAATGGCGTACCCGGAGTTCTCAGACAAGAGTAGAGAGAGACTGGCGAAGGGACATTTCATGGACGCCGTGAAAGACAGAGAAATCAGGGAGGGTATTTTCCGTTCAAAGCCTGCCACCCTTGATGATTCGATCAAGGCGGCGTTGCAAACACAGAGTTTCCTGCAGACAGAGGATCGTAGGACTAGCGATAAGGCTAGGAAGTTTGCTAGAGTACTAGAAGGCAAGGACGAAATTACGATGAAGGAACTGAAGGGAGAGATAAGAGAAACACAGGAGTCCATGGGACAAGCCTTTGGAAAAATCCAGTCGATGCTACAGGATATCAGTAAGGGTAGCCAGGAGAAACAAGTGGGTTATGATTCTGGACCGAGATCTGGAAAGGGATGGAAAGGCAGAACACAGGACGTGTGTTACAACTGCAAAGCCTCGGGACATTTTGCTAGGAACTGTCCTGCACCAAAGAACGACAAGTGTTACAGTTGCAAGGAAAAGGGACATATTGCACGGGACTGTAAAGAACCCAAACGTGAACAAAACGTAGTGTCGGGAAACGACAAACAGCCTTCCCTGGGGTCCAAGGGTGGGCTGACGATTCGAAAGGACCACAAACAATAGGAGGAATACCTCAGGGGATTACACTTCCCTCAAGGGACCAAAGGAAGGGAGGACTTTATGTGAGTGCACGTGTGAGGGGAGCAGAGACACTTATGTTAATAGATACAGGGGCGACAGACACAATAATTTCGACGGCGGTATACTACAAGATACCGAAGGAACAGAGGCCAACATTGAGCACGGAGGGAGTAGGACTGTATGGAGCTGACGGTCACTCCATAGAGACGATAGGTGGAGCGTGGTTAGAGGTTCAAGTTGGGAAGACTACCTCCCCAGTGCGGGCGATCTTTGCCAAATTGGAGATTGATGGAATCCTTGGGATGGACTACCTCCTACCGACAAGGGGACGGTTAGATTTTCAGGAGTTAGTCCTTGCCCTGAATGGACAGAAGATTAAGTGTGTGAATAAACGGGGCAATAATTTCTGTGCCCGGGTGGTCGTAGGAGAGACCATATCAGTGCCACCAGGGCACGAAGCACTTGTATCAGGGAGAGTGACTCGGAAGTTTACTGGGCTCGGGATAATGGAACCTGCGGAGAGTACAGAGTTGACGGCTAAGGGGCTGATTGTTGCTAGGCTTTTGGTAAAGCCCGAGGAAGATAATTTGCCAATAAGGAGGACGACCTGACCGGTTGCCTGAACATCTGCAGGACTTGTTCAACCGGAGCATCGAGGGAGTGAAGTCCGAGTATCATGCGGAGGTGGCAGGATTACTTACTGAGTTTCAGGATGTATTCTCGAAGGGTAGTGAGGATATTGGACGCACGGAATGCGTAAAACACCATATAAAGACAGAGGGCAAAAGGCCTATGCGAGAGAGACCCAGGAGATTTCCTGCAGTCGAACAGGAGGAAATTAATCGGCAAGTCCAGGACTTGCTTAAGGACGGAAGGATTGTACCCTCAAGTAGCCCGTGGGCTTCAAACGTAGTGCTCGTCAAAAAGAAGGACGGAAGCAAGCGGTTCTGCGTTGACTATCGGAGACTTAATTCCATAACGATCAAGGATGCCTACCCAATCCCCAGGATTGATGATTCCCTTGATGCGCTTTCTGGGGCCCAGTGGTTTTCTAGGCTGGACCTCGCATCTGGCTACTGGCAGGTGGCCCTGGATGAGGAGGCACAGGAGAAATCGGCCTTTGTAGTAAGGGGCGGCCTTTACAGTTGGCGTGTGATGCCTTTCGGGCTAAGCAACGCGCCTTCGACGTTTGAGAGACTTATGGAACGAGTATTAAGTGGCCTTCACTGGGAAACACTTTTAGTGTATCTGGACGATGTTATAGTGTTCGGCAAGACTATACTGGAGGAACTCAGTCGACTGAAGGTCGTGTTGCAGCGCCTGAGAGACGCAGGATTAAAGTTAAAGCCTGCTAAGTGTGATCTGTTCAAACAGAAAGTTCGCTACCTCGGTCATGTAGTAACTCCGGAGGGCATTAGCACGGATCCTGATAAGATCAAGGTGGTCAGGGATTGACCAGTCCCCAAGACAGTAAAGGAAGTTCGCAGTTTTGTAGGACTAGCGTCCTACTACAGGAGGTATATAGAGGGGTTTTCAGCGGTGGCGAAGCCTTTGCACAGGCTTACGGAAAAACACAGGGATTTCCAGTGGACCAATGAATGTCAGGCATCCTTCGAGGAATTGAAGAGGCGCCTCACGGAGTCGCCTGTCCTCACTTACCCGGAACCAGATGGAGAGCTGATACTTGACACAGATGCCAGTGACGCAGGGATAGGAGGGGTCCTAGCACAGAGAAAGGATGGCCAGGAGAGGGTCATAGCCTTTGCTAGTAAAGTGTTGAAAAAGGCAGAACAAAATTACTGCGTCACCAGGAGAGAATTGCTGGCTGTGGTGACGTTCTTAAGGCACTTCCGACCGTATATCTATGGACGAAGAATCACAGTGAGGACAGACCATGGAGCCTTAAGGTGGCTCATTAACTTCAGGGAGCCTGCAGGCCAAGTAGCACGATGGCTACAGTTAATCGGGGAGTATGATTTCGAAATCATCCATCGAGCGGGGAAAGCTCATCAGAACGCGGACAGTCTATCCCGTCGACCCTGTTCCCAGTGCGGGATGGGCGAGTGGGACACCAGTAGAGATGAGGAAACCATATGGAAGGAAAGGGGTAGAGCTCCTTTGACATCACTGAAGGGAGGAGAAACCACCTTAAGTGATGGAGGCGCTCAGGCAGACGTGAAGGAGGGCGTAGCAGAGGTATGTGCGGTTGGAGTGTTGCCAGAGGTAACATTGGAAGACTGGAGGAAAGCTCAACTTAGAGAAAGCTCCATGGAGTGGGTAATCAGAGCTAAGGAGGCAGAAAGACCTCGTCCAGATTGGGAGACACTGTCCGTGACATCTAGCGCAAATAAGAACTATTGGTTGCGATGGGAACAATTATCTGTTCGGGACGGCGTCTTACAGCGCCGCTGGGAGTCTGATAATGGCAAGGAGGTTCAGTGGCAAACGTTGGTACCGCAGGAATTCCGACAAAAGATACTGCATGAGCTTCATGCAGGAAGACTGAGTGGACACTTAGGCACCAAACGGACCATGGCAAAGGTGCGCACCAAATTCTATTGGAAAGGGATGGGTGCGGACATAAGGTCTTTCATTCGGGAGTGTGATGTGTGCGCTAGGAGGAAGTCGCCCAACAAGAAGAGAAGAGCGCCCGTACAGCAACACCTAGTGGGAATTCCAATGGAGCGGGTGGCTATGGACATAACAGGACCCTTCCCAGTGACAAGAAATGGCAACCGATATATACTAGTGATTGGGGACTACTTCAGCAAGTGGTTTGAGGCATACCCCATTCCTGATGAGAAGGCAGCGACTGTCGCGGACAGGTTTATCAAGGAATTCGTGTGCAGGTATGGCGTCCCCAAAACACTGCATACCGACCAAGGGAGAAATTTCGAGTCAAGGCTGATAGCTGAGGTGTGTAGGATGCTCGGGGTTGAGAAGACCAGGACCACTCCCTCCAACCCGAAGTCCGACGGGATGGTCGAGAGATTTAATCGGACCCTGGTTAATATCGTGGCCATGCTCATGAAGGAGCACAAAAATAACAAAGACTGGGATGAGGAGTTGCCATATGCAACGGCTGCGTACCGAAGCACACCACAGGAATCCACGGGGGAAACTCCGAATATGTTAATGCTCGGGAGGGAAGTCTCTCTGCCCCTTGATTTAACAATGGAGGATCCTCCTGCAGGAGATACAGAAGAGATGAAGGAACCGGACTATGCCAAAGTGGTGCGTAGGAGGATGCAGGGCGCACATGACAGGGCTAGAGAACACTTGAAGAAAAGTGCAAGGCGTCAGAAACTCAACTATGACAAGGGCACAATCCAGGGCAACTTTGCTGAAGGCATGTTTGCGTGGTTGTTCAACCCGGTGAAGAAAAAGGGAGTGTCGCCAAAGTTAATGTGTAGGTGGGAGGGGCCCTACCTTATAGTGAACAGGCTGTCAGACGTAACCTTAAGGATTCAGCGGAAGCCGGGGGCAAAAATGAAGGTTATCCACTGTGACCGCCTTAAGCCGTACCAAGGCACGCCTTTGAAGTCTTGGATATTAGAGACGGGCGGCAGGGGACAGGAAGCGCAGCAGCAACCTGCAGGAGATATTCCTGAGAGAGAGGAAGCTCAGATAGAAGTAGATAGTAGCCCAGTGGAACTGGGCCAGACTTTAGTACCAGAGATACAGTGTGATCGGGAAGCACCTGAAGGTGCAGGCAATGCAGGATCTGACCTAGAACCTGCACCCCTGAACATGACACATGTAATACCTGCACAGGCGAGGAGGAATCCTTTGCGCCAGCGACGGCAGCCACAGCGCTATCTGTAAATAGCTCAGGAATTTAAGGGAGATCGATTAGTTCTAGGACTACTTAAGAAGTTGGGTAGCTACAGTGAAGTAACTGTTGTTTCGTTTTGTTTCTTTTGCTTTCTTTAAAGGAGGATGGAGGATCCCAAGGCAGGTTGGAAGAAGCCAAAGGACTGGAGTACCTTGAAGGTATATGCATGCTCTGAGTGTGAAGACACATTCATCAGTAAGAGGAGCCTGGACAACCATCTCGGAACTCACAACAAGAAGAAGAGCCTCCTATACTTCTGCAAAAGATGCGACAGGAGATACGGGAGGAAGGACAACCTTAGAGTGCACTATCACAATCACCACCCCGCAGGAATGGATGACCTGAAAAGCGTATACCCTGAGACGGAAGAGGAAAGAAAAGCAGCAAAGCAGTCTGAAGACTCGGATGAGGTACCGAGTACTTCTTCTGCCCCCTCCGGACGGAAGAGGAAGAGACCCGAGACTGCAACCGTCGTCAGACCGGCAAAGGAGGGCCGGAAGAAGGAAGAGAAACAAGCAATGAGGTCAGGTGAACCTGAAGAAGAGACGAGTCTTGTTGCTGCCCCCTCGGGAGAAAAGGGGATGGGAACGGAAGCTAAGAGTGTTGATAAGCCACCGAGGGAACCGCAGAAGAAGGAGGCCGAGGAGGAGGAAACTCAGGTCCCCTTGACACCTGGCAGGGAGTTAGAGATAGATGATGTGGCTGGGATATCCTTGTCACCAGCTTCCGTGTCTCTGCTCGACAGTGTGGAGCCGCGACGCAGGATGGTATATGGAGGGAAACCACAAGGGATGATGTCAATGAGGCAGGATGTCCAGGCAGAAGCTAGCGACGGGGAGGAAACAGACCTCAACGACGACGCCTCTATTTCTGTTAACCTTGGGCGAGCACTTCAGGGAAGCTCTCTACGGTATCAGGAGGGGGATCTTCGGAAACGCACCTTTCCACCTGCCACAGATATTCAGCACGGGCAGGCCAAGACGTCAGCACTGGAGGAACCACCACGAGCCAGAGTATGCAGGGTCAGTAGTGGCAACCCTGGGTGGCGACGGGCGACTCCGATCGATACTGCTGATCTGGAAGTGATGATGGCCGGGAATGTTCGTCAAGTGAAGGAGGTCAGCACCAGGAGCCAGTTTCAGAATGGGTTGAAGGTATCTGAAGAGGTCGTAGAGAGGACCTACGATGTGGAGTTTACGGCCGGTTTCATCCTCAAGTAGAGTTTAGGTTTTCTTAAGGTTTACATTGTTGTTTTAACTTAAAGCATTATTTGTTTCTAACTTAGTTTTGGAACAGTGTAAAAGTTTTATAAGAGAGTATATTTGTTTAAAAAGAGACAGATCTTGCCTTCATTAGCTACCGCATTCCCTTAAGGAATACTGTATTTATTGATGATCTTTGTGTAAACTCCCTCAAGGAGCAGGGTAATTACTTTTGATTATATAGACGTCCTTGAGGTATGTTGTGATTGTATTTCATGTGTATAAACTCCCTGAAGGAGAAAGTGGATCCTTGTCTATTTTTGATAAAGCCGTATCAGGTGTGATTTGTTTTGGACACTCCCTTCAGGAGCTCCCTTAAGGAACCTCAGAATCTTACCTTTCTTTAAATTTCCCATAAGGAGACCACAGTAGCCTTAAAGGTAAAGGTGCTTATTTGTGTATAAGTGAACTTTATATTTTCATTTTATAAGATGGCACCTCAGTTAATTTCGTTTTGGTTGTTTTTCAGTTTAACGGACCGGGACGGTCCGAACTTAAGGTTGGGGCTGTGTAACGAAATTGGCCTGAGTGCTTGTAGCTTTCGCGCGTCATAGCGCTGAGGCGTGCCATACTTGCTGAGCATGCGCAGTGGGCTGCTTAGGTGACCTTGAGCTGTTTGCGCGCGCTGTACCTCGTGTGTGTACGTGGCGGGAGTTGCTGTGGAGCTAGCGGACTGAAGAGACGTGTGACGGCGGAGCTCTAAGAGAGTTGTTGTAGGGCGCTAGGCTTGTGTGCGTCAGCGTTGCTGTTGGTGTGTAGTGGGAGCTGGTAGCAGCGAGGCGGAGCGGTATAGCGACCGACCGCCGGATCCCAGAGCAGCGTGAGAGAGGCTGATCGGAGTGTCCGAGACAGCGGGACTGTCGGAGCCGTGTCAGAGAGTCCGTGGCGGCGGCGGTTTGCCGAATCTAGTTGCAGCAGCTCACAGCGCGGGGTATGTCAAGCTGACGTATTTGATAAAGTTAGTGACGAGCACAGTTCAGGACCGATATTGTTGAACCTCCCCACAAGTTATCACATTCAGTAATAATTTCTATTAAGTGCCTTCAGTAATAAACCTCTCTATCAGTAATTCTAAGGCTCAGTAGGAAACTCGATTATATCCCTTAAGGATACAGGAAACCCTTAAGGAACCTCAAGGCTATACCTTAAGGAACAGCAATCCCTTAAGGAATCTGCAACTTAACTGAAGTGATTAAGGCGTCTTAGTTATAATAAAGGGAAAACCCCGCGGCTCTTGAGTGATCTCTCTTTGTCAGATTATTGGGTTCCTGCGCTGCTCTGCCTGGTATTTATCTCCGCTCCATAGGGTCCCCGGGAAAAAGTGTTGCGCGCGGCGATATATGGTTGCCAAACGACCTCCCCCACAGTGCTGTAGGGCTGCCGCTCGCCTGTGCAGTACCGAGTCAAACTTGACCCGGACGGGATTCGCCACAGTATTCATCAGGGTTGGTACATTAAGTTTATTGGTTTTAATTGCCACCAAGTTACTCACGCAGACACCCGGCTGTTGCTTTCGAGGCAGCATATTTCTACAGTTAACTACGACTCTGATGGGGCGTTGGCGAGTAATTCCAGCCATGGTACCCCGCTTGATATATTTATTGCATAGACCATGCAACTTCAGTGTAGACCACACTTTCGCTTGTAATCTGCCTACTGCTCCAGTCTGTTTCATCATGGTTCCAATGCTGAGTAACTGTTGTGCGGTGTAGCGTAACATGGTGGTACAACGTGACTTGCCCAAATGTCGACACAGTCACATCCAAAACCTCCAACAATTTGCTGTATTGCAGAGTCTTAAAAACTCAATTCTCAGACGAGGGGGGTCACTAATTATCACACAACATATGACAAAGGCACAATACGACAAAACAAGACGTAACACGCAAAAAACCGGAATTTTTGCGGAGCAAAAACGAGAGGGTGCTGCCACACAGCGCACCACGCACCACTTTGTCACTGTTCATCCAGTTACTTGTGACTGGACTTGTGACTGCAAAGTGTACACCATTGGTATCTATATAGGACAATCTGGTGTTAAATCAAACTGGTGTTGTCCTATAAAGATACCGAATGGTGTTTAATTAACACCACAGTTTTTGCAGTATGACTTGACTTGTGACTGGACTTGTGGCAGGATTTGTGAAAGGACTTGTGATGGACTTGACAATACAACACTGCTAAGTACATTAATTCAAGTTTGCACTGATAAAATTCGTTGGCGAGTGTCGGGCTGGGAGTGGTTGGGTTCATCTAACCCCTAATATGAAAAATATCGAAGCAAAGTAGAATAGACAAAGTAGAATAGACAAAGTAGAATAGACAAGTATACATTAAACGCAAAGAGACCAACAATCTACAGTAAATTGGCTGAAGTAAACCGTGGTATATTTTAAATAAAATTATGTTATGTTATGTTAGGGGGTTGTTTTATTAAAGCGTCCTAAAAGTCATGTAAAATGAACTGGTGGTTCATGGGTTTTTTTTCGGAGAACAATTCATGTTTCAAGAATTGTTTCTTCGACTAAGCTTACACCGGTGGACTTTTTTTCAAACATCAATGTTGAGAATTACGTTTATGTTATTTCCATGTCAACTTTTGCCTTGATTAAACAATGCCTCATATATACCAATTTATTTTCATGCAAGAAACTATTGTATTTGTGGAAGTAGATCCCATATATTGCGGGTGGTCTGTACAGACAAATCACGTACACAATTTACAAATAATCTCATCTCAAGTTCTTTGTTTGTGACTGTGTTATATTTACTCACTGGCGGGTAGGCGTACTCTTTTGTGTAATTTGGAGCATGGGAGAGATACATGTAGGAATAATGATTGAACACTAATTCTTTCTTGCTATTTCTCTTTCATTTTCAACCAATGTTGTTGCTAAGGCGACTGGATGAGAATGATTTGTTTATTAATCCATAACACTTCACCGTATAGTGCTAAGAACTTGATTGGTCTTAAATTAGAAAGTCCAAAACGCGTGGATCTCACAATTATAACTTTTCTCCTGAATTGGCTGGGCAGATCACCTCGTCCTCAACCAGGTTTTTCTTAATTAAAAAGCCACTTTCATGTCAAGCACGTACAATGTACCTCTACTACACCGCAGGTGTGCTGGGGGGGGGGGGTACAGCGGCAAGCGACCCTTGTGCCCATCTTTGTTCCTTGCTAGGTAGCCCTTTATCTTGAGCGGCTGTTATCTGCATTCAGGCAGTTAGCTGTATTTACTTGGTATTTTTTTGGCACCAATGTCTGATAAAATGTATGTCAGCGATGAACTTTTGCCGGGATTTGCTAGTGTTTGCGAGGGTTGAGAATTTGTATTACTGAAAACACTTCCTTATCTTTAAAGAATCTTTCATGGTTTTGTAAGATCCATGATGGTCAAGCATTGTTGCCTCTGGCACTTGTTCTTTAGAAATGTCAAGCATGTTTTATCAGTTTGATACACCGGATGTTATTTGTACATCTTTCTCGCTATTTTAACCTTTCATAGGCCCTATATGTTGCTGCTAAGATGACAGGATGAAAATGATTTATTTGAATTATCATGGTGTTTTATTATAATACTTTAAAAGGTAACGCGAAAAACCTGATTTGTCTGGAATAAGGACAGTTGAAGCCTTTAAATCTTACCGTAGGATTTCCTAGCCAAATTCAACTGAATGCCCCGTTCAAATCAATGTGTTGCTGGTCCAGTTTCATTTGAAAATGAATGCTCCGATACAATAGTATTCAATCGTTAAAAGTAGTTGCTCTGTTTCATCTTGAAAGCTCACGTTTTAAATGATGATCAGGCAAGAACCAAAACAATTTTGGACAATACGTCCCCTGTTATTTGAGCAGCTGGTGTATGCATGTCATAACAAACACATTATCATTTTCGTTGTCATACATGTACCAAATACGAACATGAAAACTCTGATCATTGCTCTTGATACACTTGATTTTATTTAGGTGCTTGTTTGTCATAATGCCCTAAACTTGTTGTGCGAATACATGTATCATCTCAGTGTGATAGGGGAAGTAGTTTATGACCAATGAAATAAATGTCATTTGAATAATTCAATTTCAGCTTTGTAGGCGTTCTCAAATGTTTCTACAGTTATAAACATTTTACTCAGGAAACTCAGATACCAGGTATTATAAAACCAGAGACGGTGTGTCGTTATGTAACCACATGTTTGCCTACTTTGTATTCTTTGGTATTGATTTTTTTTTTTTGAAGACAGAATGACTGTCTTAGAACAACTCATGTTTCAAGAAATGCATTCCGGCTCAAACCAAGCTTACATGATTTGATATTGCCACAGGGTAGGATATAGCTTTCACTGGGGGTGTAAAGAGGGTGAAGCTGTACCAAAGGCAAACACTGCTAGGGGGTCCGTAGCACCCCCCCCCCTGGAAAATCTATGATGCTCTTTCCTGCAACCCCAAACCTGCATGCCTTCCCCACAGATTTGCCACTGTGCCATATACATTTCTTGTTAGTAAAATGTGAAAGTTTACAACTGAGTTACTTTTCACACACTCTCTCTTCAACAATGGCTCATCAGTAGAAGATTCCGAGGGAAGAACCGGGGTTTGGCAGCTGACTAATGTTACGAAACTAGTCAAATGGGGCCAAAAATAACTAATGGAAAGCTAAAGTTCTCAAATCTACATGTGTTCATGAATTGCCTCAGAATGAAGGGGATATCACCGTATAGGTTTCCTATTTTTCTGGGGGAGGAGGGGGAAAAAGCCTGCTGAATCCACAACGACACCCCCCCCCCCCCGTTTTCCGAAAGCTATATCCGCCTCCCTTGCTCATACATGAAAATGATATGGTGTTTACTACAGATACAGTCACGAGCACTGAGTAGCCTGATGCAATGTACAGATAGTCTGATCTCAAGTACTTTGTTTGTTACTATGATATATTTACTTACTGGAGGCGTATACACGATCTTGAATGTGTATTTTGGACCTGGTACAGATATGTCTACTTATTGAACACTGATTCTATCATGCTATTTCTCTTTCATTTACATGTAGGTTGTTGCTATGGCGACTGGATAAGGATACTCTTTTTTAATTCATAACATTTCACCATAAAGCTAAGAACTTGAATAGTCTTGAATTAGAAAATCCAAACCAGTCGATCGTACTACTGATATTATACATGAATTTAACTTCATTTCTTACGCATTTCCATATTGCTAGTGCATGTATGCTTACATTATTCATTGCGGATCACCTCATCCTTAACCAAGTGTTTCTTAATTAATACCTCCACTACCACGGGTTGCAAGCGACCATTGTGTCCATCTTTGTTCCGCACTTTGTAGCCCTCTACCATGAGTGGGTGTTATTTGCATTCAGGCAGTTTGCTGTATTTACTTTTATATTTTTGGCGCTAATGTCTGATATCAATGTAGGTCAACAATGAACTTTTACCTGGATTGCGAAGATAATGCATTTTAGTTAGGATAACATAGTATCATGGAATAATCTTCAAGATTTAAGGAGTCCCTTGATGTTTGAACCTTGTTGCTGAGATGCACTTTTTTCCCGAGAAAACGTGATCAGTCTTAATAAACGCAGAATGATTTGTTGGGACAACTATGTGTTGTGATTCCAATAAATATGTTTCAGGTTGTTGCAATTTACTTGATATGTTAACCATTGGTTCCCTTGATGTTAGCTAGGACGCTAGAACCATGGGAGAGGTTTGGAGTTCGTTATCAGCTTTTTGTTAAAATGTTCGAATAAGCAAAATGGTTCAATAAAGAGAAAGACCAAGATAAATGTGTCACGATGGTAAATTTTGATGTCAACGATGAAGCGATACCGTGTGACCTGCCAACACAAAATGAGCTTAAAGTCGGACTTTTTAAGAATTGAGATTATTTATTCGGATTTTGCAGAACAAGAGCTTTTCCAATGGTACGCAACATTAGGGGTACTGAGTTCAGTATTGGAGATATGGATCACCAACTTACTTGAAGTTGTAAAACTGATTCTCGAGAAAATGGCATTTCAGTATCCGGCAGTTGTACGTGTTGAACAGCCAACTAATTAATTATGGATGGAAACAGGTTTAAAGATGTTTGACATAACAAAAACATTGGAGAAAGGTAAAAGAGGACTTACGGATCAAGGTTCTCGTACGGTGGATACAACAAAAAAAATGACCACCCTTCGAATGTTGGCTTTGCCCTGCTGTACTGCAAAATGGCAATTTCAAACTTAAAGCACATTCTGTACTGACAGGTCACATATTTGAACGTTCCTTACCTTATAATGAGTCTGGTTTGAACCAGTGAAGAAACATCTACACGGAAGACAAGCAAAAACGATAGGGCAGGCAAAGGGTCTGAAACAGAAAACCAAAGAAGTGAAACTGCAAAGCTCAGTATAGTGGAACACGATATTGTAGTGTAGAACGATTCTGGGGTTCCTCACACGCACTCAAAAAGGACTCCAACACAGGTATACTCGTTTTTTTGCTGGCTCTAGCCTGTTTATTCCTCACAAAAAAGTACACCGCAAAACACAACTATTCTCCTCAGCAACGAGGCAACAACAATACTACTGCGCATGCTCCGCCCGGAAGAACGGGCCTCCCCGGCTGGCCACCAGGGGCTTCACTGCGCGGCTCCACCGTGGAACCGCGCTGGTGCCCTCTGGCGGCCGACCGGCACGGACGCCACACCGCCCCCTTCGAGGACCTTGTTTGTCCCCAAACCAAAAACCGTCTGGTGCCAAATAGTGTCCGCTGAGCATGCGAAGTAGGCGCCAGACACCATTTGGCATGTAATACATGCCAAATAGTGTCCGGTGCCAAATAGTGTCCGGGCGCTGTCAATCGAGCGAGAACAAGGGCGCACGTACGTACGTCCGGCCGGAAAGTATTTTGCAGGAAAAATCGGACAGTATTTTGCAAGGGGGAATCGGACAATATTTGGCAGGGCAGGGAATCGGACAGTTTTTGTTGGCAGGAAAAATCGGACAATATTCAGTGGCGGGGGTATCAGACAATATTTGGCAGGGGGAATCGGACAGTATTTAGCAGAAAAAAATCAGACATTTTTTCGCAGGGAAATCGGACACTATTTGGCAGGGGGAATCGGACACTGTTTAGCAGGAAAAATCGGACAGTATTTGGCAGGAAAAAATTGGACAGTATTTGGCAGAGGGGAATCGGACAATATTTGGCAGGAGGAATCGGACAGTTTGGCAGAAAAAAATCAGACAATTTTCGGCAGGAAAAATCGGACAGTATTAGGTGGGAGAAACCATAAAATATAACGTTGGTTATAATGCTACACACAGCACAGTACTACTACACACACTTCACACGGCGTAAGGTCTACGTACGTACTGCACGCCAAACGTACAGGTGAACGGACGCGAACAAAAAAATATTTAGCACAAATATAATGTTTAAACTATTAGGGAAACCAAGTCAAATAGTTATCACCGATAACAAGAAAAACGTTAAAACAGATTGTAAAAAGCAAATTCAGGTGAAAAGAGATCTTATCTATACGACGTCTTGACAGCTCGACAAGGCTCGCAATAGGATGCACGCTAAGCGCGGACACTATTTGGCAAGCGTCCGTAAACAATGTGACGTCAGAGACGCATGACCAATCAGATCGCATTATGCTAATAAGCGGACACTATTTGGCACCGGACGGTTTTTGGCACGACACCGGCCCGGAGGCGCATGACACAACAAAATTACTACAGCATTCAGAACAACAACAACAAAAAAGATAATGCAAGGAAAGAACAAGAAATCAAAGAAAAAGTCTAAGGTTTAGTTGGTGGGTGGCGGCCGGCGCTGGAACTCCTTTTCCCGGAACAGCTGCTCTTGGGGGACGCCATCGGGGTAGCACGGGGGCGAAGGCGCTCCAGGGGGCAGCATTCCTCCCAGTGAAGGTTGAGCGGACACGGAGGGATCTACGAAGTGCTGGCCGTACTGCTGTCCCTGGTACGTCTGCAGGAGACGCCGAGGCACTTCATAGGTGTGGACCACCCGTGTCCGCATAGCCGGTGGCCGACCTCGTCTGCTCCATGGACTGTCCTTTCTAGCCGCCATTCGTCCTGCGCATGCTCGCACATGGGTTCCAGCATGTGCGTGGCGGCCTCCCCGGTGGTGTTGTCCGGGTGGAGGGCGCCGGCCGTCTCCAGTCGCAGCGAGGTCCCGTCCGGAAGATTCACCCGAGACCCGACCGGCAGAACCCTCCGCTGGCCATGCCACGGTTGGACCGGAACCTCAGGGGACATCGGGGCCTCCGCCCGTGTCGGCTGGGGGCGACCAGGGCTTGCTTCCGCTGCCCTGCTGAAGCGAGGACGCCTGCCCCGGGCACGGCTTCAGGGGAACCGCCGGTCGGGACTCCGCTGGGGTGGTGGCTGGCAGGGTCGCTCGGCCTGGTCCCGGCTCCGCCGACCGGGCGACAAGTCCTGTTCAGGCCGGAAAGGCCGGAAGGACCGCTCCGGGTGGTCGCGGCCCCCCGGCCCCCCTGACGACACTGGACTTACCCGTCTTCTTAGTGGCGGCGGCGACGGGGACCGTCCTGCCGGACCACACCGTCCGAATGGAGGTGGGTCCGGGGTCCCCTGCCGGGAGAGATGAGGCGGGGACGGGGCCTGTCCCATGTCGTCGTCACTGGCGTGCGCCTCCAGCGCTTCGGCCTCCGCCATCACCACGGCCACGCTGTCCCCTTGGCAGAAACGGTGGTGTCTGGCGCGGACATCGGCCCTAAAAAACCGGACTCCGCACTCCGTCACTGGCGTGCGCCTCCAGCGCATCGGCCTCCACCATCGCCACGGCCACGCTGTCCCTTTGGCAGAAACGGTAGTGTCTGGCGCGGACATCGGCCCTAAAAAACTGGACTCTGCACCCTCTCTGGCAGGGGTATGGGCGCTCCGGGTGGAGCGCCACACACGCGGTTTTTAGGTGCCTCTGCAAGTTCCCCCTCCTCCCGAACGTCTTGTCACAGTGCGGGCAAGGGGGAAGAAAAAGAAGAGCATTTGGTTATTTGTTGGCAATAACGGCTTGGTGGGATTATCTTCCGGCCACCCCGGGTGACTCTCCCAGGAGCCAGCGCCGATGGTGGTGAAGAGGGCTGTCCCCCTTCGTGCTCGGACAATTCCGCATCGGATCCGGCGTCCTCGCTACCCGGTCCTTCTGGGGCGGCAGCCGCCGTCGCCTCCGGTGGCAGTGTCCCCTTCCCCGTCTAAACTGGTAGTGGTCCCTCCTCGGCTAACTGACCACCCACCCCGGCCGGTGGGTCCTCCCAGATAGTGTCAGTCGACGGACTCGGTGGTAGCGTCACCTCCTGGTCTTGGGTTGGTGGTGGTCCCCCTTTAGGCAGTTTCTGCGCTACTTGCCTCCACCAGTCCACTTCGGCGTCGCCCAGATACGGCTTAAGCCGGTTGGAATGAACCACTTTGGCTTTGGCTCGAGGGGATTTTTGCACGCGGAACGTGACATCATCGATCTTCTGTGTCACCACGAAGGGCCCGTCCCACCAGCACTGCAACTTGGGCGTGCGACACACTTTCTTGGAGGGGGTATACAGCAACACAGGTTGGCCAGGCTTGTAGCTGGCACTTTCTGCTCCACGATCGTAATGTCGCTTTTGATATGTTTGGCTCTTCTTCAGATGATGACGGGCAAACTCGTGGGCGCGCTCTATCTTTGTCCTCAACCCCTCCACATATTCGTGCTCCGCTGCGCCTGCCTTAGGTTTCTCCGGCTGACCCACCACCAGGTCCAACGGCAGTCGCACCTCTCGGCCGAACATCAGCATGTTTGGCGTGAACTTTGTGCTGTCATGCTGGGAGGAGCGATACGTCATCATCATGTACGGTAGGTGTTCGTCCCAATCGTCCTGGTTCTCGTGGACAAACAGGCTCAGCATCGTCTTGACTGTGCGGTTGAACCGCTCCACCATCCCGTCGGACTGGGGGTGGAACGGTGTGGTGCGGGTCTTTTGGACGCCGAGCAACTTACAGGTGCCCTGAAAGAGCTCGGCTTCGAACTCCCTCCCCTGATCCGTGTGGATCTCAAGGGGAGCACCAAACCGAGTGATGACCTGTTTGACGAGGACTCTGGCGACCGTCTGAGCCGTTTGGTCCGGGATCGGAAATGCCTCCACCCACTTTGTACAGTAGTCGGCCACCACCATGATGCTAGAATTCCCTGTCTTCGTCCTCGGAAATCGACCCGTGAGGTCGATCGCGAGGCACTCCATCGGAGCCCCTACCAGGTACTGCTGAAGTGGGGCCTTGTGGGGTCGAGGAGGTGACTTCTTTGATCCGCACTTCTTTGATTGTGGCACTTTTGACACCACTCTTTTGCCTGGCGTCGCATCCCCCTCCAGAACACCGGAGCCTGTCTCAGCCGCGCGACGGTTCCGGGTAATCCCCAAATGTCCTGACGTCCTATTGTCATGCGCCAGTCGCAAGACGTCGTCGACTTTCACCCGTGGTACCACGACCTTCCATACCGGCGGTTCGCCATTGGGCATCTCCATCTTCACCAACAATACGCCCTGGGACAGCCGCAGCCGCAGCGTCTCCCATCTAGCCCACCAGTACTTCGGGCCTTAACCCAGCGCCGAGACGTCCCGACAGCTGGGTTTGCGGACCCCGTCTTCCAGCCACCGCACGATCTTGTCCAGCTCTGGGTCACTACGTTGTTCCTGTTTGAGTTCTTCCTGGTCCCAGGCTTTCAGGAGCCCTTCCGTGGTGGTGGCTTCTTCCTGCCCAGCCCCCGTAACGGCTCCCACCTGCACCTTCCCTGGTTGCGTCTTCCCAGCATCGCGCGACTGGCTCGGCTGCAAGTCAGCGTCCCGCTGAGCAAGGGGACTTTCTTATGTAAAGCATTCTTGACTTGCTTCTTTTGATCGCCACACTGGCCACACGGGATTCTAGAGACGGCGTCGGCGTTTGTGTGCTTCCTACCCGCCCGATGTTCCACATCGAACTCGTAGCACCCCAGCCTCTGAATCCACCTGGCCGTCTGCCCTTCGGGTTCGCGGAAGTTGAACAGCCATCGCAGCGATCCGTGATCCGTTCGGAGCAGGAACCGTTTATCAAGAAGGTAGTGTTTGAAAAAGTAAACGAAATTGACCACGGCCAGCAACTCTCTCCGAGTGGTACAGTAGTTGCGTTCGGCCTTTGACAGGGTACGGCTGCCATAGGCGACCACTCGTTCACCATCGTCCCCCTCCTGCGTCAGCACTGCTCCGATGGTGCAGTAGCTGGCATCTGTATCCAGGACGTAGCGGCGCTCCGTATTCGGGTAGTACAACACGGTTGCGGTGGCCAATGCGTCCTTGAGGTGCTCCAGGGGGCGAGCAATCTCGGCGAAGTTCGCAACGAAGCGCCTGTAGTAGGACTCCAGGCCCAAGAAACTCCGTACTTGAGTCAGGTTTGCTGGTTGCGGCCAGTTCCTGATGGCCGCGACCTTTTCCTGAACCGTCCTTACTCCCTCGGCCGACACGAGGTGACCCAAGAAGGACACCTCCGTCTTGAAGAGATCGCATTTCTTCGGTTTGAGATTCAGGCCGGTGGCTCGGAATCGCTCCAGGACCGTGGTCAGCCGCTTGTGGTGTTCCTCGAAGTCTGCCCCCCACACGATCACGTCATCCAGGTAGACTACCGCCACCTGCCACTGCAACCCCCTTAACACTTGCTCCATCAGACGCTCAAATGTCGCAGGAGCGTTGCAAAGGCCAAAGGGCATCACGGTGAACTGGTACAGGCCGTTCTGCATCCCAAAAGCCGTCTTCTCCCTGTCACCCTGGTCCATGCCGACTTGCCAGTAGCCACTGGCCAGATCAAGGGTGCTGAACCACTTTGCCCCGCTCAAAGCGTCAAGGTTGTCCTCGACCACGCCGTCCTGCAGCATCTGTTTTATCTGCCGGTCGGCCTCTTGCCGTTTATGTATCGGCAATCTCCTCGGCGGTTGACGTATAGGCGTTGCTGTCCCTCTATTTATTGTGTGTCGGGTCAGTTCGGTCTGACCAAGTTTGCCGTCCGGGCCGGTGAATGCTCCAGCGAATTCCGTCAGCAATTCAGCCAGTCGGGAACGTTCAACACGGTCAAGGTTCGCGGCTCCTCGTTCGCGGAGCAGCTCTGCCCCATTGACTCCCGTGCGGAGCAACCCTGCCGGCTCCGCGCCACAGACTTCCGTGCGGAGCAGCTCTATCGGCTCCGCGCCATAGGCGTCCGTGCGGAGCAACCTTGCCGGCTCCGCCCCATTGGCTTGTGTGCGGAGCGGCTCTGCCCTATTGACTCCCGTGCGGAGCAACTCTGCCGGCTCCGCCCCATTGACTCGTGTGCGGAGCAACTCCACTGGCTCCGCGAAATAGACTCCCGTGCGGAGCAGCTCTGTCGGCTCCGCGCCATTGACGTCCGTGCGGAGCACACTTGCCGGCTCCGCTCCATTGACTCGTGTGCGGAGCAACTCTACGGGCTCCCGTCCATTGACTCGTGTGCGGAGCAAGTCCACTGGTCCCGTCCCATAGAGTCGTGCAGTGCGAGCTTGCTCCGAGTGGAGGTCAGAACTCGCCATACTGCGATAGTAGGGACGAACTTACTGCTTGGGGAGATCCACTCCCGGTCGTGCCGCCTGAGGCGCGCTCGGACGGTTTCCCGCCCCCGGTATATGGGCAAATCCAGCCTTGGGGCGTCCCGAATGGGAGGCCGCACCAGTTGTATCCATGTAAGCACCGAGTGGTGCTTCCATGTGGGGCCTAGCACTATTTTCATGAGCGTAGGGGTTGTGGGTTGCCCCAGGATGAAAACCCGCCCCCGCTTCATCAACCAGCACAGCTCGGAATCGCTCCGAATGGAACGAGACGTCTGCTGCGCCAGCGTCTACAGCACGGGGCGGCCCCTCGCGGGACCTGGCCTATGCCGCTTTATTACCAACAAACTGGGGTATGTCCCGACGAAGCCCCGCCCCGCCGCATCGGACAGCACAAATCGGGATCGCTCCGAATGGAACAAACCGTCTGTTGCGCCAGCGTCTACAGCACGGGGCGACCCCTCGTGGGACCTGGCATGTACTGTGTTATTACCAGCAAACTGGGGTATGTCCGGACGAAGCCCCGCCCCCGCTGCATCGGACAGCACAAATCGGGATCGCTCCGAGTGGAACGAACCGTCTGTTGCGCCATCGTCTACAGCACGGGGCAGCCCCTCAAGGGAGCTGGCCTGTACTGTGTTATTACAGAATATCTGGGTCATGTCCCGACGAAGCCCCGCCCCCGCTGCATCGCACAGCACAAATCGGGATCGCTCAGAATGGAACGAACCGTCTACTGCGCCGCCGTCCACGGTACCGGTCATTGATTATTTATGGTAATGAGCATGCCCAACCCCCGCAAGGGCAGACGTACTGCAATGACTTAACCCCCCGCCAAAGTCCCGAAATTCCACGTTACCATTCCCCACATCCTCCCTCACGAGCAAATCTTGTCCCAGAAACCCCTTTGTTTCCCCTTTCATCCCACCAAAACTCCCCGGACTATCCCGCAAGAAGAATTCCAACTCGTCCACCGTGACGAAAGCACTACCGGCCGCTCCACTAGACGGGCCCCCACTCCGTGAGCCCGCACTCAAGCCTGCCTCCTCGCCGTGTGGCGAGTTGGGTGCCAGACTTCCGTGATCTCCTGATTTCATTGCAGAAAATCTCTGAAAACAATACCTGTTTTTCCGCCTTCTGCGTCCCGCCGCTGCCACCAATGTAGCGTAGAACGATTATGAGGTTCCTCACACGCACTCAAAAAGGACTCCAACACAGGTATACTCGTTTCTGCTGGCTCTAGGCTGTTTATTCCTCACAAAAAAGTACACCGCAAAACACAACTATTCTCTTCAGCAACAAGGCAACAACAATACTACTGCGCATGCGCCGCCCGGAAGAACGGGCCTCCCCGGCTGGCCACCAGGGGCTCTACTGCGCGGCTCCACCGTGGAACTGCGCGATATGGGACGGAAGGGTACCCCCCCCCCATCTCCCTATACCCTATGCAACCCTAGACTATTGTTACCTAACACATCCCCCTAGATATCTCAAAAGAATTCATTAGATTCTGGTAACACAATGCCCGACACAAAAGAAGGGGGGGGGTACCCCTCCGTCCCATATCTTGCTTCAAATGCCTGTTCTGGCAGGGTAGGCTGGTTCCCCTCCCCACAATCACTATCGATGATATGCAGACTGGGAACCAGTCTGCTCGCGGGGCACGTTGTGGGGTACGTGTGGTCTAGCGGTGGAGCATAGGATTCGTGATCGAGAGGTTGTGGGTTCGAGCCCCACCGTGGCCATGCGTGTTGTGCCCTTGAGTAAGGCACATTACCTCAATTACTCCTCTCAACCCAGGTGTTAAATGGGTACCGGCATTGTTCAATGCTGGGAAGATAACAGACTAGCTGTGGAGGAGGTGTGGCGATCCCCCCACAGCAGCATATGAGTCTGGCCCAATCGCTAACAAAAGAGAGATGGGCACTCCGTTCCTGTGAATACAGGTTCGTCCCCTTTACTTTACTTTTTAGTTTGCTCGCACAGCGGATCTGTTTGTACCCAAATTAATGCAGATGTACAGAAAGAAAAAGGAGGATTTTGGTGGAATAAAGCAAACCAACTGTTGACAAGAATGTGACCACATCGTGAAGGGTGGTGTATACAGACAAATCATACATTACATAACAAGGGAACTCAGTGATGCATGACCAGAGGTATGCTTCCAAGTAACATGTATCAATGGATTGTAAAGCTTACAGCCGTAGTTTATGATAAAACCATAATGATGGTCATTTCAGTTCATAGTTTGTTCATATTAGGCATTTGATTGTGGATTACCTTTTTTTTTTGGGGGGGGGCACCCTGTATAACACATCCTGGTCTAGGAACATACCAAGTTACAAACAAATTGGACATTCTGTTCTGTTCTTATAGGCATTTTAAAATGCGCTTGTATCGTGACAACACAAGACGTGTGATGATATCACTTTAATTTTCATCTATAACACATCCCCGTTTAGGTACATGCTAAGTTACAACCAAATTGGACAAATGGGTACTAAAACAATGCACTTTCAATGTGACGTGGATATGGCACTTGATGACGTCATTACGACGTTACTTCAATTTTCATCACTACTGGTAACACCCTGGTCTGTGAACGTATGAAGTTACCACCAAATCGGACATGCACTTCTGTAGATATAGACATTTGAAAATACACCTTGTACATGTTGCAACGTAAAGACTGTAGTTGCCAAAACAGCCACTAGTATGAAACTTTTAATGATATTAAGCATGTTTGGCGAAAAAAAAGGGTTATGGACCATCATAACACTATAATGTGGTCTAAAAAAATCAACAATTTCAACAATTGCCAAAGCTGGACAATCGCCCTCTTAGTCATTTTCTTGTATTCAGACACCAATTCTGATTTTCAGCACAAAGAAGATTGAAAGTTGAACAAAGAAATTGACTGCATTAGGATTACCGTCCAGAGCTCTGTCACCTGAGCTATCAAATTATAACCCTACAATGTAATGTATGTTTACAGTTCCCCTTTTGACAATATCTTTATTCAAGGGCTCCATTCAGCTGCCATGAACCCGCTTTTGGAATCCGGGATAACACCCTGAAGCCGCTTTCCATTGGACTTAATTTTGCACCAAAGAAAGTTACTGCAAGTGATTGCGGTTGAACTACTGTGTGTCTGCAGTGTACATGGATTAGTGTCTGCCTGAAGGAACTCATTCACAAAGTAAAACTAGCAATGTGATTCTTCCGCGAATTGGCTCGGTACAACTAACTGCTGCAGACTGTAAAGCTTACAATCAACAGTCGACAATTGACAATTGGAAAGTTCAACGGCTGTTAATTTGGTTAAGTTGACAAATGTCTCCGTTATCCAATGTGAACACGGCTTACGCCGTATCCCAATAGCAATGCTGAAGACCTGGGAAATGGGGGCCATGGCGCTCAAAGAAAAACATGTCTAACTTTGTCCGTTATTGGAGACATCATCAAAGCATCCTGTACACAATGTTAATTTCCCGCTGGTTCTTTCCAGAACGTCACAAACTTACCAAAAGGAATTGTCACTTCACCATGCAAACCTTCCTATATTACATTAACATCTAACACACTGTACATGTATGTTGACCAGCGGGTTTTTTAATGTCAAAACGTTGTAATGTCGACAATGTTTCACAATCCTTACCTTTTGTACAGATGGATGCGAGTGTCTGACAAAATCAAGAGAAATTCAGTGTCTGGTCCGACGACGAAGTGCACAGGACTGGACGGTTCTGGAAAATGACGGCAAACGTTTGCTGCTGATTGCAAAATATCAGTCCATGATTGCATAGTCAGTCAGGGTACCAAGTTCAGTTGACTTAAATGTCAAAAGTAAAGCACAAAGTGCACAGTACACTCATGAGTGTCGTTAGGGGGCGTGACAGAGTTGCCAACAGACCATCCGAGCTAAAAGGTTGACAGGATTTTTTTCTCTCTAATTACCCGGCCTCTATAAGTTCGAAAATAAGTGGGGGACACCATCTTCCAATAAAAGCGGACGATCATGGGTAATATTGGATAATAGTTGGCGCTCTCCGTCCGTTTGCGACAAACACACACATTTGTTGGCAGAAAAGCGTTTAATGTGGAGTGTCAACGCCCCCTGAACCCCGCCCCCTCCTCTTCCTCCTCATCTAGCTGCCCCTTTCCTCGACCCCTACTCTCCCCCTCTGCCCCCTCTCTTTCCCCCACCTCTGCCCCATCCCCCCTCTTCTCCTGCCCCATCTTCCCCCTCTTCGCCCCTCTGCCCCCGCCCCTAGCCCCCTCCTTCCTCTTCTCGACCCTCCTCTGTCTCCTTCCCCCCACTTCCAACTCCTCTACCCCCCTCCTCGAGTGATGCCTGTGAGTGCACTTATGGCGAAATAATCCCCACCAGAGAGTCATTTGCGAAGATATTGTTGCAGCAGATGCGAAATTTGAATTTAGGCAATTTTACGTGTTCAAACAAATTTGAATTTAAAATTACATGCTGAATTTCAATTCTGGACAAATTTGCTTTCCATAGCCACGAGTGTTATTGGTTCTAGCCTGGTCCTAGCCAAGCAGTTTGGACTCGACCTAACACTTACTCAGATACAAAGTCGAAGGCTGCGACCAAATTACTTGACTACGGCTGAAAATAACACTTCCATATGAAGTGGCTGCAACTGCTTCAATAGGCGCGTGTGTAATGTTCAGCAATAGCCAAGTACGTCATTGTTCTTATTACGTAATATTATACAAAGTCAACTTATTAAAGTATCCACACGCACACGAATGCATCCAAAATTCCCTATACATCCCAACTTAAACGATATGACAAGATTACAATTCGTGAGAGACGTCTTTTGTCAGACAATTTCAACTTCAGTTCAAGCAAATTCAAACAACGAGCACACGTTTTCGTCCCAGAGTATTCGATTTCGTCTCGTCTATGCCAAACCATGTCATTCAGAAATCAAATTCGTCTTATTGATTTATATAAGACGAATTTGATCTCCGAGAGCTACAATTCGGAACAGCTTAGACGAATTTGATCTGTAGCGACGAATATTCTTGACCCACTGATTAAAGAGTGTGACCAAACTTTAAAATTGAACGGTAAATGACTATATTGGTTTTGGTTAAAGCTTTGGACAATTTTCTCTGACGAAATTGAATGTTAGAGTTGGTGAATTCGAATGATAAACGTTTTAAAATAGCCGGGAAAACCTATAGTAGTATTATTTTTTTTTTCAGTTTTAAAATAGGAGGAACTCTCTTGCGATTACCTCGAACTCGTTTTATTTTTCTTGAAAATCCGCATGCGTGGTTTTCCAGGAAAACGGTGACGATGTATGGTACGAAAACCGTTTGTAGCAGTGTGCCAAACAAAATGTACTGGCACTTAATACACACAAGTTTGACACAATTTAACACATCTTGGACTTGCCGGTGCCTGATGGAAGTCTTCTCAGTCAGGCATCCGCGAGGTCACAGTTAGGATCTGAAGTACATAATCGTCTCGCCCTTAGTGCTTGGTAGATCAAAGCGCCCTTAGTGTCAGGCAGATCAAAGAGTAACTGCACTTTAATAAGAAAACACCTTTAAAACAATCAGAAATACACTTTTGTAACGATAAAAGTGTCGTCAAACATGCAGTTTGATGTTGATTTTGATGTTAGCCAAAAGTATCATTTTTAAGACTGATTAATAACCGCTATGGCCAAACAAAAAAGTCTCTGGTTTTTGGTATGCGCGCGCGTCGCCGTAGCCATGCACGTCGGCAAAATGAAAAAGGTTATTTTTTTTCAATAAAAGCTGATGTCTCAAACCCGCCAAACTCACTGGTTTGACTGGAATCCTGCTGCTGCACAATTTTAACGTGTTTTAAGATGGGGTTATGATCGAGAATAAGCTTTATGTGGCCTCTCTGGACTCCCATATATTTGCACTAAGTTTAGTCGGGCACCATTTGTAGTCATCAGCCGACATTTGAAGCAAAAAAAAAAAGAAAAAAAACAGGTAAAAAAAAAAAGCCGCGTCGGCGCACCACTTTTTGGGCAAGCTCCATACATGAAACCGGCGATTTTTTGGGGGGCCTATGGCAACGTTTTTTTTTCTTATTTGAACAAAGCTACTCACTTTACAATGTACTGTAGGAATATTTTAAGTCTTCGAATCCCGCTAGTAAAGATAGATACCCGCCCTCTTGTGACATTTGGTTGTTTGTTATAATCATATTTCAGCTCAATTATAACAACCAGTTTTCTAATTAAGTTTTATAGATTACGCACTTTGACCTCATTAAAAGTTGTACATTATTGGTTTTCCAAAGTAATGAATGTAAACAACGTTTTCTGCAAACCAGTTTCTACCGAATATACATGAAGTAATAACGAATAATGCAAGTTTTCGGATTTATTAGAATCTGGATATAAATTTGTTTAATTCATTGAGGTAATGTGGAAATACACGTTAGCTAGCTGTATGTACATGCTCCTAGTTGTTTTTTGAACCATTCTTTTTTTAATCGGGCATGAACCTATGACAGTAATTAGTAAATAATTTTACATAGTGGACTACGTATCCAATTCAGGAAGTGCAATTGTGCATTAAACGGATCAAGCAGTGTAACTATTTAATGCGTCCTTGAAAATGCACCTGCAGACAACCATCAAATGAAGCAAATGAGTCAAGGATTTAATAAAGAGTAATAGCAAAGCCAGAACTTTGAATGAGGCAAAAATGGACCGGTGTTATATAATGGCCTTCGTTTCAAAAACCACTGAACCGAATCCAACATAAAAAATCACATAAGAAAGCAAAAGGTTTGTGTTCATGAATTTTATGATTGAATTTGAGGAATTCTATAAAAATTTGAGAATGTTGATACGTCCTACATGCGGACATTATGGGGGACGCCATGTATACTGCAGTTTCAATACAACTTGTTAAATTATTTTAAATTATATATCCAGTGTGGCTTGTGTCATTTTGCCCACACATCCAAAGTTTAACATCCAAAGTTTATTTTCTGTTATGAATTATTACCTTATTTGCCAATTACTTCCAAAAATAATGACTGACACGCTTAAAAATAGTTCGAGTCGAGACAATCATTGATAAAATTAAACTTACAATATTGTTCACCAGCAAACAACTGATATAATTTCAAGTTAAACGCATCTTGTCAATTTCTATTGCAAATTGATGTTTCAAGAGTTTTGAGACGGGTCATGGAATGATGTTGCGTATAAACTACCAAGTGTCGCGCCAAGTGTTTAATATACGTATTTTCAGGTTCATTGCAGACTGTTATGCCACTACCCAGCTCTCCAATGACATCGCATCATTCAAAGACAGATTCATTTGTAATCGAAATAATTTTCAACGTAATGGCCTAACCATAGCAAAGTTTAGTCAATCGTTGGAAAATTGACATAAATTCCAATTTCCTTGAAAAACGCGGGTACGGGAAAGCGGTTTTATGCTGGATGACATCGTTGGCATCACACCTTGTGAAAGATCTTGACTGAGTACAGGTCAGCCACTGCCAGCTGCTGCCTGTCAGCTGTGAATGTGATTCCACAGGGAGTGTACAGACCCTGGGCCACGCAGCTGACAAACTGACCTGTACAGTCATAGTGGTGAATGTGACCGGTGTTGACGAACTCTGTGGCAATGACTGCAATGTAAATACCCGAATTGTTGCTGCATATACCCTTGCAGTATTTCACTGGTTTACCGCCGATGGTTGGTTGGATTATGGCAACTGGAAAAGCATTGCTTTCAGAAACCGCCACTATCGCTAGTAGTCCCTCTTCAATATCACTGATCACAATCCAACCATTGCTCATGACAGCCAAGTAGTCGGGTCGTATCTTCACTGGCATGGTGTGTAGGATCTCACCATTCCTGGGATCGAGCTCAGTCAACACCTTCCTTTTCCTATCACCCACCACGATGTTGCCATTCGGCATGACAGATACGCTCGTAAGCTGCACCTCTGTCTTGCCAACCTCACTCTCCTGTAGTGTATCAAAATCACGTGCTGGCTTGGTGTCCCTATTGTAAACCATCATCTTGCCGTGGTAAGCACACACCCACTGATTCGATACAGAAACAACGTCATCTGGAAATCAAAATAAATATGGAATAAGATCAATCAGATAATTGAATAAGTAATTACTATTAGATTATATTAAATAATTATTATCAATAAAAAAAAATTATGACTGAGAGTCAAGTGATTCTGATCCAATAATAAAATTCACTCTGAGTAATTTAATACGCATAACGGAAAGTGAAGAATGGGAAAGTTAAATTAGAGTTTAATTAGAGGGGTTTTGATCCAAAACAACTTGTTTCGGCAATAGACTGGCGGTCATAAAATATGGATGTCGTGTATAAGGTCAGTACTCCTGTTGTTGAATTATTTACCTTAATCGTTTTCATCAATATAGGGAAATATTTTGGGGTGTAGATTTTTTTTTACGTGACATCTTGTGACACCAGATGGCGCTCTCTACTTATCTAGCTACTTCTTGGGATAGTTTCCCAGTGAGTCCAGACTCGAATAGTGACTTGGGTTCTGTTAACATTTCAGTTCCCCCTTTTATTGTATTTAAATGTATTAATAATTTACCCCTAACATCGCATTGACAAAGCACTTTCAGATGATTTTATCGCGTTATTTGAACAGGACGACATGGAAAGTGAGGATGAGGACCCTATTGTCCCCCCAGTGGTCAAGTGGATAGGCGATAACATAATGACAGGAATTAATTGATTTCGGCGGCATGCAAAAGCGACTCTTATGCCTCCACTAAAAAAAGGGTGGGATTTTACGCAAAAAAAAAAAAATACAGCAGATTGTGTAATGTTTATGGTTAATGGGGGTAGTGCAGAACCAACCGATTGGAGGACCAATGAAAGTATGTAATTTATTGGTTATCTTTGATTTAAATCTCAAAGCAGTTTACTTTAGAATATAAACTTGAGAAAAACCGAGACGTGCATGTAGGTACCAATATGACATGCATCTATGAATGCCGTTGCCTACTGAAGACATTGACGCTACTTATCTAGACAGTTCTTTGGATATGTTCACAGTGAATCCTCGTTTAAAAAATAACTTGGGTGCTGTTCACTTTGTCAGGTCCTTTTTTTTTACTTTTACCGCACTGACACAGCACTTTTAGATGATTTCAGCAAACTATTTGAAATAGAAAAAAAATATGACAATATGGGAAGAGAGCGTTTCTCCAGTTGTCAAGTGGACGTACGATAACATAATGGCAGAAAAACAATTATTTCGGTGGCATGCAAACGTGACTTCAACGCCTCGTTTAACACAATTGTGATTTTGCGCAAAAAAAAGAAACATACAGCGAAATATAGGGGTGGTGCGGATCAGACCAATTGGTGGACCAATTAAATGTACATGTATGTACTCTACTGTAAATTTTGTAAATTTGATTTACATATTGTAAATTTCATTGCAGTTAACTTGAGAAATTGAACTGGAGCAAAACAAAAGTATAAAAATGGCATGTACATGTATACGTGTATAACTACCAATGCCTACTGAAGACATTGACAGGTAAAAACAACTCACTTGCATTGATCAGGATGGAGCTCTTGGTTTGTCCATGGCTGTTACAGATTACTACTCGCTTGTTCCTCCAGTCGGCCACTGCAATCTCGTCAGGTTGAGCAGCAGCAGCAATGCCTCTGGCTGATTCAAACTCCCCTGCACCACTCCCCTGCTTGCCGAATTCATGATGCAGTTCCCACTTGTCTCCTTCCTGCTCCACTTTGCCCAAATCGATGTCAGCTGTCGGACTCTTGTTGAACCTCAGATACCAAAGTTTGTGATGATACTGTGGAAGATGCTGATTGCTCATCTTTGTCAAATCTTTGCTGATCACGGGGTAGAGTGAAAGGAAATCGGAATCCGATGCACTGCTCGTTAGTTCGTTGCCGGTTTCCAGTGAATGCCTCTTTCTCTGCAGCATGTCACTCACTGTCTTCTCATGCTCATGCAGTGCCTTATTTTGCCTCTGTTCCTGGCTTTTGATCTCAAGAAGGAGTCGTTTTTCTTCAGCTCTAACCTGTGCTATGAACTCAGCAGCTCTGTCCTGCACCCCCTTTCGGGCCTTCACCATGTTGTGCTGGACTATCTTCTTGGCCTCAATAGTGTCTTGCAGAGACAACTCGAGGCCTTGTATGTCTCTACCTAAAGCAGGCAAGCCCTGCTTCAGTGACTTTCTGTATTCTCTTGAAGCCGTTCCGATGGCAGTGATGTCATGTGTGGCAGTGGGATGATCAACAACTGTGCAGCCTTGGCAGATCAGCTCATCACATGTCTTGCAATAGAATTGCTTCAAACCGTCCTTGTGGTTGTGGCATTTGTACTCGTCGTGTTTTCGTGCCACACCGACCTTCCCCTGACGAATTTCATCTAAAGTCGGTACCTCATGGTGTGCTGATACTGGGAACCGCAAGTGCGCCTTACGGCACGTCGTACAGATATTCTTTCGACAGGCGAAACAGTGATACAAGGCTTCGTTATCCTCGTCGCATGTCTCACAGAAAAGCTTCGAGTCTACTGAGCATGCTACCTTCTCCTGTAATTCAAATTCTTCAATCAAACCTGCCAAATGGAAGTTGGTCCTGAGGCCGTGTATGCCAGACTGGGGAAGTGCCGTCTCCTGACGACAATCAGGGCAAGGGAACGTTGGTTTTCTTCTGTATCTGCCATCATGGTTTTTCACCAGACATTCCTCACAGAAGCTGTGTAGGCAGTCCAGTACTTTGGGTTTTTTGTATTTATCTGTGCAGATGCTGCACTCAAGATGAACGCCAATCTTCTCAAACGCAGAGCCTACCGATGCCGCAGTAGCCATCTCTGTGAAATGTAAAGAATATATTCCACATCATGCTCCAGGGTAGTAAAATCAATCGAATTTGTAATGTGTGGTGGAATCTTGGTATCTTTCCCTTCGTTCAGTCTTTCAAAAAATTGAGATCTTACAGCATCCTCTTTTTAAACTGTATACACGGCCATAGAAAAAAGGGTGCACGAAACGAAATGGGCTTACATGTGCCCTAATACGTCCATGAAAGACTACAACTTAAAGTTTTGCATTTAATAGAGCAAACCAACAATAATATACATATACAAACTTCTGCCTAGATTTGTATTCAATTCAGAAGGTACTTTTTGATTTAATAGAAGCACCGGGTACTTAAAATATCAATCGCAGGCTTATTATCCGATACTATCATTAGATATTTAGCCGAGGGCGTATTCTTTTCTTGCAACCCTAAGTGATCAAATTGGATCCCATTTTGGAGATTTATTTGTACTAATAAACTGCGAAAATGCCAAAAATGTCCATGTTAACCTGGTAAACGGTCACCCTTGTTGGCAGTGTCCTAGTGTGTTGAATTATGTACGTGATGACTGTAGAGAGCGAAAGTGGAAAAACACACTGTGAGATTATTTGGGCATTATAATTTTCTCCATTATTTAATAATCAATCAGGGGTGTAAATCGCTGGGGTGGATGGGGGTATATTCCCATCCCCACCCCACTTTTTGGGGGAATTGGGCTATTGGATCAAACCTCCCCACACAATTGTTCGTGGTGAGAAACAAAAAAGCGGACTTTGAATTTAACCAAAATGACTTCAATAGTACTGTAAAAGGGAGAACAAACACAAAAGCTTTAAATGTGCCATTTTGATGTAAGGTCAAGAAGCGTAAGTATACATAAGTTGTACCTTTGAACAGCGCACCCTAGTGTCATGTGGTGTCCAGCATGTGGTGCCCCCACCCCCGCGTTTCTAATTGTCACGGACGGGCAATTGCTTGATTTTAGTCACCCCCCCCCCCCCCCCCCCCCCGTCCACGGCACAGATTTACGCCACTGTGTTCAATCAAGTAGTTTGTTGTCTATGTTACTTTGTTTTTACTCGGTATATTAATTTGAAAAAAGAGGTGATAAAATGTTACTTGTCAAACAATGAACGTTTACCTGGGTTAAGGGTGGTTTCATTGTGGCAGATTTTCAGCATAACAATTAGGAAACGATTTCTTTGTCAATGAAAAAAACCATTTAAGACTAGGTTTACACTATGTTCCCGGCGGTCACGGCAGCCCCATTTACCCGAAACGTAGTGCGCCGTGATATTTTGGCATTTTTTTTTCGTCTCCGTAGTCAAGTTGTGTTAGGTCCTGCTAAGTCTATTACGGTATCCGTCATGGGCCGTGGGGGAAAGGGGCTGCTGAGTTCCGGAGGCTCAAAGGCGAACTGCGGTTCGGCCCGCGGTCTACCACGTATACCCAGTACGTTCCCTCCCGGCCTGTCACGTTCTGATGGGGTCCCTCTGGGGTCCCTCACGTTCCTCACGTTCTAATCAAAGTCTGACACGTTTTCGCGTTCTGTCAAGGCTTTCTACGGATAAAACGTGTACGCCGGGCAGCTTCGGAGCAAGTTTGTTCCCACGGTATGAAAAGAAGGCCTCCCAAGCAATAGCAAACATTGTATGCTTTTATACTCCCTCCCAGACCGCGCTCGCCGTATCAGACCGTAGTAGAACGCAACTCGCCGCATCGCACCGGGCCTGTAAAACCGTCACACATATGGACGCGCCGTGATTGAACGCGACGAAACGGCTACCGTACACCCTAGCTTGCCGTGAGAAACGAAGCAAAACGCGACAAAACGCGCAGCAACCGTTACAAAACGCCCGCTAAACGCGGCAGAACGTCACAAAACTTGGAAGGACCGGTGAGAAGCCGGGAATGCACATGCTTCCCGTCCCACTACGGACCGTCTCCAAGTTTTGTTACGGCCTATCACGTAATGTCACGTTTTGTTGCGTTCACCCCGTTTTATTACGGCCTACTAGGTTTCTCATCCGCACCGTGACTGCCGTTGCAATTTTGTTGACAGTTTAAAAATCTGGCCCGGCATCCAAGGCAATCACGGACTGTCACGTTTGCCCATCCCGTCCCCCGGCGTTGTCTCACGTCCATACCGTTTTGTCCACGGTGGCCAGAAACGTGATTTTCCGTGGCCGCCGGGAACATAGTGTAAACCTAGCCTAAAGGCCCTACATGTATATGCAAAGATTCCTATGGCTACAACATACATATAGTATTCATTTACATGTAAGTTAGATTTTGCTTTTAAAAACTGCGTGATTTTTTTTTCTTTGACTTGAAACCCTTAATTAAAATGCATTTTTACATGCATTGACATACGGGTAATACTATTACAACATATCTGTGTTGGTTACCCTGTCCTTGGTCAAGAGATTCTTCATTAAAAACCATCTGTCATGAGTTCTTTGTGAATGCCTTAAGTAGGTTATGCGCATCATAGCATGCACAATGTACCTCAACCGCATCGCTCAGGTAAGCTATTTGCTTTCAGGGACAAGTGACCCTTGTGCCAATCTTTGTTCCTTTCTTTGTAGCCAGGTACATTTCGCGGGTGTTATCTGCATTCAGGCAACTGCTGATTTTAATTGGTGTATTTTTGGCACTATTAATGTCTGAATATATATAGGGCAGCAATGAACTGTTACCTGGTTTTCTGGCATTTGGATTCAACATCTTTTTTAGGGAAATATATCTTTGACATGAAAGAATCGTCAAAGGTTTCTAAAGTTCTATGATGTTGACCCTACTAGCTGAGGGGCACTTTTACTCAAAAATGTAAGATGTATTATCAGTCTCACACGCAGGGTGTATTTGTTTGGGGTGGGGGGGTATGTTGTGGTTTCAATATGTTTTAGATTGTTGCAATTTACTCGATACGTTAGCCATTGGTTCCTTTGATGTAACTTAATGTAGAACGCTAGAACCATGAAGAGGTTTTGACTTCTTTATCAGTTTTTCGTGAATTGTTTTCAAATTTCGCAAAATGGTTCAGTATAGAGAAGGACCAAGACAAGGGTATCACTGTGGTAATTTTATGTAAAAGATAACAAAATATTTGAAGCTTTTCCCTGCGACAAAGCGATCCCTACCTTATATTAAGTCTGGTCCGATCCAGTGAGGAAATGTCTACACGGTGGACAAGTGGGAACGATGATGGCCAGAGAAGGGAGCCTGTCAAAAAAAGGAACGAAACTGTGAAGAAAGTTTTTACATGTCATTTTCAAAACAATGGAACTCAGTGATGCATGATCAAAGGTATGCATCCAATATATCAATGGAAAGCTCTCATCCGGGGGGGGGGGGGACCCTGCATAACACATCCTGGTTCATATATGAAAATACATGTCGGGCTGGGGTGGTTTGGGTTAATCTAACCCCTACTACGAAAAAAAAATAAGGAACTAGAGTAGAACAGACAAAACCACATGTACGCTGTCATTAAGAAACAAATTAAGAATAAGAGGCAAATAAACTGCAATAAATGGGCTTCATAAAATCTCGGTATGTTTTAAATAAATGACTTTTGAGAATCACTTCTACAGCTGTATTATTTTTCATGTCAACTTTCGACTTGATTACAATGCCTCATACACGTCAATTCATGTTCGTGCAAGAAACTTATTGTATGTGCATGTATGGACGTAGATCCCACATAATGCAGGTGGTCTATACATGACAAGTCACGTACACAATTTTACAGATAATTTGATCTCAAGTGCTTTGTTTGTTACAGTGTATTTACTCTCTGGCGAGTACACGTATTTGAATGTGCACGTGTATTTTGGACCTGAGAGTGATATGTTTGTTGAACACTGGTTCTTTCTGGCTGTTTCTCTCTTTCATATTTAACTTATGTTGTCGCCTAGGCGACTGGATGAGCTTGATTTTGTTTTAATATTCATAACACTTCAACGTATAATGCTAAGAACTTGTGTACTCGCAATTTAGAAAATGCAAACGAGTGGATCTCATTATTATAACTTCATTTTCCACCCACTTGGCTGTGCGGATGGCCTGGTCCTCAAGTTTCTCTTGATTGAAAACGATCGATACGTTCATGTCTAGCACGTAAAATGTACACTGCTCAGGTATATAGCGGCAATTAAAAGGGCCGGGTTATTTTTACCATCTCTCAGCCGGGGGGGGGGACGGATTCCGCCCCCCCCCCTAAGATCTCGGCCATCGAGTGATGAAACATTTTGAAACTCAGTACATGCATAGAACAACTCTTCCTAATCATATCCAAGAAATTTCTTGACTATAGGTCAAAGGGTTTTGGAAATATGGCTAATTAACTATTCATATGTACCAATGGCAATTCTGCTCTGTATACACGACGTAAATGGGAAAATTCAGTTTTCACGGCGCGTAGCGCGGGAAAAATTTTCGCTACGCGCAACCCGTGGTCCGATTTTTTATGTTTTTGGTATCAAAAGATGCGCAAAGCTCGAGGCTAAAAATTCATAACAGCTCGGGTCATGAAACAATTTTTTTAGAGGCTATCACGAAAAATGGGTTAAGCGACCTTTGTGCCCATCTTCGTTCCATACTTTGTGTAACCCTTCATACCTTGAGTGGCTGTTATCTGCATTCAGGCAGTTTGCTGTATTTACTAGGTGTATTTTTGGCACTATTAATGTCTGACGTAAAATGTGGGGGAGGGGCTGAGGCTGGTACCATCTGTTGATGGGGGCGTTGTTGAAAACCGACGATTATGCACACTAACGGCCAATATATGGTGCTTGACAGGACGAAACATGTACCACATTTAAAAAGGAACCGCAATTGCCGATGGCACAAAATAGGGCACAACGTCTTTTTAAAGGGGCACTTGTTAACACAAATGGGGCAATTGTTACCCCAAAGGGCACTCTTTACAAATATTAGGCGGGTAAGTGCTGGTAACAAAAGGGCAATTAAATGGAAAAGGGCAGTCTTTACAACATATTGCTCCCCCCCCCCCCCAAGCTGGCTAGGCCTATGCACTCTATCCGTTATTGGAAACATCATCAAAGAATTCTGTACATATTGTTAACTTTCCCGCTGGTTCTTTCTAGAACATCAAAAACTTACCAAAATGAATTGTCACTGCACCATGCAAACCTTCGAAGGTAATACAGGAAGGCCTTCCTATATTACATTAACATCGAATACAGTGTACATGTACATGTATGTTGAACAGCAGTGTTATAATGTCAAAACGGTGTAATTTCCACAACTGTTCACAGTCCTTACCTTCGGTACAGTTTGATGCGAGCGTCTGACAAAATCAAGAGAAATTCAGTGTCTGGTCCGACGTAGCCTTGTTCAATGCGGTCTCTCGGCTTTTTGTCGAAGGGAGATAATCGGGCCCTAGCATCCACAATCAACGCGGTTACGTGCGTGTACCACCGACCCTTGTCCGTGCGTGTACCACCGACCCTTGTCCGTACGAACGGTTCGGTACTAACACAACCAGCAAGCACACACACGTGAGTACGGACTGTACGCATGGTGTAATAAGGCAGTAAACGTAGGCCTACTATGTTCTGCGTGTGGGTGTACGTACGTACGTACAGTGTACGTGTGGGGGATATACGCGCCGCGTGGCCTGTCGAACGACCGCCTTGTTGGGTCTGCAACTTCCGGGTTTAATGTCTTTCTTTACTTTTTCGTCCAGTTTTGGAAAAAAATGGGCGGGCTTCAGGTATGCGGGTATGCCGTGATGATTATGTAGGTCGTCTTGGACCAATCACATGAAACAACCTTCCCAATAGTATGATTAATTCATTTTTAAGCTGACCAATCGTAAGCTTCACAAGAATCATGTGACGTCGCGCGGCATGCATAATGCATTAGTCATCATGGCGTCTTCCATGTCTTTTTAGCGAGAGCGAAATGTTCGTCACTTTTTCAACAATTTGACATTGATTCGAGTTTTTCGGCTCGTGTAATGAATCTATTTGAGTGGGCAACGATCGTCTAATGACAGCATTACCTGCAGAATTCGTTGGAGCCTTCAATACTGCTTCGGACAGACTGGGACTGAACGACTTTCACCCACAGCAACGGGCCGCCATTGCAGCGTTTCTTCGCGGATGCGACGTGTTTGTTAGCCTATCGCGGGCTGACCAATGAGAATTCAGTATATACGCGGGGGTGGTACCTCATTACCTCAATAGGTTTTGCTGGGTCAACTCAAAACCATCAAGGCGTTGGGTTACGCGGACAAGCTCATGCATGTACATGTACATGTACTGTGTGTGCATGGCTGTTGTACGAGTTCGTGTGTGATGTACGTGCGTACGTACATGTACATGTACAAGCATAGCCTTGCTGTATGGTACAAGTTACTTTCTCGCAAGCAGCGTACGGGCATCGATATGTGCACGCAATTATGCCTTGCCAAGTTGATTAGGGATTTTCTTATCGGCGATTTTTTTTTATCGGCGAATCGATAAGCCCAACGCCTTGGTCAAGGCTAGGTCCGACGACGAAGTGCACAGGACTGGACGGTTCTGGAAAATGACGGCAAACAGTTGCTGCTGATTGCAAAATATCAGTCCATGATTGCATAGTCAGTCGGGTACCAAGTTCAGTTGACTTGCATGTCAAAAGTAAAACGCAAAGTGCACAGTACACTCATGAGTGTCGTTAGGGGGCGTGACAATCCGAGCTAAAAGGTAGACAGGATTATTCCCCCGATTACCCGGCCTCTGTAAATTCGAAAATGAGTAGGGGACACCATCTTCCAATAAAAGCGGACGATCGTGGGTAATATTAGATACTAGTTGGCGCTCTCCATCCCGGGACATTTTCAAACGGACACACACATCGACAGCAGAACGATTAATGTGGAGTGTCAACCCCCTACGCCCGCCCCCTTCTCTGCTCCCGAATCGGCCCCATTCCTCTGCTCTCTTATCTGCCCCCTCTTCCCCCTGCCCAATCCCGCTCCTTCCCCTGCTCTACCCTGCTCTGCACCCCTCTTCCCCTTCTTTCCCCTCCCCTTATTCCCCTCTGCGCCCCCTATTCGCCTCTCACCCCTCTGCTCCCACGCACCCTCCCTCCACTGCTCCACCCTCCTCTGTCTCGTATTGCCTTTTATCCAGTTAAAACACTGCATTTATGTGCGCAAGCCGTTTTTTAAACAGTTTGCAAATACACTTTTTGTAGCCCCTGATCAGACTGACAGGTTTATTTACCCGCAAGTATGGAGCGATATTGCAAAAACATTAAAATTGTCATTTTAGGGAAATTTTTCTTAGTGTACACTTCTCTTTGATACACCCTTCATAGAAAATTTTTCTAGGAATGGAGACAAGAACAGTTTTCTTCATGTTGTTTTAATTACATAAAATTGTCTTTAGCAGTGCACCAAACAAAATGTACTGGTACGCGTTTTGGTTTTGTTCATACACACAAGTCTGGTTTGACACAATTTAACACATCTGGGACTTGCCGGTGCTGATATCAGTCTTCTCAATCTAAAAGTGTTCCGTGAGGTCACAGTTAAGATATGAAGTACTAAATCGTTTCGCCCTTAGTGTTTGGCAGATCAAATAGTAACTCCACTTTAATAATTAAAAAAAAAAACCTTTAAAAAATTAGAAATACAATTTTGTAACAGATACAAGTGTCGCCAAACATGCAGTTTGAGTTATAAGCTTTCCAAAGTAATAATGTAACGAATGTACACTGGACATGTTCTGCAAACTATGATTTTGATGTAAGCCATAGCAAAATACAAGTAAAAAGCAATCACTGTCAAGACAGATTAATAACCTCAATGGCGTCAATTGAAAGATTTGCTTTCTTATATACACAAAGCTACTGAATATACAGGTAGTAATAACGAATATTTTAAGTCTTTGAAACCCGCTAGTAAAGACAAAATTCGCCCTTTGATTGTGATTTGGCTGTTATTGTTATAATTATGTTTTAGCTCAATGTAACAACCAGTTTAATAACCAAGTTTTGTAGTTTACACATTTTGACCTCATTCAACGTTGTTAAATATAGTTTTCCAAAGTAATACATGTGATGAGTATAAACAACGTTTTCTGCAAAACAATTTCAATGGAATATTCATGTTTTTAGCTTAATATAACAACCAGTTATATAATCAAGTTCTGTAGATTACGCATTTTGACCTCATTAAACGTTGTTACGTATAGGTTTTCCAAAGTAATGAATGTAAACAGCATTTTCTTTACAACAGATTTTACCGAATATTCATGTAGTAATAACGAATAATTTAAGTCTTTGGATTTATTAGAGTCTGGATATAAATTTGTTGAATTATTTTAGGTAATGTGGAAATACACATGTAAGCTAGCTATATGTACATGCTAGTAGTTATTTTTGTGAACCATTTTTTTTTAATCGGGCATGAACTTATGACAAAAATGAGTAAATAATTCCACATAGTGGACTACGTATCCCATACAGGAATTGCAATTGTATGCCTACATTAAAGGGATCATGCAATGTAATATTTTAATGCGTCCTTGAAAATGCACCTGCAGACAACCATCAAATTAAGCAAATGAGTCCAGGATTTAATAAAGATTTCAAAAACCACTGAACCGAATCCAACAAAAATTCACATAAGAAAGCAAAAGGTTTGTGTTCATCAATTTTATAATTGAATTTGAGGAATTCTATAAAAAAATTGAGAATGTTGATATATCCTACATGCGAACATTGTTTGGGGACGCCTTGTATACTGCAGTTTTAATACAACTTGTTATATCATTTTAACTTATATACATTTGTGGCTTGTGTCGTTTTGACCACCAATACAAAGTTTATTTAATGTTTATGTTTTATTACCTTATTTGCCAAATACTTCCGAAATGACTGACAGGCATAAAAATAGTTCGAGTAACAACCTTTGAAAAAATTTCACTGACAATATTTTTACCTATAAACAACTGATATAATTTGAAGTTAAATGCTAATTGTCATTTTCTATTGCAAATTTGACGTTTCAAGAGTTTTGAGACATATGTTGTTGCGTATAAACTAAAAATTGTTTCTCCAAGCATTAAAAAGTACGTATTTTCAGATTCATTACAGATCAACTGTAATGCAACTATATACCTACGCAGCTCTCCAATGACATCGCAGTCATTCACTTCAGAAACAGATAGATTTGTAGTCGAAATAATCTTCGACGTAATAGGCATAAACACAGCGAAGTTTAGTCAATCGTTGGAAAATTTGACATAAAATTCCACTTTCCTTGAAACGTGGGTGGAAAGGCGGTTTTATGCTAGATGACATTGTTGGCATCACCACTTGTGGTAGATCTTGATTGAGTACAGGTCAGCCACTACCAGCTGCTGCCCGTCGGCTGTGAATGTGATCCCTCCGGGGCAGTACAGACCCTGGACCACACAGCTGACAAACTGACCTGCACAGTTATAGTGGTGTATGTGGCCGGTGTTGACGTACTCTGCCATCACTGCAAGGTAGATACCCGAGCTGTTGCTGCATACACCCCTGCAGTATTTCACTGGTTTACCGCCGATGGTTGGTTTGATGACGCAGACTGTAACAGCGTTGCCGTCAGACACCTCCACTGTCTCTACTAGTCCCTCTTCGTCATCACTGATCACAATCCAACCATTGCTCAGTACAGTCAGGTAGGCAGGTCGTGTCTTCACTGACATGGTGTGTAGGATCTCACCATTCCTGGGATTGAGCTCTGTCAACACCTTCCTCTTCCCATCACCTATCATGATGTTACCATTCGGCATGACAGCTGCGCTCATGAGCCACACGTCTGTCTTGCCAACCTCACTCTCCTGTAGTGTATCAAAATCACGTGCTGGCTTGGTGTCCCTATTGTAAACCATCACCTTGCTGGGGTCAGCACACACCCACTGATTCGATACAGCAACGACGTCATCTGGAAATCAAAGTTAATATTGAATAAGATTATTCAGATAACTGAATAAGCAAGACCAATGTCAAGTTTTATAAAGTAATTACTATAAATAAATCTATTTCTGACTGAGAGCCAAGTGATTCTGATCCAGTAATCTTGGATTCACGCTGAGTAAATTAAAACGCATATGGAAAGTGAACAAATGAGAACGTTTAATGTTTTGAGGGGTTTTGATCAAAAGCGTTTTTATTCGCCAATAGAATGGTGGTTATAAATGTGGATAAGGTCGCTCCAGCATTTACCTAAATTATTTCCATCAGTATAGGGACATGATTTTTGGGAGGTGGCGCTTTCTACTTATGTAAATAGTTATTTGGATATTTTCCCAGTGAGTCCTCATTCGAATACTGACTTGGATGTTGTTAACTTTTCAGTTCCCCTTTTTATGTGATGGGGGGGGGGGGGGGCGGTGCTATAATATTATGTCTTTCTTTAAAATGTCTTTTTCTATTATCCATTGCAACTAGTGTTGTACATGAGAGTGATATGCATCGCGTCCCAAAATACCCGCAACAGTTTTTGCGAGGCTCTATCATCGCCGCATAAACGTGTACCGCCATTATTTTTTTTATGAACATTCATTTAAAGCTTGAAATCTTAATTTGCCACTGGTAATTATTGGTTTGATTTTTAAAAGGTTTTTTAAATTATTCATGTCAAAAACAAACTCAACCGGTTTCAAGGAAAATCAATCATGCGAATTTGTTTCTAATGTGGAAATGCTTCATCATGTTGGTGATGAAGCGATCTCGTTGTCTTTTAGTTTCTGCCTTTTCTTTACGTTCCATGTAGACTACATCTTGAATAAAAATCACAATATCGTTCTTCGTTCCAAGTTATTAGCTGTTCCCAATTTCAATTGGGAACAGCTCTTGTTTTCGTTAAAGTTTTTTTTTTTCCTTTTTTTTTTTTTAGCTGTTCCCAATTTCAATTGGGAACAGCTCTTGTTTTCGTTAAAGTTTTTTTTTTTCCTTTTTTTTTTTTAGCTGTTCCCAATTTCAATTGGGAACAGCTCTTGTTTTCGTTAAAGTTTTTTTGTTTCCTTTTTTTTTTTTTTTTTCTTTTTTTTTTTCTTTTTCCACTTTTCCCATAGGTTTTGTACACGTTTTTATTCTACAAGCCACTTTGGCAATTATTTTAAATCCGATCAACTTTAAACTCAGCATAGTTATTAACCATCATCTGAGGATGTATGCCGAAACTTTTCGTCATGCTGACGTCATCACGTGATTTATTATAGAATTTTGAATATTTAATTTTTCCCATAGACTTTGTACACAGAAATTTTTAAAAAAATGTCAATTTTTAGAGGGCATTTTCGACTCTTTGCCAGTTATTTATTTACACCAATCTTTGTCCAAGCAAAGACCCTAATTCAAACAACATTGTGTAATGATGACGTCATGATGACGTCATCCGGTGTTTATTTATAGGCAATTAAATTGTGACAATTTTAATATTTAAAAATGCATAAGAAATCAACCGTACGCGTCCGCAGCATAATGTTGCCGGCAAGTGGTAGAATAGGTTAAGGTCTTTATTTTATTCAGTGTGCGTGAAATCACGTGACCTTTGCTTCCGGTCGAAAAAGGCCAAAACCGGAAGTGGCTTATTATTTAAAAGTTGTAATAGATATGAACTTGCTTTGAACGGTGTTAGTCTCTTGACTGATAGTATTCTTCAAATCATCTACCGATGACGTCATGCAATCTTCGAGCGCCCTCTAGCGACAGGTTGAAAAATAGCAAAAATGTATTTTGAATAGATGTCTGTGGCGAAGTTTGTCGGAATCAGCTAAATATTGGTGTATATGATGACCTTGACCCACTTAAGACGTGTGCACATTTTTAGGTGTATGACGTCATCAGACCGGAGGTTATAATGAAAATGCCCTTTTTCCTCAGAAAATTCCTGAAAAATCAATCCGTACAGATATAATCTTGAATCGCCCATTAAATGATAGCATAAACATTTGCCTCAACAGTGCCAAGTTCCCAGCTTGTCAAATTGTTCACACAGTTGACGCGACGTCGGCAAAAAATTCCCTTGCCCAAGTTGCGGTAGAGAGCTTTAAAACGTGCGCAGGACTTCCACAATGTGTATAGCACGTACACGTGGCTTTGAAACGTCGTTCAATGTACATTACGTCCCTTCATTCTCGCCAAAAGAGGGCAGTACATAACTTTAATGGTTGTACTTAAGGCACAGAGCCTTAAGTTTTATGGGATCAAAATAAGGACAGCTGCGCGTCACCAAAAAAATATAACGGCACACCGTAAAAAGTGAATGGCGCCCCCATTCGCCTATCAGTAGACTTGTCTCAGTCATTTTTGATCTGCGTTAGGGGAAGTTGGACACATGCATTTTCAAATATATATCACACGTTTTTATTCTACAAGCCACTTTGGGAACTATTTTAAAGATGTATGCCGAAACTTTTCGTCATCGTGACGTCATCAGGGGTCACGTGACATCTATTTATAGATTCAATTTTTACAGCCTTATAACTATAGAACTATTTGACCAATTGATCTTAAATTTGGTAGGTATACAGACAGGGAAGTGTTATAAATTAAAATTGATATGTCAAGGTCACATGACCTTCACTTCCGGTTTTACCGGAAGTGGTTATTTTAGACCCCTATATCATATCTCATGAATTATTAATCTGATTGGGTTGAAACTTCACATTGATACGAAGCTATATTGACAGATAATTATATTGCATCATTTTTTATACTGTGCACTTAATTATTGTTATGTTATGACGTCATTAATATTTAATGAGGCAATTTTTTCAGTCCTATAACTATAGAACCATTTGTCCGATTGATCTCAAACCTGGCAGGTATACAGACTGGGAAGTGTTACACATGAATATTGGTATATCCGGGTCATGTGACCTCTACTTCCGGTGTTACCGGAAGTGTTAATTTAAGACCCTAATTATCATATCTAATGAATTAGAAATTTAATTGGGTTGACACCTTATATTAGTATTAAGCAACATCAAGGATAAATATGTAGCATTATTATTAATGGGCAGTTTAATGTTTTCATGTTATGACGTCATGAATATTTAATGAGGCAATCTTTATAGTCCTTTAACTATAAAACTATTCGACCGATTGATCTGAAACTTGGTAAATATATAGACCGGGAAGGGTTATAAATGAAAATGTATATGTCAAGGTTTCGTGACCTTTACTTCCGGTTTTTACCGGAAGTGCAATTATGTAAGATAATAATTTCAATTTTAAAAGTTAGAGATTTTTGCAAAAATCATTACATTATTTTCTACTATCCAATAGACAATCAAAAACAAGTTGGGAACAGCTCTGTGGTTGTTCAGTTACAACCACATCTAGTTTTTCTTTTTGGCTTTTCCGCAAAGTTGCGGAAAAGCCTTTGTTTCTCTACGAATTTTTTTTCTTTTTTCTTTTTTTTTTTCCTCTTGGGACTTCCAACCAAAATGCCATAGACTTTGTGCACGTTTTTTCTAGCAAACACTTTTGGCATAAAACAAAGTCATATGACATCAAAACTTAACATAGTCACAGAACATATAGCAAAGGTCGTTCGCGAAGATAGACGTCATGATGACGTCATCATGGGTCACGTGACGTCATCATTCATGTGCATATTACAAAGTCCTATATCTACAGAACTGTTAGTCCGATTGAGTTGAAACTCGGTATGTAGGTAGATCGGGATGTGTTATAGACGAAAATTGAGGTGACGTCATCATGACGTCATCTTGTGATTTTATATAGATTTTTGAAGATTTGGACCTTTAAGCCATATCTCACTAACGCAATATGATAAATTCAAAATTCTTTTTGTATTAGGTTCGCTGGGCAATAGATAAATGCACAAAATTTGGAAAAATGTGTGACGTCATAATGACGTCAGCAAAAATGCGATTTTTTGAAAAACATATAAGGGAATGTCCGATCGTCTTGAAACTTGGTGGGTGGGTAGATAATAACACTAGTACACACAATCTTGAATGACGTCACGATGACGTCATCGGTCGATTTTTAAAGATTTTTTTAATATTGCCAATTTTATTCTGCTTAGAAAATTTAACACTTTTATCAATCCGATTTTTTTCAAACTTGGTACGGACTAAAACCACCATAAAATAATGAGCACTGCCAAGTATTGTTACGATGACGTCATCATTAGACATGTGACGTCATCGTTAACTTGTATATTTTAAGCCCCTATATCTCATGAACAGTACGTCAGGTTGGGTTGAAACTTGGTATGGGGTAGGCCGGGATGTGTTACAAATAAATATTGAGGTGACGTCATCATGACGTCATCGTGTGATTTTATATACATTTTTGAAGTTTTGGACCTTTAAACCATATATCACGAACCCAATATGTTAAATTTAAAATTCTTTTTGTATTAGGTTTGTAAGGCAATAGGTATATGTACAAAATTTTGAAAAATGTGTGACGTCATGATGATGTCATCAAATATGCGCTTTTTTGAAACACATATAAGATAATGTCCGATCGTCATGAAACTTGGTGGGTGGGTAGATAATAACACTAGTACACAACATCTGAAATACGTCACGATGACGTCATCAGTAGATTTTTTTACGATTTTTTTAATATTGCCAATTTTATTCTGCTTACAAAATTTAACACTTTCATTAATCCGATTGTTTTCAAACTTGGTACAGACTAAAACCGCAATAAAATAATGAGCACTGCCAAGTATTGTTACAATGACGACATCATTAGACATGTGACGTCATCGTTTGTATATTTTAAGCCCCTATCTCATCAACAGTAATTTAGATTGGGTTGAAACTTGGTATGGGGGCATGCCGGGATGTGTTACCAATAAATATTGAGGTGACGTCATAATGACGTCATCTTGTGATTATATATATATTTTATATATGACAAATGCAATATGCCAAAATCAAATTTCCATTTGAATGAGGTTTGTTAAACAAAACGTAAATGCACACAGTTTTGCACAAAACAGAAAAACATGACCTTAATTTAAAAAAAAACATAATGCGGAAAAGCCCTATGTTCTGTTGCAAACAGACATAGACCTCTAGTTTTTTTTCTTTTTCCACTTTTCCCATAGGTTTTGTACACGTTTTTATTCTACAAGCCACTTTGGCAATTATTTTAAATCCGATCAACTTTAAACTCAGCATAGTTATTAACCATCATCTGAGGATGTATGCCGAAACTTTTCGTCATCGTGACGTCATCACGTGATTTGTTATAGAATTTTGAATATTTAATTTTTCCCATAGACTTTGTACACAGAAATTAAAAAAAAAATGCCAATTTTCAGAGGGCATTTTCGACTCTTTGCCAGTTATTCATTTACACCAATCTTTGTCCAAGCAAAGACCCTAATTCAAACAACATTGTGTAATGATGACGTCATGATGACGTCATCCGGTGTTTATTTATAGGCAATTAAATTGTGATAATTTTAATATTTAAAAATGCATAAGAAATCAACCGTACGCGTCCGCAGCATTCTGTTGCCAGCAAGTGGTAGAACAGGTTAAGGTCTTTATTTCATTCAGTGTGCGTGAAATCACGTGACCTTTGCTTCCGGTCGAAAAAGGCCAAAACCGGAAGTGGCTTATTATTTAAAAGTTGTAATAGATATGAACTTGCTTTCAACGGTGTTAGTCTCTTGGCTGATAGTATTCTTCAAATCATCTACCGATGACGTCATGCAATCTTCGAGCGCCCTCTAGCGACAGGTTGAAAATTTTCAAAAATGTATTTTGAATAGATGTCTGTGGCGAAGTTTGTTGGAATCGCCTAAATATTGGTGTATATGATGACCTTGACCCACTTAAGACGTGTGCAAAGTTTTAGGCGTATGACGTCATCAGACCGGAAGTTATAATGAAAAGACTCTTTTTCCTTAGAAAATTCCTGAAAAATCAATCCGTACAGATATAATCTTGAATCGCCCATTAAATGATAGCATCAACATTTGCCTCAACAGTGCCAAGTTCCCAGTTTGTCAAATTGTTCACACAGTTGACGCGACGTCGGCAAAAAATACCCTCGCCCAAGTTGCGGTAGAGAGCTTTAAAACATGCGCAGGACTTCCACGATGTGTATAGCACGTACACGTGGCTTTGAAACGTCGTTCAATGTACATTACGTCCCTTCATTCTCGCCAAAAGAGGGCAGCACATAATTTTTACGGTTGTACTTAAGGCACAGAGCTTAAGTTTCATGGGATCAAAATAAGGAAAGCTGCGCGTCACCAAAAAAATATAACGGCACACCGTATAAACTGAATGGCGCCCCCATTCGCCTATCAGTAGACTTGTCTCAGTGATTTTTGTTCTGCTTTAGGGGAAGTTTGACACATGCATTTTCAAATATATATCACACGTTTTTATTCTACAAGCCACTTTGGGAACTATTTTAAATCTGATCAACTTTAAACTCAGCATAGTCATTAACCATCATCTGAAGATGTATGCCGAAACTTATCGTCATCGTGACGTCATCAGGGGCCACGTGACATCTATTTATAGATTCAATTTTTACAGCCTTATAACTATAGAACTATTTGACCAATTGATCTCAAATTTGGTAGGTATACAGACAGGGAAGTGTTATAAATGAGAATTCATATGTCAAAGTCACGTTACCTTCACTTCCGGTTTTACCGGAAGTGGTTATTTTAGACCCCTATATCATATCTCATGAATTATTAATCTGATTGGGTTGAAACTTCACATTGATACAAAGCTATATTGACAGATAATTATATTGCATTATTATTTATACTGTGCACATAATTATTGTCATGTTATGACGTCATGAATATTTAATGAGGCAATCTTTACAGTCCTATAACTATAGAACCATTCGACCGATTGATCTCAAACCTGGCAGGTATACAGACTGGGAAGTGTTACAGATAAATATTGGTATATCCGGGTCATGTGACCACTACTTCCGGTGTTACCGGAAGTGTTAATTTAAGACCCTAATTATCATATCTAATGAATTAGAAATTTAATTGGGTTGACACCTTATACATGTATTAGTATTAAGCAACATTAAAGGATAAATATGTAGCATTATTATTAATGGGCAGTTTAATGTTTTCATGTTATGACGTCATGACTATTTAATGAGGCAATCTTTATAGTCCTTTAAACTATAAAACTATTCGACCGATTGATCTCAAACTTGGTAAATATATAGACAGGGAAGGGTTATAAATGAAAATGTATATGTCAAGGTCTCGTGACCTTTACTTCCGGTTTTTACCGGAAGTGCAATTATGTAAGATAATAATTTCAATTTTAAAAGTTAGAGATTTTTGCAAAAATCATTACATTATTTTCTACTATCCAATAGACAATCAAAAACAAGTTGGGAACAGCTCTGTGGTTGTTCAGTTACAACCACATCTAGTTTTTTTTTCTTTTTCCACTTTTGCCATAGGTTTTGTACACGGTTTTATTCTACAAGCCACTTTGGCAATTATTTTAAATCTGATCAACTTTAAACTCAGCATAGTCATTAATCATCATCTGAAGATGTATGCCGAAACTTTTCGTCATGCTGACGTCATCACATGATTTATTATAGAATTTTGAATATTTAATTTTTCCCATAGACTTTGTACACAGATTTTTTTTGAAAAATGTCGATTTTCAAAGGGCATTTTCAACTCTTTGCCAGTAATTCATTTACACCAATCTTTGTCCATGCAAAGACCCTAATTCAAACAACATTGTGTAATGATGATGTCATGATGACGTCATCCGGTGTTTATTTATAGGCAATTAAATTGTGACACTTTTAATATTTAAAAATGCATAAGAAATCAACCGTACGCGTCCGCAGCATTCTAATGCCGGCAAGTGGTAGAGTAGGTTGAGGTCTTTATTTCATTCAGTATGCGTGAAATCACGTGACCCTTGCTTCCGGTCGAAAAAGGCCAAAACCGGAAGTGGCTTATTATTTGAAGTGGTAATAGATATGAACTTGCTTTCAACGGTGTTAGTCTCTTGCTTAATAGTATACTTAAAATCATCTACCGATGACATCATGCAATCTTCGAGCGCCCTCTAGCGACAGATTTAAAATTTTCAAAAATGTATTTTGAATAGATGTCTGTGGCGAAGTTTGTCGGAATTGCCTAAATATTGGTGTATATGATGACCTTGACCCACTTAAGACGTATGCGAAGTTTTACGTGTATGACGTCATCAGACCGGAAGTTATAATGAAAAGACCGGAAGTTATAATGAAAAGACCCTTTTTCCTTAGAAAATTCCTGAAAAATCAACCATGGCAGTTTTTATATTACTTTTTACTTTAATTGTCTATTTATGGGTAGGTCTAAAACATTTCAAAGCTTCGAGGCAATAAGCAAACTCGGACATGCCCTGCGCACGCTTAAAACTTCAGGTTGACAATACCTCTGCTTTAAAACATGCACAGGACGTCCACAATATACATGTACATGCACGTACGTTGTACATATCGTATGTCAGTCAGCCCGCGCGCAGCGCACGTGTTGCTGAGGTCAAATCCTGTCCACAGTGACCGTTTTAGCCGATTTCCGGCTAACTTTGACAGATTTTATGTTCATGCATAGTCAGAGACGTATTATTGATAAAAACAAATCATAATGCAGAAAAGCCCTATCTTCTGTTGCAAACAGACATAGATCTCTACTTATATGTCTAAGGGTCCAACAGATAATCAATATTGGGAACAGCTCTGTGGTTGTTCACAACCACAATTTCTAGTTTTTTTTTTAATATACAATTTACGTGCCAGTATGTACCAATTCAAAAAGCGCGATCAAAGTGTGACTCGCGTTTTCATCTGATGTACCGCATCATCGATTTTCCTTGAATAATTTTTAAACTCTTTCGAACAGCCAACCAATATTACTAAGGGATAAAGTTCAGATTTCAAGCTTTACAATGGTATAAAGATAATGACGGTACGTGTTTCCGCGCCGACGCTATAGCCGACGCAAAAAAAAAGTTGCAGGTTTTTGGAGACGCGCTTTACATGCCGATTTATTAATAATTTACCACTAACACCGCACTGACACATTGCTTTCAGATGATTTGATCAAGCCATTAAATGGGAAAATAAAGTTATAAGAGGTCGTGGAAAGTGAGGGTGGGGACCCTGTTGTCTCCTCAGTGGTCAACCGTCAAGAGAATAGACGGATAACATTTATTCCGGCGGCATGCAAATGAGAGTCCAACGCCTACCCCATTGAAAACAACTGTGATTTTACGCCAAAAAAAAAGAACATACAGCAGACTTTCCAATATATTTGATTAATGGGGTAGTGCAGATCAAATCGATTGGAGGACCAATTAAATGTATGTACTTAGTTCTCTGTCATTTAAATTTCAATGCAATTTACCTGAGAATATGAACTGGAGCAAACAGACGTACATGCCGGCAACACATATAATGACATGCATTAATGAATGCCGTTGTGACGCTCTCTACTTATCTAGACAGTTATTTGGATATTTTCACAGTGAATCCACATTCAAATAGTGACGTGGTGCAGTTCACTTGTTTTCAGTTTTTTTTCTTTTGTTTTTTAAATCCGCACTGACACAGATGATTTGATCAAGCTATTTGAATTAGAAAATGAAGTTTAATGACGACATGGAAAGTGAGGATGGAAAAACCCTATCGTCTACCCAGTGATCAGTTGGATAGACGATAATAGTACAAACGTGACTCCAACGCCTCGTCTAAGATAAACATACATACATGGGATTTCGGGGGAGCCTCAGACCAATTACAGGACCTATTAAATGTATTATGTACTATATTGGTTCTTTTTGGTTTACATATTGTTAATTGCATTGCGGTTTAATTGACAGATTAAATGGAGCAAAAACAGACGCAGCCACCAAAATGGCATGTATCTACAGCCCTACATCGAAATGGCTTGTCTGTATAACTCCCATTGCCTACGAAGACATTGACAGGTAAAAACAACTCACTTGCACCGATCGGAATGGAGCTCTTGGTTTGTCCCCGGCTGTTGCAGATTACCACTCGCTTGTTATTACAGTCTGCCACTGCAATCTCGTAAGGGTCAGCAGCAGCAGCAATACCTCTGACTCCTTCAAACTGCCTCTCACCACTCCCCTTATTTCCAAAGGAGTGGTACTTATCCCATGTGTCTTCCACCATCACCTTGCCCAGATCGATGCCAAGCTTCTGATTCTGCACGAAGACGGGATGCAACGTCAACCCCGCAGCCTTGGGACATGGTAGAACTCTGAGCTTGGCCACATCTTTGCTGATTACGGGATAGAGGGAAAGTAGATCACAGTCTGATGCGTTACTGGCGACGTCTTGGGTTGTTTGTAGGGAATGTTTCTTGATCTGCATCATGTTACTCAGTGTCTTCTCGTGCTCATCCAGCCGCTCATTTTGCTTTCTTTCCTGGGTTGTGATCTCATCCAGGAGTCGTTTCTCTTCAGCTTTGACCTGTGCTATGACCTCAGCAGCTCTGCCCTGCACCCCCTTTCGAGCCTTTGCCGTGTTATCCTTGACTATCTTCTTTGCTGTAATAGTGTTCTGCAGAGACCACTTAAGGCCTCGTATACCTGTAGCCAAAACAGGCAAGACCCTCTTCAGCGACTGTCTATATTCTCTTGAAGCCGTTCCGGTGTCAGTGATGAAATGTTTGGTGGTGGGATGATCTATAACTGTGCAGCCTTGGCATATCAGCTTATCGCATGTCTTGCAATAGAATTTCACGCCCTCCTTGTGTTTGGGGCATTTGTACTCGTCCGGTTGTTTAGTCACGCTCACCTTTCCCTGACGAATGTCATCAAAACTTGCTATTATGTGGTTCTTTAATGTGGGAAATTGCTGGTGTATCTTACAGCAATCCATGCAGATATTCTTTTCACAATCCATGCAGTGATCTTTAGCTTCATTTCCCTTGTCACACACCTGACAGAGGAGCTTTACTTCAGCTGAGCATGCCACCTTTTCCTGTAATTCAAATTCTTCAATCAGACCAACCAAATGGAAGTTGGTCTTAAGGCCCTGTATGCCAGACTGGGGAAGTGCCGTCTCCTGACGACACACAGGGCAAGGGATCTTGGGTTTGTTTTGGTGTCTGCCATCCCGATATTTTACCAGGCATTCCTCACAGAAACTGTGTAAGCAGTCCAGTACTTTGGGCTTTTTGTATTTATCTGTGCAGATGCTGCACTCAAGATGAACGCCGATCTTCTTAAAAGCAGAGCCTACCGATATCGCAGTAGCCATCTCTGTGAAAAATAAAGAAAGTAAGTTATTGTACATGGTGCTCAGAGGTAGTACAATCAATCGAATAGTGACATTTGTAATGTATGGTGGAAACTGGGTATATATAATTTCTTTGTTCAGTCTATTCAATAATTGACATCTTGCACCGTCCTCTTTTTCAAAAGAATAAAACTCTGCATGACACTTCCGGCCAATATACACGCCAGTTTTAAGCGTGCTTGTTTAAAATCGGCCAAACACATTTCCTTGCTCAAGTAGATTGTTGTCCTACATAAAACTTTGTTTGTACTCTATATATCAGCTTTGAACTAAGACCACGTGCTTGTCAAAAATGAACATTTACCTTGTTTTGGTGGTTGCATTGTACCATTTTTACATTTTAATTATAAAATGACTTCTTTGTTAAAATAATCTTAGATGATTTTAAAAGTTCCCAGATGATTGGCCTTTTGGCATTTTGCTTTTCAAGGGATATGAAGTTTTATTTCAGAGGTGACTAGAAATTCTAACTTTGAATGACTAGTGTCTACCTTCGTATTGATTCTTAGATGATCCAGGGGAGTCAATTTACGACGGGCAATGACAAGCTGAAGCGCCACTGGGAAACGAGCCTAAATGAGATAAAAAGCAAGTGAAAATGCATTGTGTTATAAAACCTGTATTATATACATTGGATGGGACTTCAAAATATTTCATTAATCATAAATTTCAAACCATCATTTTCATCGTTAGGCTAACTAGGGAAGTGCAATCGTGCCCATCACAAGTCCATCACAAGTCTCAAGTCAAGTCTCTAGCGATTCAAATGAACTGTTACAAAAACATTCCTTTGTCATTGTTCATGCAGTTACTTGTGACTGGACTTGTGACTGGACTTGTGATGGACTTGACTACAACACTGTTAAATACATTAATTTAAGTTTGCATTGATACATTTCGTTGGCGAGAGTTGGGTTTTTTCCCAACGCTGGTATATACACCACTTTTCTTGAAAATGACCACACACCAGGTGCCATGATTTTACAGAATGCTTTAGACTGTCATTCACTACCAGTCCAGTAAGGTATTTCATTATAATTTGGTAATGTTAGTTTTTTGATGTTTGCAAATGTTGTATATTCCCTTTAAAGGACAAGTCAAAAAATACAAAAGGGGAGAAAACGGCTCATCGGCCGCTTGTGATCATTCTGTTCTGGCGGGGTAGGCTGGTTCCCACCCAACAATTATCGATAATAATATACGGACTGGGAGCAAGGCTGCTCGGAAAGGAAACAGAGAAATCTTTTTTTTTTTCAAATAAAATCCTTGAAAATACACCTGCACTGTGTGTCCCATTTTAACCTTGTTTTCTATTTTCATATTGCCATTTTAAGGCCATTTGTGTGCCCTCTGGGTTTTTATGCTAATGCTAAGCTCCTTATTCATGATCAATTTATGATTCCGGTTGAAAGTTGACAAATGTTTAGACGTTTTCAGAATCTCATAATCATTTCATAGTTTCTTTTGACTATGATGTACGAGTCAATAGTAGATGAAAATTAGAGACTTGACGAGTATAATGGGAATGAACATCAACATTCCGGATGAAGATTGAATTTATAGAAGATGGTAGGCCTAAGGTACAAGAAACAGATAGATACATGAGGGACCCAAGCTGATCAAAATAAATATCTTTAACTTTCAAAATCTTGTGTTTGAAAAACTCCATGTGTCAAAACTGTAATTTCCACATTTTTCACAATCCTTACCTTTGGTACAGTTGGATCCCAGCGTACGATATCTGACAAAATCAGCAGACAGTCAGTGTAATTCCAACAAGGAAGTCACAGTACAGGGCGGTTCTGGAAAATGGCGGCAAACAGTTGCTGCTCGTTGCAAAATACCAGTGCATGATTGCATAGTCAGTGGGGTTTACCAAGTTCAATCGACAGGTATTTCAAAAGCAAAGCACGAAATAAGTCCACTGCGCAGTTCACTCAGGCATGTCAGGTGCGTCACTAGACTACTTTGAATAGGGGTGTGACCTCCATTCAAAGTTGGCCTCCATACATTGAAAGGGGGCACCATTTCCAATAAAATTCCTGTTGCACTTTAAAACCGGAGCAGTGTGTTTCGCAGGCACATGCAGTGTGTTTGAATATGTCTGAATTTTTATTGCTCAAAGGAGTTCGTAAGAAAATGATAAGCATAGATGAATACATTTAGGTCCTAAGTGTATAATACAGTTTGGTTTTCATTTCTGTAGTGAAATGTTCTCTTTTTTTATGGGGGCGGGGGATGTTGTTCCATTTGCAGGTTGTCTTAAAAGTAAAATGAATACCATGTGCATAAAATAGCAATATTTTTGCCACTCAGAGAACAATATACGTGTACATAATGAGATCTGAATTGAGCATATGCCCTTTTGTATATCATACATGTACTTTTTTAAACGTCGGTGTTTAAACGTCGGTGAAGAGCAAAACCCAATTTGATCTATCACCCCGACGCGAAATTCCATCTTATAAATATAAGAGATCTGGAGTTTTTTTTAGAACTGCAAAAACGCACCTTCATTGACGTAATAAAGCAAGGTTTCGGTTGCAAGTCCTGCCTGCCAATGTTCATACGTTCTGACTTGCGCCCTCTGGTGGCACAATCCCCAGTTTATATATTTCATACACTTTTTTTTGCAGTTTCAGTTTTAAATGGTCTCCGTTATGTGTACAAAATAGTTAGATTGCAGTTGTAGTATTGAATTTTTTTTATTGTGTACCCGTTCTCGTTGTTCACTTTTTTTTATAGTTTATATTTTAACTAATTATATTTCTTAGCTTTTGATTTACACATTTTTATTACATTTCCTGTTTGGTTTTTAAGTTTAATTTTCAATTCTTTTTTGTATTCCTTTGTGGATTTTATTTTTGGAAGTAGGCCTTTGTTTTAATCCATTTTTACTATATTCTACCCCAATATTTTTTATTGCCCATCCGATTTTAGCTTAGTTAGTTTATATATAAATATTCCTGTTCTAATATTTCAACGCGATTGTGGATTTTATATGGGTTATGTAACCTTTTCCACAACCCGCGACAGAAATGTCGAGGTAAATAAATATAATATAATATAGAATATATTGGGTGCTGCAATAGTACGTAGACAGATAAAAAGGTTCCCATTTTTTGTGGGTTTTTTTCTTCAGATGATGCACAAGCACCATTTTATTTGTCTTGCGTTTAACTGTTGGCATCTGTACAAATAGAGAAAAGAAAGTACTTTGTGGATTATATAACACTCGAATAAATAAATACTCACACACTGGCACACATGTATGTTCATATAGTGAATGGTTTGTACAAAGTAGAATTTATACAGTACATGAAACAAAACTTTAATTTGGTGTAAGATAGGACGGGTTGGGGGTTAGATCCAGACTTGGGCTATGTCCTAATGACTTGGCTATGGCGGTCGACAACAATGGGAAATGTGTCAATGGGAAATGGAGTAAGCCGCTGCCATAGACACATGTGAAATCGAAGCCATATAGCCAACTGTTTCTGCAGGATAACAACGTGTGATCAGATGATGAAAATGTGTCCAATCTCAATTTTTTGTTCTCTCTTTTTTTCATTTATCTTTTGTTTGAAAATACGAGAACAAAAGCCCCCCTCTTTTTTTCCCCAAATCTGGATCTGGCTTTCAAACATTTCCAAATAGTACTTCTTTATACACTGGAAAAAAAAAACAGACAATTTATAGCATTGCATTCAAATAATCAGTGAATACATTTTGTCCACAACAATTCTGCTCACAGGTTTTCCCACCAATTTGTGAACACATACGGGTGGGAAAAAAACATCCAAGACAGATGGCAATTTCGGGGATGATTACCTCATTACATATTTCCATGCAAACCAACATTTTTTAAATAGAGGGTAAAACTTGGAAGGGGAGGGCGTGGTCGACTGACACAGTTTTCAAGAGCAAAACTCCCCCTTACACTGCTCATAAAATGCTGATCTTCATTAGGAAGTTTCAGATATTTAACCAAATCTTTAATTTATGAAATTGTGAACTTGCAGTTATCCACTCAAATGGAACACTTGCAAAAGTTTTTTTTCAAGGCCACCCATGTCACCTGTCACTTTAAAATCAGCAGGAAGTCAGAAATGTTCTGGTTCAGTGGGGCAAAACCAAAATTTGAAGGGGTGGTAGCTTTTTGTTTTCTGGTAAGCCTAAATCTGCAAGTACTGTTCCACCTTTTCCAGTTGTTTTCGTACAATTAAACATCGTAAAATGTTATTTTTATCCCATTTTATCACTTGACTGTTCAGTCACTGTAATACAAAAGCAGCATCTAAATTATATGCCATTTAATAAAAAAAATAAAAAAATTGGTCTCAAAACTTAATTTTAGTTGTTTTATATTTCCGTAACTGAACTTCTATCACCCCAAATGGAATAAATCATCAGACAACTTTTGTTTGGCATAATCCAGAAATAAAACATCTCAATCCCTAATACACAAAGTCTGACTTTATGCTCATTTTGTGGCGACAGGTCATCGGTCACATGTTACTCTTTTGATAATTAAAGGGAATATACATCATTTGCTTTTGCTGTAATTTTCAGAAATGGATGGAATTGGGGGGTTGGAAATATATAGCAAATATAGTTACACTGAATTTTTTAGAGGTTTTGGGTTCGAAAATGCTATAAAAACCAAGAAAAACAATCATTTTCCTGTAGTCTGGTTCCCCTGACTCCATATAAGAAGAAACAGAGCAGTTTACATACATTGGGGAATTGTAAGGTCAGGGAACCAGTGTAGCTGGCTTGTACCCGTTCATAGGTGTGTAATCAATTGCAAACAAGTGCGATGGTCAATTGGGGCCAGTATTTGAAAAAAAGTCAGTTTTTTCCAACGCTTGGTCGGCCGACCAGCGTTGGAAATTGATACAAAAATACCACTTTTCTTGAAAATGAAAGTATACCAGTTGCCATGATTTTACAGGATGCTTTACACTGTCATTCACTAACAGTCCAGCAAGGTATTTCAAAATGATTTGGTAGTTTTATTTTTTGATGTTTGCAAATGTTGTATTTTCCCTTTAACTTATCGAACATAAATACGCATTATATCATTCAGCCAAACTTTGGCTGGCTGTGAACGAAGATAATGTGTATAACAAGTTGTCAAATATAAAAAGAAATTGCGTTATACTTCAGTTTCTATAAACTACGACTTAAACAAAACAAGTTGCACTGTCAGTTATTCATTTTTTTCCCTCAACTGCAACAAGTATATATAGATTTTGGAAACATTTCAGAGATAAAAAGTACTCACATTCAGCCTTGGAATTATACATACAGCCTTAAATTTTTGTTTTACAATAGAACTTTTTCTGAAGATTTAATAATTGTTTCGCAATTAAATATGTACAGTCTCAATACTTTTTTGATTAATACATAATCAACATAATATCATTTGGTTTTGAAGATGGAATGTAAATTAAGGCTGTAAATTGTGAAGAAAAAAAGGAAATAAGAACTTTTGCTAACTGCGACCTTAAAATCGTTTAAATCTCAGACCCTAGCAGTGGCCAGAATATTGGCAACGGCGCCCTCTGTGAGAAACGTTTGATCATGTGAACTAACATGGCCACCACGGTGCACCAACTGGATTAACTTGCACAAATTTGCATAATTCGATGCAGATTTTTAAATTTTTTTTGGACACTGCGTATTGGAAAGAGAAATTTTAGAGTGCATCTTTTTTTGCATATTATTAGCATCACAGACGGCATTATGCCATTCTTTTTAAAAAAAATTTGGTTCTCACTTCTGACTTATCCTACTTTCTGCTCCCAACCCAACAAAATAAAAACTTGTTTACTACCGCCGACCCTGTCTGGATCCTCAACTCACACAAAAAAAAAATGAAGAAAAAAAAAAAATGCCAATTAAAACCAAATTTAGGCAATCAGGCTCTATGTTAAAGCTGAAACAAATTTTTTTTACAGTGTAAAGCAAAATGACGGAATCCCAGAAGGTGTGAGGATGTTGCTTCTCATCTGTTACAACTGATAATGTAGTAACCAACTAATAATGTATCACCAATCGATAATGTCAGAAAAATTGACGGATGCTGTATCACTAACCGATAATGTAACAACAATCGACTGATAGTGTAGTACATTTTTACTACACTATCGGTCAATTTCTGTTACATTATCGGTTAGTGATACAGCATCGGTCAATTTGTGTGATATTATCGGTCGGTGATACATTATCCGTTGGTTACTACATGTACATTATCAGTTGTAACACTCATCACATCACAGGTCTATAGTATACCTTGACTGGTATGTCAGTATTGTCATCTGCCACTACAGCCACAATGATAACAAGCTGCACTGTGCAGATTAATTGGATTAATTGAATCAACTACAGGGTGGTTAAAAAAAAAGGACACCCACTTTTGACAGCGATTTCCACCTACTTAATGAACTTATTTTAATTATTTGTTCACATACATGTAGTAGTAAAGTATAGACCTTTAATCATGCATGGTGAGAAAAGCTCAGTAAAATTTGCAAAAATACTGATATTATGCTAATTTGAATACAAGTCACCAATATCAGTCTTGTCCACGGGTTATTTTATGTAAATTGAACATTTCCGTAGTTCATAAAACTTTAAAAACCTGCCTACCAAAAAATATTTTGCCCTAGTAACTTTTATTGAAGCTGTCCAATTATTCATGTCAGTGTTAAGATCATCTCCTCAATGAGCCGTCAGCTTAAGTTCATTGTTGCATAACATTACATAACATAACAATCAAATGTCATGCCCTTTCAAATGAAGCTCCAATAGCTGAGCTCAGTCAAGCGAAGCAATGTATACCTCCATGGACAAACAGGTTTTGCACATGAAATGTTCAAATTAGCATAGCTCATCGACAAAATGAGCAAATGCAATGATTGTTTCGTCACATTTGCTTAAAAGCCAGTACTTTAATAAGGGAATAAATGTGTGCTCCGGAGGTTTTTATCACTCTGTTTAATACCACTTAGAGTCTGGGTGCTGATAATTACCCGAGCCGGAGGCGAGGGTAATTATCAGCACCCAGACTCTAAGTGGTCTTAAACAGAGTGATAAATACCGACGGAGTACATATTTATTCCCATTCATAAATACCTTTTCGGCCAAAAAAAAATCATATAATTCGTTCAAAACATCCCGATTTGTTCAACAAATTCACTTTAAGCTTTTTGAAACATCCCTCCTGCAAAATAATGGAGTGTTCAGCTGGCGAGTAAGATGAAAACAACCCTTTTATGGAGATTGACGCGCGCGTATCATGTTCTACGCGATGTCGCGCAGAACGCACCTGGCGCGTTGCGTTTTGAATTTAGAACTATAAAATTCTAACTCCCTGGTAGTGTTGCGCATGCCTACGTGAGGATTGTGAACGTTCAACCAATGAAACGATAAGAGGCACTGGATTTTTAGGAGTCCACATTTTATTGTGACACTGGAAAAGTGTTTAAGACCAGCTAGCCATGTCTTTATCATCCGTTTAATACCGGCCACGTGACGGGCTCTCGACCAATAGGAATGGCTAAACTGTCTGAGGTATTTATGAATAGCTACTAATCGACAGTTAAAAATGATTTTTAGAAATAGGTGAAAATTGCTGTCAAAAGTGGGTGTCCTTTTTTTTAACCACCCTGTACATCCTGCCAAAGATGGCATTATTATTTTGTTCAGTGACATCAACTCATGATATACTCATAAACACAACTAGATACAATACGCACTTGGTATCAGTTCAGTTAGCCATTACTGGTGCAACAGCATTTTTTTCTTCAGATTTCTTCCCCGACCTACCACACCCTTCAGGCAAAAAATATGAGAACCATAGAAATAAAAAATGGATGCCCTAATGTATGGTAATTTGTTGGGATTTTGTTTTTGCATTAAGTGCAGAGAATGGAGAATTTTAAGTTACCGGTATCTCCCATGTTAGCAGAATTGTTTAAGTTCAAAGTTTTGAGTAGATTTCGAATAGAGAGTACAACCTTCAAAAACAAGGCACGGTTTTTTTTAGCCTCTTTTGATGAGTCACGTGCAAGCGAAAGATTTCAGCTTAATACCAAACCAAAATGTTTCCAACCTTTAAAAAAACATGTAAAGACAAACAGAACTTACAAAAATAAAAACAGACACAACAAACAAAGTTGAAAGTTTGCACTTTGTGGGAACAGCTGTTCTTTCCTGTGCGCATCCTCCCACTGGAACTAGCCGTTATCCTGCTCTACCCAGCCTACGATCTTCCCTTCCCAGCCGGGCAGAATTGCGTCATCATCTTCAACCTGCAATGCAAAACAAATACAATTTGTGTAAATACTTTTTTCTTAAGCTTGAACTCTTTTAGTCAATCAAGGCAATTGGAGAGTTTTCAGAAATGGTAGAAATTTACATAGAAATGTTGTGGAATTCAAAAGTTTATGCAGAATTTCTGCAAAGGAATTTCATGTCGGAGAAAAGATAAAGAGAACTTAAAGGTGCATACCCCATGCTCGGTTCTCCTAATAGATTTTCACATAGTATATTTGATTGTTTAAATGAAAAAAAACCTACTTTATTCCAACTTTGGGCATCTGCAACCCCCTGAAAGAGTGCTTAATAATTCAAATAACCTAACATTGGTGGATTGTTTTCATTCGATGTCTCATTCAAAAGGGAATAACTTTATATTGCCAGGATAATAGCAAAACAAAAAACAAAACAAAAAACAAATCTAGCACAGGGAATATATCTTTAAGAAATAAAAACTACAATCGAAAATCTGGCTTCCTTTTATTTATTTTTTGACTGACTTACTTCTTCCTTGATTGTTCCAAATTCTGGATCCAGAGCTTTGAAGTGATACCGGTAATTGCCTTCCCTGTCAAATATCTGCTTGAAATCTGCAAGGGTGACTTCACCAAGCCTATGGAATACCAACCAGGATATAAAGAATATAAAAGAGAACAATATCCATATACTGACCAGCAGCAGTGCACATCTATATGTGTTGCGATCAAGCTAAATAAGGCAAAGTTTGGGCAAGGAACATTAGTCGACTAGTGCTTGATTTGTGACGTACCTTACGCCTGCGCACTGAGAGCCACGTGCGAACGTCTCTCGTCAAACGCTGGTCAAAATGTCATCGCAAAACTTCTGGATCCTGGCTCTCTGCTAGCGTTATGAATGCGCGCAGCTATTGGTTACCAGCGAAGCAACCAGCCCCAGTAGGCTGGTTCCAAATAGTCGACTAGCGTAGTCAACCACCGTCGACTAGGCAGAGTTCGGGCAAACGTTAGTTAATCATTGGTCAACTATAGTCCTTGTGCGAAGTTGTTTGTCGACCCCGGTCAAAGGTTTTTTTTATTACCGATTTGAAAAGAGCACAATCTCAGCATTAATGCCGTGAAAACTGCATGCTGATACCATCTTTAGTTCAAAAATTATGAAAGTCGGAACACCAAGAGATGTGATGAAGTGATGTGATGAAGTGGTCCTATTTTGGTCTGAATCTCCAAATAAAAATTCCGGGCAAACAACTCATGTAGCTTGATCGCATCACATATTCCCTGAAATTTCAAATGTGACTTCCCAAGCCAATAGAAAACAAACCCAAATGTGAAGCAACACTGACAACAATATGAATGCTGTGCATATATTGATCAGGAAGTGGGGTACTAGTGCCATCTATGTGCCCTCAAATCAATAGGTCACCATGATGGAATAAATAGTGACAATGTGATAGTTTGCATACCCTTTCCCCTTTAGTGTACTTCATTGCTCGTCATGCCAAATTGACAAAGCTTTCACACACTACAGTGTATAGCAGGATGCAAGTCCTAATTCATAAAAAAAACATCCATGGGAGTGTTTTGAACCCCCCCCCTCACAACAAAGCATCAGGAGATAGTCGAATCAGCCAACATCTCAGGACCAGTAATTTTGCACTAGATCCCCTCAACTCATGGTGTTTTTGTGATTTACTACACCTCATAAATATTCATGATCAAATTGGAGCGCGTCATTGGCTGATTCCGCCGCGCGAAGTAAAAATGATACGCGCCCAGGAGACGTCATCCCGGTGAGTATCCAGCTCGCTGCCGTACGTTTTTTTTTTCTGGTAGCACCAAAAATTCCCTCTGGAACCCGTCTGTTGTTGTAATCTTGTACCTACTGCAGTACAGACACATTAAGGACTATTAAATTGACTGACTAAGAACTTGAATATCTTGTACTGAATAAAGATGTACAATCTACGAAGGCTGTTTTCGACAAGGCAGTGGGGCTACTACAAACGCACTTAACGCAGTGAGGCTTATAAATATTTATGAGGTGGAGTAAAACTAATACAGCATGAATTATTTCTGGAAAATACTTGGAATTACTGGGCCCTCGGTGTAGGTCAGCTTGACTACCGCCAGATGTGAACACCTCGGGACCAGTAATTCCCACTATGTCCCCTCAACCCATGGTGAATTTGTGATATAACCTACTTTTTAGGAATGGAGTTCATGAATGGAGTAACTGTCCTCTCGGTGAAGTACAAGACCTTGGTACAAGCCGAGGGGTTGCTGCTCGTGGAGGAAATGGAGGAGGCGCGGGGCTTGCCATCTGGGGGGTGGGGTAAGAAGGAGACAGAAACGATGAGGAATACTGACAGACAGCCCCAGACACAGACCGAAAAAATGTCAGGTTTAACCACGACTCAACTGAAACATGGGCAATTCTGTACATTTTGGGTCCAACTTTGTTTTTCCAGTCCCTGTCATATCTGACATCTATGACTTTTGCAATTCTGATGCACTCCCTACTGGAGTCATCCTCAAGAGATGATTATGAATAGCAAACTGCCTACTCAACAAATAACTTATTAATGGAAATCATTCTTACTTGGGATGGCAAATTACACATAGGACCAGAAAAAAATGTACACATACGGTGAGTCAAAAAAAGCGGAACCCAAAACCCCAAATGATCATTCATATTTAAACAAAATATGTAGCACCAAACATAATAATGACTGGAAAGCCAATTTCATAAGCTACTTTTAGATGCAAAAATTACTGCAATTGCTCAATCTGTTCAAAGAATATCACCATTTAAACACAATGACCCTAAAACCACTTTCATCCAAAAAAGTGATTTTAAGAATCGTCGTCACAATTGTCTTAAAACATCACCAGCGACAAAACCTCAGTTTAAAAGTGAAAAATATTCAACAAAACCCTTTTGAAGGCCCGTCTCACCCTGTACAATTGAGATGTCACCAAAAATGACAAGGACATTTGCAGCTGTGACATGTAGGTCATGACTTGACTTCGGGACTGGATATGACTTGTTTTGGGCATGTGACAGACAACTAGTTGTTCAGCCAACAGCTGGATTCGAACCCCTGACCATCCAAAGGTTTTCAACAATTAAATCAAGGGGCCTCTGGAATTTAACTGCCGACTTGAGTTTACTTACGGTTTGAGTGTTGATGAGATGAGCGATGGTTGAGTTCTTGTGAGTTACTGTCTGTTGAGTATCGCCTCGATAGGCTCTCTGTGGAGCTCTAAATAACACCCAAAAAGAACCATTTTGATTTCATCAACTACCATTTACAAGAGTACATTTGGGTTATTTCACTGTAAGTTGAAGGGCATGTGTGGTCACATGATTTTATTATTTCCAGGGATGGCAGTGACTTTTGCTACAGGGCCTGGAAGAAGGTACACACACACAAATTTATCGCAACACACCATAAACACATTGCAAAACCATTAAACACATTGCAGTATGTGACCCACTCCAGGAAAAGGTAATATAACTTGCGCTGTGCCTTTACGTGTAATGGCCAGCTTAACATTGAGAGGGTGAAATTTTCTGTCAAAATCCAAATTCCTTTTTTTTGTCTTAAATGACATCTTTGATACCTAGGGTATAAGGATTCATTCACAGAAATGTTGATTTCGATGAATACAGGGAACAAATAACCTTATTTTGTGTGCATTGTTCTCTTTTTTAGACATCCAAAACTATCATTTTAATCAATATGCGAATTAGCCAAAGATTGTAATCTGGTTTCAAAAAGTCTCTTCTTCCCAAAAAACATTGAAAATAATCATTGTAGAATCAATATCCAAAGTTTAAAAGTGATAGTAAAACAGAAACATGATGGTTGCTAAGAGATTAAAAGTGAGCTTTTCATGCCCAAGACTACAACAGAGACAGCTATTTCAAAGCCTGTTTTTTCAGTTGTGTAATTTGAACTCCATGGAACTAACGCAAGTTCGTTATATCTCCACAACGAGATGGGCTATAGAGGTGGGTCATATACCAAATGAAAGCTTACATTGTGGGCTTTCCAGTATTGTATATAAGTTGAATTTTATTTTTTACGACTTTTATCACCTTTTCCTGGAGTATATGTCTACTATGAACTTACAATTCACACATCAGTGTATTGAGCTAGCATGGTGATTGCCATGGAGCGCTGTGGTCACAATTTTGTTCACTGCGCACGCTACACAACAATTTATTTTTCCAGCCTGAGAAGGGATGGAATGTCGGAGTTTGCTTCCGAAACATGAAGAAGCCTGAATTCAGGCTACAGCCTGAAAACTGTCATCCCTGTTTCTCTGTAGCTGAGAGAGGGTGCTTTACACAAAGCCAAAGCCGCGTCCTAATTACATGGCTGGGACTTGCAATTACAAATGCGTCTATGAAAGCCTGCTGAAGCTGCTTCCCACAGACATGTGTTCTACCAGTCGTAACCACAAAATTCACACGCAACCTTAAAGCCAGAGTCCATCATATGCAGCTATCCCAAAAGTAACGGGGGTAATTATTGCTGAAAAACATACTTGGTTGAAAGATAGTAAGGGGACTAAACTCCCTGTGAAATTAATCTTTCTGGCAAGCTGTTATTTTGAAGTAATCAACGAAAGAAGGCCTTTCCAACGGTGCGTCTTAAGAAGCACCGTTGGAAATTCCGTTAGTAGTTCGTTTTTTTATTCGGCGAAGAGCTCGCAAGCATTGACATGACGCGCAGTTGCTATAATTCGTCGGATCGGTGCGCAACATCGTGACGCTGCAATCGGCTCAGTGAGAACGTGTCTCAGACGCTGAATTCAGGCCCAATGCAAAACATGATTCAGCAATTTTTGATTTGAAATCGAGATCCTAGAATGTTGTTTTTCTCGAAATGTACAGCTGAAGCTGAGCTGAAACTTCATCAGGTTAGTTGTTCAGCAACCTTCTTTAGATTTTGAGCACTTTTATTGCTTCAAACGAACCAAATGCACAAATTACAAATGATGGACTACACCTTTAAACTGGTAACTTAGCAGCCTGTGGTTCTTCTCGGGTGAGCCCCCCTCCCCCCCCCCCCCCCCCCCCCCCCACGTAATTTAAAAAAAAATATGTCCAACTTACAGTGTCGCTGTCTTTGTGTATGCCACGGTGTTTTAACATTGATAAATGGTCCATTAATGTACAAATACCCTGAAAAGAAATAATCACATAAAACATATGTTAATCTTCACAGTATTGAATTAACAAGTTAGCTTAATGAAAACAATGCATTATTATGTTTGAGTTTATATCATATATCTTGCTGTATGCAAGCGGTTCAAATGCCAAAACAACAACAAAATATGCTTTCAGATACGACACACATAACTCTCTTGCAAACTCAACTAGCACAAGTCTGTAGCTGAAACTTTTCATATTGCAAGATTTGTTAGCATTTCTTAACATTGCAAAGTGTGCGACTTGGTCGTTAGGACTAACCTGCTCTAGCGAGTCTAGAGAGTGGTGGTTGGGGTCATGGCTGCTCATGTTGGACCTCAGGCTCCGCAGGGAGCTTCGCATCGTTTGTAATTCCTCCGAGCCCTGCGAAATCAGCATAAACGTAAAGTCAAACATTTGCAAATTAACAAAAGTTTCAAAGGGGGTTTGGGAGAGTTCGTTTTGGATCCATGTACTTGGTAATTGGTTTGTTCTTCTCTTAAGGACTTCCACAAGGGAGTATAACTAGGAGGCCAGAAACACCGGGGCAAGCCCCTTCTCTTAGCGATAAGTGTTACTGGGTTCTTTTACTTGCATTAGGCTTTATACAACACACGGGACCTCCGGCTTAATGTCCCATCCGAAGGATGAAGCAAAATGGTTGAGTGCCTTGCTTAAGGGCACAAGTGTCCGGCCCGGGTTCAAACCCACGCCACTGTTGCCTCTGAAACACCAGAGCATGAGTCCGGTGCACCAGAGCATGAGTCCGGTGCTCTTAACCGCTAGGCCATGACACTCCACTATGTAGGTCAAAGTTCACCATACCTCTTTGAATGGGAGTACTGCGCCGCTGCGCATTCGATCTTCCAGCCTCATCAACTGTCTGTCTTGAGAAGTGATGTGAGCGGCAAGATTCGCCTGCAAAAAAAAATTGAAACAAATTCAAAGTCACTGACTGTACAATACAAGGCTTGCCTTGTCCAACTGACCTGAGAGTCTCAATTAAGGACAGTACTTATAATAATAATAATTACCCTGGATTGGACATTTGGGAGACATCCCCATAGACTTGTGCACAAAATGTTTCAAACTTCAATGTGCCCCAACCCAATATCCCTTGTCCTTTTTCCACGAATTTCGGTATGTTTACTTATTAGACCACGAGCAACAAATATAATCTTATTGCGACGATAAAATTTTGCCTCTAAAGGGGAGCTGTGACATTAGGGAGACATGACCTAATGACCTACATGTAAGTCTCCCATCGTGCGAAGAAATTACGATAACGTGTCTCTTTATTGGTACCATTTTATGTATAATATTAATAGTGGGTATTTATAAAGCGCGTGTATCTACCAGGCAGTGTTGGAGCAAAGGCTTTGACCCTCAAGGCCAAGGCCAAGGCCAAGGCTTCGACCCTCAAGGCCAAGGCCAAGGCCAAGGCTTTGACCCTCAAGCCTCGAGGCCAAGGCCAAGGCTTAACCCTCAAGGCCAAGGCCAAGGCCAAGGCCCTGTTTTATGAAATGACCACTGATATAGAACTAATTATAGTCACATGAGTGACACATCATCACGTAAGGGCGGATCCAGAATACAATTTTTTGGGGGGGGGGCAAAGAAATTTTGGTCCCCCCCCCAAAAAAAAGTGGGTCAAAAAATTACGGCTTTTTTTTTCGGGGCCCGCTTAAGGGCCCCCCCAAAATTTTTGGATTCGAGATGCTTTGTGGTGCGATTTGAGGCAATTTCTGACCATTTTAACCGATGTTTTTTGAGGTAAAGATGGTGGTGTACTCATTGCCTGCCTTTATTACGACGTCACATAAAAAGAGATGGTTTCGGGGGTTTTTTTTGGGGGGGGGGGGTCATGGCCCCTTTTGACCCCCCTGGATCCGCCCTTATGATCACGAATTGCTTGTTACGAAGAACAACATTTATTTAATTGCAATCAACATGCTCGCAAAGGCCTACACCGTTTTATGACTGCACTGTATCTATTAAAGTATAAGTTCAGGTCTTCAATATGGTTTAACTAAACAAAATAATGATTTACTTCTATATTGACACACAATTCTCCCAAGTGTAACAAACGGGGGATCCAAGAAACTGTAAACCCTTGGGAAATGTTTATTTGCTGGCCCAACATGGTCAGAAATATCAGCATTATCTAAAACAGATACATGCAAATCTTTAACACTTATCAGGGAGACATATACAACCAATCAGATCTATTCAATAGTTATATGCAATTAAAGTGATCATCTCATTAGCCCCACAAGTGTACGGAATATTTTTGCAGCAAATTAATCTACTACAATGGTAATAAAATGTGATGCTACAAAAGTGGAAGTGTGCCCAACACACAAATCTATAGGGTGATTCCCTCCTCCATGGTAATACGATTAAAATGGTGACAGCAAAATTTCGAACAGATTTATCTGGAAAATGCAAAAATCTATGGGCCTTGAAGAGCCTTGACTCAAAATTGCAAGGCCCTGAACCCTCAAGGCCAAGGCCAAGGCCAAGGCTTTTTCCCTCAAGCCTCGAGGCCAAGGCCAAGGCCCTACAATCCAGCCTTAAGGCAGCCTTAAGGCCAAGGCCCAGCATCAAGGCACTACATCACTGCTACCAGGACTAGTGCTCAAGGCACTGCATCATTATTACCACTGTTCATTGGGCCCATGAAACATTCCAAATACCGTCTAAGCTCCCTGGGGAGTATACAGCTCGATGCTGCCTGTTAGGCGCAAGGAAGCTAAATCAACCACAATAACCATCTCTGCCCTCACAGGTACCCATTTACTCCTGGGTGGAGAGAAGCAATGAGTGACAAAGTGCCTCGCCCAAGGGCACACACACCATGACACCAGGCTGGACTCAAACCAACAACCTGCACTCAGTCAGTCAGTGCATCAGTCAGCAACTCGGTCGGTCGGTTGGTCGGTCTACAATTTTCAACTGAGTATTAAACAATGTAACTATGTGACCATTTCACCCACCTCAGCCATATTGACGTTGTCCAAGCGTTGCGTCAGTTCCTGTAGCTGCGTCTGCAACCCGTAGTCTGTAGAGTTGGTCTTGTTCTCTAGCTGGTTCTGTAGCTCAGTCTACTCAACAATTAAAAAAGTAAGAAAGACGTGAATCCATGGTTCTTTGGCAAGCAGGTTTTTTTGGTCACATTAGACTTTGATATTGGTTCTCCTGCTCAGTCAACTGAAAACTGATACTGAGATTCATTGCTCAATTCCGGTTAATACAACCTTGCAGTTAAGAAGAAAAAAAAAATTCTAGCATCAACATCCAACTCAAAAATTCATGTTCTAACTTTTTAAAATAAGACAAAACAAAACAAAACAAAAAAGACTGAAAAACAAGACTCTGGTTCCTACTTCAGATACAAAGCGAATTTCGATGTCAGGAATTGTTTCCTCCAAAATAAACAATTAAAACTTTGAAGTATAACCACTGTTCGGAAACCGACAAATGTCTCTAACAGTGTTACATTGTCGTGTCCTCCTTTTGATATGGTCTAATTTCTCAGCGAACCTTGAATCCCTTTTACCAGATGAATGGCCAAACGTAAACTGGCAGTGACTCATTGCATATTCATGTGACCTTCAACCCTCCGACCCCCACTGACCTTGAAGGAGTTGAGTTCCTGCAGCTGCTGTGTCAGACTCTCTATCTGCTCCTGCTGCTGTTTGAGCAGGTCCCCCTTCTGGTTCATCTGCCGGGTCAGGTCAGAGGTCATGCGCTCCTTCTCCTCCAATCGCCTCTTGAGATCCGTCTGTACGATGCCAGGGGGAAAAAATATTCAAAACTTGAAAAAAAAAACAGGTGACAGTCAATGCATACTTGGAATGAATCAATGTGACATTCGACGGTGTTGTCTCGTCACAAGTTCATCACAACTCCGATCAAAAGTAAATCAACTGTCAATTCGCTAGTGTGGTCACAAATAACATCGGATGAACGATAAAAAGGAGTGCCTTAGTCACAGTTCGATTATAGGAACACTGATCACTTCGTAACAACCTTGAACTGAAGTTTAACTCAGCATCAGCTGAAAATGGTTCCTGCTGGTGGTTTCAACCAGATATACCGTACTTTACCTGTCACCACACAATAAGCATAAAATCGAACATTGCCGTTTGCAGTACTGTGGGGCAACCCAAAATTTGAAGGCATGTTAAATTATTTGTTATCAAGTTAACCTCAATCTGTAGGTCCTATTCTACCGTTTCCAAATTGTTTGCTCCATTACACATCTTTAAATCTACCTTCATCCCGTTTAATTATCTAATTGCAGAGATGCCAACTTTATAATAATAATAATAATAATTTGGGAGGCTAATCATCCTTACTCGCAGCTGGGATGCTGAATTGCGAAGGACGCGGCTACAACGTGGTTGGGCCGCTGGCACGTAAAGGCGCCTATGGCTGCCGGCCACATCGACCCATATATGACCACGGAGCACAGCCTGAGATCAAAAGTGTTTGAATTTTCCGGAGGGAGGAAAACCGGAGGGCCCGGAGAAAAACCCTCGTGGCACAGGAGAGAACCAACGCACAACTCTACTTTACAGACTACAAAATAGTAATGATTCTTCCTGCACAGAGTAATGCTAATGTAAATACATAGGACAACAGTCAAGTTTAAGAGTAACCACAGTACTTTTCAGAGTAACCACAATGTTGGCATATAGAACAGCTGGAATTTTCAAGAGTAGTAACATGCCTCAAAATCCTAATAATTACTCCAAAAGAGTAATGGTTGGCATCTCTGAGATTGTTCATTCACTGTAATACGACAGCAGGATTTTTAAATGCCATTTTTTTAAACATTTCTTTTACAACTTCAGTTTTGGCAGTCTATATTTCCATTACTAAACTCAGTATCCCCAAATGTTGAACACCATTAAAAAGCTCTTGCTCTGTAGAATCCAGAAATCCAAAAATCTCAATCCTTTATAAGAAAGTTTGACTTCATGCTCGTTTTGTGATGACAGGTATGACATATTGGCTTGAATGTGATCTCGCAAGGCAAATAGTTTGGAAACAATGAGAGTTACAGTCTTTCCTTTTGGTTCAATTACATGCAACCACAAGAGACTACAAATGGGTCTGCGGCTTGATCCAAAGCCACAGGCAAACCGAGTTTTGAAAAAATGATCTCAGCATGCATATTAATAATGGATACTAACGCTGTGCATACAGGACGAGTCCAAAAAAATGAAACCCAAATGGCAGGACCAATTTTTGAATAAAGTTTTGCCTGTAGCACTTTCCAAATCTAGGATATGAAAGCCCAGTCAACAATTTTTTTTTAGAACAAGAATCATTCAAATCACTCATGTACTTTTCAAGTTACGGAATTTTGTACACAAATAGTGTTTCAAATATTGTGAGGATAGGTGTTCTTTCAGCAAAACAAAAACAATTCAAATAGGGATGCATGTGAATTGTTTTTCGTTTTGCTGAAAGAACACTTACCTATTTTGTGATCGGTGAACAGAACTTTAAAGCGGTGTTTGTTTTCAAAATTCGGTAACTTAAAGCATATGAGTGATTTGAATGATTCTTGTACTAAAAGAAACTCATTGATATGGGCTTTCATATCCTAGATTTTGAAGGTGCTACAGGCAAAACTTCATTCAGAAATCGGTCCTGCCATTTGGGTTTCAGTTTCTTCGAGCCACCCTGTATACTTTCTGCCTTGTTTTTCCCGGAACCAGTGAGTTAGCGTTGCGCTCAGGGATCGGGGTTTTGTTTACCTTTTCGGCGTCTTGGTTCTGTTGGGTGAAGCCCACCCTCAGAAGCTCCGCCTTCATTTGGAGGAGGGCGTTATCTTGCTCGGTCAGACGCGACTGCAGCCCAGCCTGTTAGGGGAACATGGGGGGTTAACATAGTCTAGACTAAAAAGCGTTGCGGCACAGAGCAGGATTAATAGAAATTTTGACAGCAGAAAACAAAAAATTGCCAAGCACAGTAGATTATTTGCGTCACCAGCAAAATTCGCCATCAACGTACCGGGTAATTATATACATGGGAGTGTTAATATAGCAAGGATTTCAGGTGCTTGAGACTATTATTCACTTACCTTCAAGTTACGTTATTTCGCTTTTTAATGCTTGCAAATAGTTGTAGATTGCCTAAACAAGACATGTTTTCAGGGGAAATTTGCTCAGCATGTGCATTTTGCTAGTAGAGCAACATTATTCCCTTCATGAAACCGCACAAAAATTAAAAATGTTCCCTGCAAGAAATTCCTTTTGTTCATGTTTTAGATCATTTGGACGAGATGAGCAGTTCTTTAAGCAGGGGCAGATCTCATGAAGCTTTTCAACAGAAAATAGCGCTTAGCAAGTTTAAATACCAGACAAAAGACGCAAGCAGTACAAAATGGTTGATAACCAGTAACTTTGTCCTCCCAAAAATTATACATTCTCTGCAAATATCTGTGTTTTAAAAGCTCCATGAATTTGACCCAAGGTAGACTATTACGGCCGGATCATTCTTGGTGCAAAAACAGAATAAGAACACAGATTTGTGACATCACGACAAGTGAAATTTGCACTTAAGTTGAACGTGTTTCAACTTTTGGTGTAATTCATGGCGAATGTTTTCTGGCGTAAAAGTTTGATTTGCATTCGCTTTCACGTCAAGTATAAACCGGCTATATGGATGGCGTTAGAGCTGACTGATGAGCAAAATAGAAGCCATTTGTGAAGCAGCACTGCACATGCACCCAAGTCATACCGGTACATACTGCTCCTTCTACCCACGGGGTAGCCCAGGTTGGACTCCTCCGCTGTGTACACGAGACAGAATCCAGGGTATGAACGTCTGCTGCCATGGCGAAAAAACTATAACACATTTTTTTTCACATTTTAAACTGATGGAGGAAGCGGAAATTTCATTTACATATTCCTTGTTTCCAGAATTATGTAAACGCTGGGTTTGGAAAAGGTAAATATGTCCATGGGTGGCATTTTTACAGAAAACAAACCGCAGATCCAACCTTTCATTGAAAACATCCTCAGTACGAACACGTCGTGTGAAGACTGATGCGAGCGCGTGCATGCATGTACACTGCACAACATGGTATAATGACTGTGTTGCACGCACGCTGGAGCGCGTAAGTCTTCACATGGGGAGTTCGTACTGAGAATGTTTTTAACGAAAGCGTAGATCTGTGGTTTATTTTTCGTAAACATGTCGTCCACGGATATATTTACCTTTTCTAAGCCCAGCGTATGCATAATTTTGGACACAAGGAATATGTTAACGAAATTTCAGCTTCCTCCATCAGGTGAAAATATGAAACAAATATGTTATAATGTTTTTCGCTATGGTAGTAGAATTAATACCCTGGGCGTCAGTCGTAATGCAATGATGACGTCGTACAACTTGGGCTACCCATGAGGTTTTTTAATTCAGGGTTCCTGCACTTTCAGGACAATAAATTTCATGCTTTTTCCATAACTTTTCCATGACGGATTAATGAAAATCCGTGACCTAGTTTATAAAAATGCAGATCCAAACTGTAAACATTTTTAATGGGGATATCACACAGCAATCAATTTGAAATCAAAATGCCTGTATCAGCAAAATTTATCACATTTTGTCTGATATAAAAATTAGATTTCAGATGCTAAATTATGAATATACTGGTACCAGGCATGCAACTGGGAATTCAGAAAAAACGAGGAAATTCCAAACCACACAAGATTTGTACAGTGTTTTTCAATTTGTAATGGCATTCATGAGAAGTAAAAAACAAGGAAATCAGCGGATCTGAGGAAAAGTTGCATGCCTGTGGTACTAAGTATAAGAACTTTAAAAAAAATTGGTCCTCAAAAAATTCCATGAATTTTCCACGACTTTTTGTCATTTTTACAAATGTTCCTCACTTTTGCACGCCTGATTGAAACTAAAATTTCATGACTTTTTAAGCTTTTTCCCAGTTATGAGTTAACATTTCATAACAACATGAGCGCATTAGTTAACACATGTGCATCATAAGTAACACATGCGCATACGAACGCTTGCAGCGTGCACACGCGTGTGGCGCCACCTCCATAATGGCGATCGCCTGTTTCGTTGACAGAGCGCCCTCACCTTAGTTCCCTGTAGATTGCGACAATCCTGCTTGACCTTAGAGAGTTCCCCTTTGAGCTGGCTGCACTCCTCTTGGCTCTGATGAAGCCTGGCTTGCAGGATGACCTGCAGGACATGTCAAAGGGTTAAAGGTTAAAGGACAGACAGTAGAAGTCCTTTTAGACTGAAGACCTTTCTTCGCATATGATCTGATCATCGGATCCTCCTCTGCCTCTGAGTAATTGTTGACTAAACAAAAACATAAGATGGAATCCGCGTTGAGGGATGTAATTTTATATTAGATTTTTCCCTCCACCAACATATAAACACTGTTTTCTCAGTGTGTAACCTCCCGAGTGAAAGTTGGAAAAAATTACTCGGGTGGGACTCGAACTTACGACCTCCTGCTTTCTAGTGCAGATGTCATATACTACTTGACCACCGAGCTTGTGGGATCAGTTGGCTGGTTCAAAAAATTTCAAACTTTCACTCGGGAGGTAACACACTGAGTACATGTATAAAGTGTTTAAATACGTCAGTGAAGGGCAAAACCTGATATTAAATTTACATCGCCCCGATGTGATTCCATCTTATGAATAGTTTCTTCGCAGTACCAGCTGCAGCGTCGGAATCGAACCGATCCCGTAAGCTCGGTTCGAGTCCCACCTGAGTGAATTTTTCCAACTTTCACTCGTGAGGTAACACATTGAGTATACAGTGTTTATACGTCGGTGAAGGGCAAAACCTATTATTAAAAGCAGCTTATCAGCCAATGTACCAAGTAATGTTGGTATGTTGCTTGTAACTTATTTGCTGATTCATCATTCATGCCTTGTAGTTTCTGATGGCCCTGACTATTACAATGGTCTTTAACTATAACACTGTTTGAGCTAACTCTTGGTTGATATAATATATCTTCTATGAGGGCTCACCAATTGTTCCTTGGCGTTTGATCCTTCAAACATCATCTGATCCTCCTCTGCCTCTGAGCTACCATCGTCATCTTGGGGTCTGCCACTTAGTAACTAGAACAGAGGGGAGTCAACATTTATTAATTAGTTCTCTTATGTCAAAATAAATACCAAGTTTTGTGATGCATGTTATCGACAAAAATTGTAAGTGTCAAAGTAGTTATCAAAAGCTGATAACTGATCGTGTATGTGCTTTAAAGTGACTTTGTTTGCAGCAACGTTTTCCCCTTAAATGGAGGCCACAAAACTTTCAGCAAATTCTATCAAAATCTGTCCATGTATGGAACAGAGTCCTAAAAAAAACAAGTAGGCCTATATTGCAAGCAACTGATTTTTGATAATGTGTTTCAAAAATGCAAGTTTGTTTGCAGCAACGTTTTCCCTTTAAATGGAGGCCACAAAACTTTCAGCAAATTCTATCAAAATCTGTCCATGTATGAAACAGAGTCCTAAAAAAAAACAAGTATATTGCAAGCAACTGATTTTTGATAATGTGTTTCTTTTTCAAGGAATTATAAAATCCATTAAACCAGTTAATTGTGAGAAAATCCTTTTCCTGCTTCATCATGTGTGTTGTGAAGCAGGTGTTCACTGAAAACACCAGAAGAAATATTTCTGTTAAACAATTTTTTTTGCAGAACTGAAGGCAAAACTGCCCACAGCTGTACATTATGTTTGAATTTTATAATCTTTACAGAAATCGTTTAATTTCTCGTGTTTTGTACATCTCTCTTTGCACACACTGAAGGGTTCATTCCGTTTCATCTACTGGCGAAAAGGAAAACTTTGGCCATAAATATAACCATTTTGGCTTGTAACATGTGTGGTTGTCTATTTGTTGGCATTATTATTGTCTTTCTGTCAGAACAGTGAAATAAAAACAAATTCAGCTTTCTCTACATTTTGCAGAACAGTCTCTGCACCTCACATTTGAATAATAAGTAGCATAACTGACATACAGTAAAAGTGTAGACAATTCCTTTACTCTACAAATCTGTTTGTTCTTGCATCCTTTTGCCTTTCTGTCTGTTTATCATACCAGTTCTTGTAGCTGGTTCAGCAGTTTCTTAGTATTCTCGAGGTCCCCCGTCATTTCATTGTGTTCTTCAAGGAGGGCCTCACTCCAAGCGATGGAGGACCGCCGAGAGCTTGATCGTGATCTTCCCTCCTCTGGACTTCCTGTTGAGAAGCAGAAAAAAGGGAAAAACTAGTCCAGTTTTTTAATATGCAAATCGCATTGAAATGTTTAATGTACATTGAAAAAACGAATTCTGCAAGACATTCAAGGCAATTAAATGATGTTTTGCTGTTCATGCATTTGTACGTTTCCAATACTAACACCACTCAAAATCTAAAGAAGAATGTTCAAAACCTAATAACCTGTTGAAAGGTTTAAAAGATGCATATCTTCCCATACTATAATAATGTCTTTCTCTCAGATTCAAAAAGTCTGTTTTAGACGATAGTTTGAATAAAACGCATGCCTGTTTACACAGAAATGTTACTTTTAGCCGTCACTTGAGTAAAAGCAACAATTATAGCCAATTATACAAATAATCTGACACAAACCTCCACGTTTTCTTTTAGTCACTCCATTGGATACACATACAGCCCACTGGAACATTGCGGACGATATCCTTACATGCCTTACAATTAGTCAATCGTTGAGGAAACAGCCAACGCAGTCAATGGTTGTGAATGAACTAGTTTTTAATGTCTACTTGCGATATCATTTTAGCTTTCTTATTGAGGGGAAAGAGGAAGTGTCATTTTATCATTTCAGGACATGGATGGGCGAAATGTCGGTGACTGCATAGCGATTATGCAGACAATGGTGATACAGTTGTGTACATGTACATGTATGAACTAGTTTTAACGTCTATACTTGTGACATCGTTTTTAGTGGTCTTAACATGGGGAATAGGGAAGTGTTATTTTATTATTTTAGGACATGGATGGGCGAGATGTCAGTGACTGCATAGTGATTATAGAAAAAGATCGTGAATAACGCGATTTGGACTAAAGGAACAAAATAAAATTTTTAAAAGTTATTAAGCCAACATAAATTTATAATCGCAAATATTTTGAGGAAAGGAAGATTGCTAAACATCGTATCAAACATTGCTTTTACATGTACATGTACGTTATACTACATGCATAATGAGTAAATTATAATAAGAGTTACATTTGGGGAAATACCTTAGGGAAACTTGTGCACAAAAAAGCCTACTTTTGATGACCCATAAAACCCTAACCTAAACTTATCCTATCCTCACTAAACTTTGTAAATTTGGATTTTGCATCAACAAGGAATAGATTTAGCCTTTTTGCAACATTAAACTAATGCCTAGAACTTGAACAGCACCTGAAAAAATATGGAGACATTCGAATGGCTCCCTAATTGTCTCTCTAAAGTAATAACTTTTTATGATAACATGTTTCCCTATAAAGGGTGCATTTATAGAATATGGCTTTTTTACAGGGTAAACAGATTTTTACCAGCTTTTAAATTTTCATTTGTTCCAAATCTGGGATGATTTTGTCAAAACTGATTAGAATTTATGTTGCGTATTTATAAAAGAGTTTCAAAAGTACGCATGATTTTAAGCCAATATGAAACAGAACATCTTCAAGTAGAATTTACAAATTTGAAAGATACTGTTCACATTTTCAAAACAAAATGTAAAAAGAAATGTATCACTGCATCAATGGTTGTCCAAAGAAGAAGTAGAAAAAAAAAGAATACTGCTTTAAAAAAAAACATTTGATACAAGGGTGTGAAATTAATTTTAGGGCATTGGTGTAAAGAATGGAATATTTAGTCTGAAACACTGTGATTGTACTTTTTGTTTATTTGTCTGAATGAAAGTGAAATAATAAAAAGTCCACACAGCACCAGACAGGAAACTAGCAGGAAACACAACTCCAACGTCTGAGGATTTCCTGGCCAATTCTCAGACCTCAGGAATAACAAAACAACATAACAAACAAAAATACGACGACAAAACAGCAGTTGTTGTAGACTTTCCCTTCTACGTGCGCTCGTCTTTTAAAGGCACATGGGCTCATTTTGAATTGATTCCAAAAGTAACCTAGTAAATTATTATCACAAAGTTTATGGATAAAAGATCGTACTGGTACTAAACACCTCGTGGATTGACTAATGTTTGGCTTGCTGTCATTTAGAAGAAATAAAGAAATGTAAGTGATTTCCAATGATCAGTCAATTGACTGAGTCTCGGAATAAAGAGAGCTATTGACAAATTGTGTTTTGTGATCAAAAGGTTGTGCTTGGTTTTCACTGTTTTCACGAAAAGTAATATCCACTGAGCTGAAACTGCAACAGGTTAGGTGTTGAAAATTGTCTTTAGATTTTGAGTGAAGTTAATATTGAAAATGAAAACAAAAATCTAAAACAGTCGGTGATCTTTATACCTTTAATGTTGAAGTTGGTTTTATTATTCATACTTTTTAATAGAAGATTTTTGGAACATAACTCAAGTGCCTTATTTGCTCTTTCTATACATGTGTAACAAAAACTTTTTGATTGAGACTATGCCAATATTTGGCATGTCTAATTCTGTATTATGACAATGAAGGATTTTTTCCAAAACAACGTGAGTACATGTAACTGTGAAGTTGCTTCAAAATGCAAAGACTTATTTTCCTACCTTGGTCTGAGTCGGACATCTGGGGCACGCTGCCCACATGCAGCCTGGGACTGCTGGTGATGGAGCGATCACTGGACCGTGTGATGCTGCTAGGGGTGGGACTGGGTGAGGGTGCTACCATGGAGGGGAGGGGGCTGGCTCTGGAGGCTGGACGCTCGCTGTCAGAGCTGTGGAACAACAACATGAAACTGTGAAATATACTGCAAAGCCAGTAACCTCTTGGCAGATATTTGTTCCCATGGCTTTCCCACAATTTCTCCCTTAAACGTATATAGGATCATTTGCATTTTATCCCAAAAGTAACCACCCAAGTTATTATAAAAAAGCTTACTTGGATTAAAGATTGTACTGGTACTAAACACCCCGTTCTTCTCTTGATTTTGAGTAGTGTTTGGAAACAAACAAAATGCATGAGAAGCAAAATGATCCCATATGCTTGCAACGCATATGTGATTTTTTCTTGGAATTTTTTAATGACTTCCATTTCATCCTGCAAAGTTCATTTTGACCAGAAACGGGATCTTTTCATTTTTGCTATACTCGTCAAGTTCAACCACAATGGACTCTTCCTGTCTGTCCATCAAACAGTAAACCAATTGAATCAATGCAATTTGTAAACCAATTTGTGTCAGGTGACCACTAAAGCTCTGTAGCTTAACCAAATTTGGTCAAGATGGGTGGGGCTTATGGCAATATCTGGAACGGCGGCGTTTTAGCTAGAGGGGTGTCTAATACAGGCCCTGTAGGGCATTCGGGACATCATATTTTGTAATGCAAACATAAGTCAAAGCCATGGAAATAAAGCAACTTGAACACCCTTTCTAGGCAAATTTGGACACCCATTCTTCAAGTGCCGGCTACAGCCCTATGAAACGATCCATTGACTTTTCCCACAATCTTTCCCATATATTTCCCAAGATTTGCCAGATTTTCCTCAGGACTTTCACACAATTCCAGTTTGTCCATGTTTAGGAGACGCCCATACCTTGAGCTAGCCATTAACCTCTGCTGTATCTGGTCTTTAGTGGCCGGGGAGGTGGAGTTGCGACTACGGAGGCCCATTCCTCTGATTAAAACATAAACAAAACACAAACAAAGGCATGCAAAACAAAAAATTCAAGAAATACTCAAACAAACAAAAACAAAATAAAACAGCAAAATCAAAATAAAAGAAAGCAAAAGCACATTGACGCAAGTTCACTGGTATCTTTTGGCATGCATAATCAAAGATTTGTTATAAAAAGTTTAATGTACACATTTTGACTCCAATGAGATGTTAATAAACTTGTGTGCCTGAGAAAGCAAAAGGATGCTGTGAGAAAAATAAATATGTATGGGCAATTCCACGCAAAAGTGGACACGGATGAAAAGTGGCAAACTTATGAAATCTTCAGAACTACAAGCATCAAATGTGGTCACAACCTCAAATGTGGTATCAAATTAAAGGGGGACAAGACCTTTCATTTGAGTGGTGTTTCAAAGAGATAGAATATGGTTAAGTTTAATTTTTTTGGCAAACAAACTTTTGCTAAAATTATAGATGTTACATGTAGGTAGTTATTTTGGCAACTTGTTTTTATATGCAAAATGACTATCTTAGTGTGCTATTTAGTTTTTAACCCTAACCCTCCTGGGTATTTTGGCTAGAAACCCTGCCACACGCAGCAACATGCAACACTTGTTTAAGTGACAAGCCTGCCCAGTGCAGCAAGATCCATCAGGCCAAAAGTCTCAAGGCCAAAAGTCTCAAGGCCAAACTGCCTCAGAGTCTGCTGTCACTGAATGCAGCAGGATACAACTGTGGCATTGTTCAATGGGACTAGCTCTCATTGTCTCAGAAGCGGCCGTTTATGCACTGGTGTTGGTAGCTGAATGCATCAAAGTGCACCAGACTTTTCCACCTGATGCACTGTGCTGCGTCTGGCAGGGTTAGGGTTAAGGCAACGAGAAAAATTAACATTTTATGCCAACAATTTCTGATTGCGTTTGATTTTTAATTTTTTATATGTTTTAACTTCTACCAAAGATGGCAAGACAAGCTGTTAAGCCAGTAACCGGCTTTTTTTTTAAGCATCTTTACCTGAATATGGTCTACCCTTTTTTGTTTTCATTTTGTAGAACCTTTTTCTTCTGTTATTTTCCTCATAAAAACCAGTTGAAACAGAAGCTCTGTGGTCTTCAAAACTTTCATTTTCCCTTTTATAAGTCTAGTGTGGAAAAGTAATCCTACGATAAATACCTGAGATGCTGTACTAAAAATCAACTGTTAAACCATCAGCACCTTATATTACATTATATACTTTTTGATACAATTCATAAATCACAGAGTGCAGAGGCAGTTTGGGGCGGTATAAGGAGTAACAGGCAGAGCGGTTTAGGGCAGTGCAGGGACAAATGAGTTAAAAGTGTCAAAGCTTTGACAAAGAAAACAGTCATCCAACAACTGAACAAAAAATAAATATACATGTAGAACAAAAAATAAATATACACGTAGAACAAAAAATCAAAGTGAGGAAGTTTTGAATCTGGCAACTTTAGATTTGCTGTTCCTCTGAACCCTCACCTTTGTTCTCTGTATCGCCGTAGCGACGACCCGGCCCCAGCCGCCTCCTTCCGGACGTCGTGGATGGCAGCCGCGGCATTGGCTGCCATGGCAACAAAGGAGGCCTGGCGCTGGGCTTTGCGCCCGGTGGGCGTTGCGGAGGCGCTGGACGACTGGGGCGTCTGCTTGACGCTGCTTGGCTTGTAGTGGGCCGCGAGAGCTAAGATTAGTCTCATGATGGCCTTCAGATTGCCATCGACGATGTCTATTGAGAAGATGAAGATTATTTATAATAGTCATCATCTTGTGGCCATCTTGATTTTTTCCCATTCAAATCAACGTTACCAAAGCGAGGCTGGAAGGAAAAATAGTCTGGTTCCTTTTTGCACAAAAAACATTATCATTCAGTACTGTTATTGGATACAGGGAACATGACTGAAATGGTGGCAGCATGATAAAGGTCTATTATTGTATTATGAGACTTTGGGACCTTCCCTTTAGGACTTTAGACCAGTCGACTCTTGTTAATACAAACTCGGCCGGACTTAGCCAAAATGTTTGTTATATCAGAGTTTGGTATTAAGAGAAGTGCCGGTTCCATTGACTGTGCACAAATGCACAGTCGGGACCAAGGCTTAATTGTTCACTATAACCAGAATATGCATCGTTCATGCAGGCCTGTGGGGTACCGTATGTACTTATATTTTTCCTGATGCCTATGGCTATTGATCAATGAAAGACTCTCGTTTGGCTGATTAAAGGGAATATACAACATTTGCAAACATCGAAAAATAAAACTACCGGTACCAAGTTTTTACGAAAAACCTTACTAGGATGTTGGTAAATGACAGTCACAAGCATTCTGTAAAATTACGGCACCTGGTGTGAAGGCATTTTCAACCACCATTGGAAAAACCTAACTATTGTTTAACTACTGCTCCATATTTACCATTTGTTTCAGTTCAAATTGTGTTTGATATTGGTTACGTTCATGAATGGGTGCAGGCCAGCTAGACTGGTTCCCTTACCTTACAATTTTCCCGCATCTATAAATTGATCCATTTCATCTTTAGTGGAGTCAGGGAACCAGACTACTTGAACATTTTTGTTTTTCTTGTTTTTTTCCGAGCATTTTCGGACACAAAACTTCAAAAATGTCAGTGTAACAATATTTTGATCTATTATAATAACCCCTCAAGTAGTTCATTTCTGAAAATTACAGTGAAAGCCAATGATGTACATTCCCTTTAATATGCACAAGGTGTTTGTACATAGCAATACCTACCCTTGGCGGACGTGTGGTGCATGCGAATTCTCTTTGACGCCATGAATTGCAGCACACGTTCCACGTTTTCCCTCATCGCCGTCGTGGTCTGAGGGTTGTAATCAACTCTGGCCAGTGTCTCCCCAGCTGAACAAAAATAAAAAATTATATCAAATAAACATGAAGGACAAAAACTCCAGATCAAAAGGCCTTTTTCCACTTCCATTTTCCTCCCGGTTTGAAATCAACACGGTAACACAGTACCAATTTACACTTCTGAGTGGAGAGAGGTAAGTGGAGGTGAAGTGGCTAGCCCAAGGACACAACATATGACCAGCATCTGGATTTGAACCCCTGACCATCTGATGACGAATCACAAACTTTAACCACTTGGCCAAACCCCCTCTCTTCAGAGTGCTAAATGGTTCATCACTTCAAGCTCTAACATTCTGATGTAAAACTGAAAACCAGTAAATAAAACCATTTAGAAAACATCACTTCTCTGAACAGTGTACAGCATTCAAGTTTAACAGGTTACATTTTTGTAGTTGTTCAGCTTTTGTTGCTTCAACCGAGCATAATGCACAAATTACAAAATGATGGACGCTACCTTTAAGTTCAGTGGGAAAAAAAAATTAAGGTCATTCTCAAAATCTTGTGTTTGTTTGCTTATACCGATACAATGTATCGAAGTAATCCAAGCAGTATTCTAATAACAGAACTGTTCCATGTCCCCACAAAACACTTGAACAGTAATTTCATGAAAGCACTGGATCCATGTCATTCACTTACAGACAATTTCCACCAGATGAACCAGCGGCACGCCGTCCTGCATGTCCCGCCTCAGGTCCTCGATAATGCGGCATCCCTGTCGCTTCTTGAGCTGCGAGTTGACCCAGGCTACGTATGCTTGCAGTTGTTGCTGTAGTGGGGAAACAAAGAAGAAGACAGGTGCTTGGTTATGTGAGATTAAACCATGTCACCACTCCTGAGCTTACCGGTTGCTTAAGTGTCTAGACAAACTTAAAACAGGTTGTGGCTTTCCGCTACTTGACATGCCTAAGATATGAATGGCTGCAGGAAGTCTACGCTGCAATTGTTCATCGTTGATTGGATAAAAACTTTGGACCAATCTATATTCGCGAGGATGTTTTAAAACGCATACTGTAAAACAAAAAATGTGAGGAATAAAAAACATTAAAACATGTGACCAATACACTGGAAAGACGTTATTTTGCAACTCTTGTACGAGAATACTTCTGCCAAATGTAAGTTTGTGGGATTTTTTAGTGACAGCACCCCAGTGGTACAGAAACATCAATTACATCACGTATGTACCGGTGTGTACCGGTACATTTCGGTAAAACCTCAGGAATTGCAGAGTCCCAAAGGGATTAATTTAAAATCCTGAATTCAGGACACATCCTGACAACAAAAATAAACCAGAAATCAGGATATAAATCCTTACAAATCTCACCCCTGGTAGACCTTGCCTACCGGTAGATTACATTTCATTGATTACATTGACCAATAAAATGAATAAAATTCATGAGACTCCACACAAGGCCACGTATGGATGTTCCAATAATAGGGCCAAGAAAAACACAAAAGTGTTTCCTATTACATTTACACACACATTATTTTTTAAAGGGTACGATAGACTGATGGATAAAAATCAGTGCATATGTTGGTTTTTTTTATTTAAAATAAAATGGTTATTCATTTATTAAATTTATTTACCGTATTTTATTATAATTTTTTTTGCATGCATAAGCCTACGTTGCACATAACAGTTAACTCGTGAATCCACTGTTTATTCTGCATTTGCTGTGCTGATCCTATAGGCTTTGCTGAACGGTGTTGCAAGGCCGCACTGCCCACCAACTTGCATTTAAATGAAAAAACAAATTTCAAAAATTGATGAACGATGTTTTCCAAAACAAGGATGGGGCAGCACCATAATTTTTAAAATTATTTTTCAAATAAAAAGATTTTAAGGTTCTGCATTATTTTCTAGGTTGGGTCTGGTAACCGGGAAACACAAGTTTTTGTTGTCTTGGCCCAGCCCGACTGCCCAGTCTGCACTCCAATGATTTTGTGACATCGCGCCATATGGCGCAAGGATGATTTTTACTGAGATGTTATTGTCTGATGTTGGGAGGAAAAAATGAGGCATGTAATAAATTACACATTTTCTATTTGCATTCTTTCCTTTTTTATCAATATAAATTTATTAGGTATTTCTTTAATTATTCCTGTTGTTTTAATAGTATACTATTTGGGTGGATCTTTTTCAAGCTCCAACATTCAATTTATTCCTTTTTTTTAAATTGAGGGAGAGCATTTAGTAACAGTGCACGATTATGATGACTGATTTACACGTAAAAACAATGCAAATGAAAGCTACATGTAAAGGTTACTTTTTTTCCCTTTTTAAAAACTTAATAACTTTTCCTTCACAGACTGAATAACGGAAGAGTAAGGATGCAACTTTTCGTTTAATTTTAACGTTGAGGAAAATTTAAATACCGTTGAAACTAAGCATTTGTTAATTTTACAACTGCTGATGTCTGCCCATTAGGAGCCTATGTCTACAGAACAGCGTGTTTGTTCATCAATGATTGACATAATACATGTAAATGGCGGGCATTCATTGAAAAAGTAACAACTTAACTACGGTCTGTGTACCCTGAATGTACATGGAATCAAGGACTGTGGTGCTTCTGAGGTTTTGTAAATAAAATATGTTTGAAAACACTGTCAATTAATTTTGCTATGTATGTTTAACTCGAAGGAAGTGTATTCCTTTTTTTTATAATTTGGGTTCCCTTTAAACGTTTTAGAAAATGTGTAAATTTTCTTTTAATCGTTTTTCTCTTTTTTAAACCTCACATCCATGAAGGGGTAGCTTTTTTTCTTCTTCCACATCTCAAATAAAACTACGTACATATACATTTTGTACATGCACGTCTATGTTTCACAAATAAAGTTGACAAAAAATTATCTTCAAACTGTAGGCAAATTTTAAGAACTACCGTAAATGTACCAGTATACACATACCTGTACAATACAAAAATATCACCCATAAATGAGTAACAAGCAAGTAAAATTATTCCCTGCTATTAAATGTCAATGTCAATTACATGTACAATGTACATGTATAGCAAACTGTGCAGTAAGACAACAATATGACATACATGTAAGTATTTAATCAGGTAATGAGGTACATAGGCCTACAGTACATATGTGTACAAATTTCAGTTTGCAAGTGAAACTGAAACTGTAACATGTACAATTTTACATACATGTACAAATACCCTTATGAAGTTTACATCTACATTGTACCATGACTTATTCCTCCATGATTGTACATGCACATGTAGACCTATTGTACTTTGCTCAGTGGAGACTGAAATCAACTCCTACATGTACACTGTACATGTACCCTACCCAGGTCCACAATGTACATGTACATTGTACATGTAGGCCTTCACACACTCTTTAACAAATTATATTTTTACAATGTATCTCTTAGCAAATTTATAACTATAGGGCCTATAGGCTAAATATTTAATTCCAAACCACAAAAATTAAGCTATTTTTATTTATTTATTTATTTTTTGGGCATCTGCAAAACCCTCTAAAACAAAAAGGTTTGTGTTTTCGGGATAAACAGATATGCCAAAAATTACAAGCAGACTGGCTCCCGGTCTCTACATGTACATTATCGATACTGATTGTGGGGTGCGAACCAGCCTACCCTGCGAGAACGGCATTATTGTCGCCGCAATGCTTTCAAGATGTTAAGTAATACCGGGTAATTTAGTTTACTGAACATTGGCCGATCTTTCAGTCAATTCTTGTAATTAGGCCCTACTAGAAAAAAAAATATTTAGAAAAAGAATCTATTTTCGGGATGAAACTAAAAAAAAACATTAGCAGGGTACTGCAACTTTAAATTTCATGGCTATCTTGAATGTTATATGCAGATATTTAGCAATATACCGTTATACATTTAAAACTTACTCTACAGAGTCCTTGACTAAGCTGATTATTTCGAATAATAGTACCACTAATCCCTTTCCAAAGTACATGTACATGTACATGTAGTTTTTCTTTTGGTTTCTTACGTATCCAACCAGGCAAGCATGTATACACAAAGTTTTCTCATACCCGAGATGATTTGATTTGATTTGATTTAGATGAAACCAACAACATGCACTACACATCACAATACAAACAAAAGAAAGCAATGAACAGTTGATTTTGCCTGTGATAGGCCTACAATGAATAACCCAAGACGCCAATAGGCTTATTTCGCTGGGGTCCATCTGCATGCACGCATCACTGCATTTCTCTCACCCAGATCAGAAGATTTTGAGGATTTACTTTTTGTTGTCTGCTACTTTATTCTTAAATCCCTTTCTTTGTAAACTGGCCCAATTGGGGGAAACAGTTGTTGACCCAACAATGTACAGTCATGTATAGTCAACGCGCCAGCTTTCTTCGAAGGATCAATGTACATATATGTACATATACATGTACACATAATGAAGAATAATAAAGAATCCTGCCATCTCCTGGTTGCCCAAAGACATTTTTTTTGTGTGGTAATCATAGATTTGCAATATATTTTGTCTTTTGAATTTTTTTAAAGCAAACGTTTTGTATTATTACTCACAAGTTCAAAATCTGTTAAAATGGGTGAAGGCTGCTTTGGGCCCAAAAGTATCAGCAAACGAGTTGAGAAAATGGAAGAACCCACCTGCCATCTTGGGGGGGGGGGGGGGGCGCTCCTTCCTTTTTTTAAAAAGCCCAAATGAGACACAATTTTTTTTTAACTTTACAATCCCCAACCATGCCAACCTACCTCCTTGTAGAGATTCCACGCATAAAGGACGCACCATCGCTCGGCCAGCAGCAACCGTAGTGACCTGACCGCCAGGGAGAATTGTTTGACGCACCCCCCGTGCCTCCTTTCCTGGCCCCGCCCCTCCTGGGTCATGACGGAGTTGGTGGAGGAGGCGTTGATGAGTTTGGACTGGGAGGTCCAGAGCAAGTGCTCACGGCTCACGCTGGCATGTGATTCCATTATTGGGTTTTTAAAAATCCGGCGGAAAATTCAGGCAAACTTAAACACAGAATGAACTTGTACAATGTACAAATGTACAGTACATACACGTAAATGATTGTGTATGGTAGATTGCTACCTACAATACGTTCATCTTTAATGCTTCATCCAATCGCTATACTGTGACATGTTTCAGAAGATTCATGAACTAACAATCACGGACAAGTTTTGTAGACGTTTATGTTTTCTTCATCAACACATGATGCAATTGATCATGTGTCACGAGTCGAGAAGATGCACCAAACCATAATTACATTCTAAATCCTTAAAAAGGACAAATCAAAGGAGTAAACTGTTATCTCAGCACAAGTGTAAGACTCACAAAGTAACAAGCATTTTGTACTGTAAATGATCAAACTACTGAGGTCATTTTCTTCCAATCTGTCAGAGCTGCGTATCCTTTGAGCATGTCAAGCATCCTTCACAGTCAACGGGTAGCCTAATTTCAAGACAACAGGATGTGCACGAACTCGTGTGCACAATTAGCGAGTTCACTGCGGTGCAATAACCACAACCGTTCACAGCCTTAGAATGAGTCTAATCACAGAAGTCAACCCGTTCAAGATTTAATCGATCCAATCTACAGACAGTGCAGGCTAGATGATAACTTGAAATCTGTAGGCCTATACATCTCACTACAGATCATTTCACCGTTTACACATACCACTTCAGTAGCAGAATCACTAGTTCTAAATGTGTACACGCTGATACAATCATTACAATGTAGTACAATCTTGACGAGCATCTTCATAGGACTATCCCCGGTTGTATATTTCCTTAGAATGCATCACAGCTGCCTTGGGTATCATCCACATCGTCAGCATCCCGGGGGAGACGACTGCTCACAGGTCGATGTCATCAGCACTGAGTGATAGCATCAGAGATATTATAATCGCTGGCTGGCTGGGAGGACCGTTCTCCGTATCACTGAGATGCACATGCACTTTCTGCATCCAGTAATAGCGTGTGTTTGATCTTTTGTGCTTGCTCTATGAGTGTGGATGCTCCTCACACACACAATGCATGACCTATTTTATGCTGGCTGTTGCAGTGAGAGTGTGGTGGGCAGAAAAAAAATATGTGTACTGCAGATATTTATGTCTGAGTGAAGTTGAAGACACAGGACATGCCAAGATATCTGGATGGCTGGTGATGATTTCCTAACTTGTTAAATGTAATGCATTGTACATGTAACTCAAATCACTCCTCATCAGAAAAAGGCACTTCTAATTCAGGTCCATCTTACTATTCTTAGAAAAATACATCCACTTAGGAAATTTGGCAGTGCAAATGGCAAATCCAACTAGTTTAAAAATGTCAGAAGTTCAGTTTCCAATGAACATGACGAACCGGGAGTCCAATTTGGCAATTAAGCTGTGATGTCTAGACGGTGTACTGTAGTTCCCCTACCAGAAACAGTAACAGATTGCACAATATTTCCAAAATTCAAGCATGGGAACCACTGGAAATATGATGTCCTGGCTTATCAAAATGCTGGATGGCTGAAGCCTTATAACCCAGTAAATTCAGTACCGGAGAATAAATTTACAGTGTTCATGATGAATTACAGATCTTGCAATTGTATATAGCGCCTCACCCACATCCAATGCAATGAAGACTTGAAATCCACGTGATCCGGCCTGCCTATCGAAAAAAAAATCTTGCGATTAAATTCTATTCCAACTGCCTCTGGTCTTCCATTGTCCATTCACAGGCTGCAATCCAATTCTTCTCAATAAAATGAGAGGGGGAAAAAAAATTCCCTCATTTCATTGTATGATTATGGGGCTTGTGTGGAAATCCAGCTGCATTCTTACTGCATTGTGTCAGCGACCGGTCAGCTGTTGCAACTTGGGTTTTGGGTTGAGAATGCAACAGCAGTGCGTTGTGGGCATTGAAGTGAACTCCATCAAGTGGAAAACCACGGGTGTCCGCACAATGGGGCTAATTCTCTAAACTCCTAGCACCAGAGTTTCATATCCAAATCCACAGTGTACGTGAAGTTGTGAAGCAGCAAATACCAGTAGTTACCTTTCTCACCACAATCAATTCAATTGCCACTTTTTCTTCCAAATCTCTTGCATTCACACAAAGAAAGCCTTGAACCCAGGCTCCATATTTCACCAAATGGAGATGAAAAACCGAGGGTATTTTTTAACAACTGTGTGAGAACTGGTGAAACTGAAAGAGAAACCAGATCACATGAGCAAATTGGGTAATGGTAATGCAAGAGTGTCAAGCATAATGTGCTCCAGATGAAGGACTTATCTGCAGTAAATGTTTATCCTTCTGTGCAAAACGTACGGTACAAAATAGTTCCTGCTGTGTATAGCACAGTATTTGAAAATGAGGATTCTTGCGGTGAAAACAACAATGAAAGAAAGTTTGGGTATAATGACGTCTGGTACCTAGAACCACTGCTGGATTGTATGGTCCTTGTTCACAGTTGAACAATCTTGTAGCTTATTCATCCTGGCCTCATCATTGGTTAAAAAAAACCAACACATTTATCCAGACGTTGCTGGTGTTACAGTTGAACCATCTCACTTGCTACAGTTTCAGAAAAATTTCTGTTTAAAACATGTCCAAGTACATCACTCCATTTCCACAGTTCCCAACTTCCGAATACCGGTAGCAATGTCTCATTTCAAACAACTCCTCTGCGAGTCCTACTGCACCGGTAGTTCACATGTTATCTTGGAGAATTCATTCAATCCAAATGGTGGAGAAAGAAAACTAAAGTTTGCTCATTTTAAATCACATCTGCTCAGTTGGTACGGTGCTTGCCGCAGTCACAGTTTTGTCAGGGTAGAAGCATAGAACAGCATCCATGAAGTGTGGGACATACATACAAAAATGTATACAGACTACCAGTAGATGACTAGAGACAACATACATGTGTACATCATACAGCAAGCAGCTCCTCAACAAAAACAAAAGAATTCTAGTGGAGAAACTATAGAAACTAGTGACACTAACTTAAATCCTGCGAACAAGTAAATTGCACGCGTGTGCCTGTAGATATACGTGGTACTGCCATGATTACTGAAGCACCCTTACAATGTACAATGTATGGATTAAATTGTGCAAATCACAAATTGGGTTCGCAGATACCGGTATTTGCACGCGCTACGGGAGTCCAGACGGGTCGGCAATGACGTGGGCAGCAGCGTGACAACAATCAAGTGCACGCGGCAATCTGTAACTCAAGTGCACTTCATTATCACCATAGCGAGGATGTGCACTCAGCGTTATCACACAGCGTTGGCACAGTGTCATTATGGTTCATCTAAATGAACAGTAAATGTACAATGTACATGTAGGTCAACTATAATTAACATGTTTAATGCATACGTGAAGATATGGTACAAGTATACATGTGTAATGTCTTTCCGAAATTATCAGCTGTAGAGTTGGGATGTCCCTTTTCCAAAGGGCAGCTTGCTGATACGCCCTTCGTGTGACGATGTGCACACAAATATTGATAATATTGGAATGCCTGCAGCTTCTCGACAGTCACGTCCAGATCAATACAGACGAGTGGTGGTCGATCGAGCCGACAGCTGACAGATGTGGCTAATGGAGACCAATAGCTTTATTACAATGGGGAAAATTACACACAACAACAAAATGCATACTTGAGAAAATCTGCATAATTTTGCACAAGTGTGTACCCAGTATGATCAGTATTAACTTATCATTTTCATCTTCTTTAAACTTCGTGTACAAAATGTACCGTACCATACTAATTCAAGTAGCCTACATTGTAGCTCTACAGTGTACATGTACATGATACCCGTACAACTTGGCAACTGTGTGTTTTTACATACATGTACGTAAAGTGTATAGGCCTAATGTACCGGTACCGTTCTTCCTTTTTTTTTAAATATTATAAGAATTAAGTGTAGGGATCTTGTGGCTGAATTTTTCTGAATTAAATATCTGCAGTTTATTGAAATGTGGTGAATTTTACAATAAAAATGTTCATGAACAGTTGCATGTAAATGGTCTTTTCCTAGTGCAACTTTTATAGGTACCGGTAGAATTTACAACCAATTATTGTCCAATCAGAATACCCCTTATACAACTGAAGAAGGCGGTGCTGATCTATCACCCAATTACAATGGTCGTTAATTACCGCACACCAGGGCAAACCCAACTGGATGAGTCATCAGCATCATTTGTCTTCAGACCGCAAGGACTGTGACTATGCAATTATGCAACAATGAGATTACAGGAGAAAACTCCATAATTTTCCTCAAAGAGTGTGACCAAAAAAAAAAATGTACATATTTCTTCAATCGGAATGACTCATTTAATGCACACAGCTTCCTCAACAAAATGGATGCCATGGTAATTTCATGGCAACTACCGGTACATGTACCGGGGGGTATGTACATGTAAATGTATGTCCATGTACGTGGAATAACAATCAATGCAATTAACGGAGCTACGGTACCGGGTAGGCCCTACATGCTTCATAAGCAAGGGTGTGGTTTTTAACTGTCGATGGCACAAGTCGGCACACCCATCAAATATAAAAGCCTCAAGGCCGGAAAGGATGCGGTATTGCATCAATACATCTGACTGTCGCCATGGAGACCAATGAGCAGATGTTGACAATTTGACACACCCAGAACATGTGCAACATTTGTGTACGTGCATTAAAGTAGACCATGAAAGCAATTACATGTATACATGAAATGGCTTATAAACATGAATGGAACATGGAAAATTGAATAATGTGTACAATTTGTACATATTTCCTGTAGACTGTGCCAAAAGCCGAGTGGAATAAATTTAACAAATTTACATTGTACCGTAGGCCTATCTTCTGGAATCAAAACGTAATGCAACGACATGCAAAGTCACATCTCATCCCATATTAATATTACACATCAGGAAAACACAGTGCATAAAACATGCTGTTCATGTACAAGTACCGGTTCAGTATACAATGCACCATAGACCTTGCAATATACATTTGTAGGATAGAATCACAATGTTGTTAGCCAAGGTTTGACCAATCATGATCAAGGATTCAAATTTGCTTGAAGATACTATGCAAAGACAGCTAATACTTTGTGTGCATAAAATGTACACTGTACATGTAGTTTGTACTTAGGTTTGTACCGGTATTTACCAAGTCCTCACAATTCCTCACAAGTCAATCACAAACAATTAAGACACCACAGATTTTCTCCACAATTTTACACAAGACCACATGTACATGTACACACATACATGTAATACTGTCAGAACCCGTGGAGGTTTTAATTTGTACGTGAAATGTACAATGTTACCAACCTAGTTACACTGGGGAAGTAAAAGTTCATTCCGTGTTTAAGCCAGCGATCCAAACAACTTTGCCAAAATGCCCGATTATCATCCAAAACTGCAGTAGGAGTATATATGCGCCTTCAACAGTGCATGATGTTTGTCTTCTGGAGTATCAAAGTGCAGTACAATACTAGCACTTGAAGGCAAGTACTGCATTGCTGTTTGTCACTCGTTCGCGACACATTTTGTTTTGTACGAGGATTTATCCAGATAGCAAAGTTTGCACATGTTCACAACTATAACTGGAAGTGCTGTGCTCATATCCTTGTGTTGCCCTCTACTGTTTCACTACCTGTGCAACACAAGGGCCATTGAGGCCAAGGCCAAACTTAAACTTGTTTAGGGTTACTGTATTAGGTTGAAAACTGAACAAGACTATTTTTTTTCTTTCTCTAATGTTGTTGACACAATTGAATTTAATTTGAAGCTTTTTTCCCCCTTCTTTTGTTTTTGGAATATTAAAAGTCTGACTACAGCAGGCTGATATTACAGCTTAAAATGGTGATCTAGAAATGAGTGTGATTTGACATTTTGGCCATATTTGTAACTTCTTTTCAGTAAAAATGCCTAAAAGGCAAATTAATGTTTTTGAGTATATTAAGATAATTTATGTATTTATAAGCATAAACCAATACCACAACACCTAAACAGAAGACTAAATGGTAAAATTGACCAAAACAGTTATCAAATGGATGAAATCAATTTAAACTCTAAAAGTTAAACTGGACTTTGAATTTATAAGTATAGTAATAGTACACAGGTGACCAAAGTGTTGTACATGTTCACCTCAAAATTGTCTTTAATAACCAGTGCTACTACCGGCAGAAACAAGTTTTTTTTAAACTCCCATCCCAATAAAAACAAAACCCAACAGATGCCTAACTTTATCTAGATCTCCAAAAAGAAGAGCTGCTCTTCACCTTTGGTGATAGAGGTTATCTGGAACACGACAATAAAACAGAGTTGACCTTAGCATAAGCGTGGCCAGACAACGCACAAGTGCTTTGATAAAGTGTGTGCAGTTTATGGCACAGGCACAATGTCAATATGAATGGCACTGTTTACAAAACACAATTACGGCAAGTGCTGGCCAAGAGAGGGGGCTGTTTACAGTTTTGGAGGAAAAAATTGCTGACGAATAAATTGGGCGCAAGAGGGCAGCAGATACATGTACATTGACTGAGCTTAGTTTACCATGCTTTGAACTGCTTTCTGTGCCGGTAATAAAAAGAGCTTTTTATGAACATGTCTATTGGTAATTGAACCTACAGGGTAGCAAATTCTTAGAAGATCTAGGGAACAAATAATTTTGCTGAGAGAATACATTGTATAACCAGTAAATATGTACAAGTTTTTTATTTCAGATTCTGATACTGTAGGCCTAATGTATAATTTGCACATCAATGTACAGTGGAACGCCGCTTCGGCTATACCGAACACCGCTATACCGAACACAGCTATACCGAACATTCGGCTATACCGAACATCATCCATGGCTCCCGGTTTTAACATTGTTGTTGAAAAAAGTCAACAGATTAACAAAAAAACCTACCGGTTGTACCGTTAAGCACTGTTTGAGCCACTTTTAATTCCCGAACATCAAACCACCCATGGTTACATCGTGTTTGAATGCTGAAGAGCGATAGATCGCTCTTATTTCCCCAAGGAATAAAAGGGAAAACCACCGGTTGCTAAAGTTTCGTGACAACTCCTCGTGCGGCGGCGGGATGTGAGAAATGCCAGTTCAGTGACTTCACTATATTGATCAAAAGAGGGTACTGGCAGTTCAAAATCGCTATACCGAACGATCGTTATTACGAACACTTTCTGTGGATCCCACGATGTTCATTATAGCGGCGTTCCACTGTATAGCCTTAAACACATTAAATATACACATCTTGGAGGAAGTTTCCAAGGATGTTGCAGAAGAAAACCAAAAAAAAATAATAAAATAAGTAAATAAATACAACTTAAAAACAACAGCAAAATCCAAAAACCATCAATTTTAAGTACATGTACCATTACCCTTGAACTTGTAACACCACACTTTTCCACTGACACAGAAAGAATGCTAAAGTAAAACAACATTACTACCAAAAAAAAAAACATTTTAAAAAACCAAACCAAACCGCCAAAGAGTTTTGGGGGGGAATGTTCAACCCTTGAGAATGAGAAGCGTTGAGGTCCAACACGAAGATTTTACCACAGAAACAGCACCATTCCACCTATCGGTACTTGTTGTACCCAGTACATACCTCGTATCGCTCAGACTGACAACTGCACCATCCTGCCATCATGCCATGCTGCCTCACCACTATCACCAGCCCAGTTCCGCTCCAATCACTCCAGAGCGATCATCAACTTACAACAGCCACATTTGTATTATAAACACATCCCCACAGATTTTGGGAAAGTAACAAACTGGGTGGCAAGCCACACAGATCGCACTGGAACACCAGTTGCAGAAAGAATGTTGTTATTACTACAAAACTTCAACGAATTTGGCCTTTCGATCCCAGTCACTTCCACTTTTCTTTCAGATGCAGTGGAACAGTCTTTGACACAAAACAGCAAAACTTGCTCTGACCTTTTACTAACGGGGTTGAAGAACGTCTGTATGTCACGCTCTTAAAACAAGTGGAAGACCTATGTCATCCGTGTCCCGTACCATTCTCTGTGGCATAATCTCTATGGATTTTCTTTTTGTAAACGTCGCGCTCAGAAAGTCAATTAATGGATTTTTGTGTACGTGTACATCTTTTGTGTCAACAGGTTGAAATCACTGTTCCATGTCCCAGCGCGACATAACTCAGTGCTACCGAGACATGGACATTACGTCATCGTTAGTAATCCAATGTAGGCCTATTGATTTTGTTTCTGTTCTTGGTATATTAATCCTGTACAAGTATTTCAGAAACTGGGTGTAAGACCAATAATTTTCTGCTTCAGTGGAAAACGGAAGAATTCCGTTTTTGAAATGAATTAGCTTTTGACGCAGTGACTAACTGTGACAAGCAGATGAAATTACAGTTAGAAATTAAGTACGGTATGTCTGGACAAAAAAAGAAGAACTCAGGCAATTTTTTCCCCTGGATATTGAGAATTCTAAGTTAGAGAAGGAATTTGACTTTATAGGCCTATGTGTGACGTCATAATATTGATTCCTACCGGTAGGTTTCCATTTTGTTGTGCAGTAGGCCTATTTGTCACATATTTTAGTCCTTGAATGTGTGTTCTAAACAGTTGCAATGCTTAAAGCTTGAACTTGTTTGAACAAAACTTACCCTTAACAAAATGTTAGTCTGTGATCTGGTGACTGTTAATTTAAATTATAGTAAACTTGTTCCTCTACAAGTAAACTTCATACATAGTAAGTTTCTCTGCCAACTAATATCCATGACAACTAATGTCCATGTCAGACGGAATGTGAACTGTTCAATTTGTTTTACAAACTACTGACAAACAAATGTATGTATGTATTGGACTGTTGCTCAGATTTTCAATCATTTTAGATCATTTATTTAAATGGATGGATAGCAGGGAAACCCGTGTAAAAACAGACAATGTTTGTGTGTACTGTGCACCGTAACACGTACACATTCTTGTTCCGCAGTTGTGGGGACTACATATGAGTTGTGCCAAGGTACTGTGGGGACCGACTACGCTGTGGAGGGGGGGGGCCTACATGTACATTGTGTAACAATAAAACCATCTCCCATAACCATGATAACGAGGTGACGGCCCGCCCACAGACACACGTAAACGTGTGTTCACCATCGATCATGGACGTCCTATTGTCCTTTTTTTTGTTTGTACTCTCAACTTTTTAGGAAGACTCCATAGGTTTTGTACACAACCCCAATTGCAGACGTATGCTGGGGATTGTGGACGATATTGTTCTCTGGTATTTTTCGTCCACGGTTTGAAAAGATGAACACGTACATTGTGCATGACACTGCTCAATATTGGATATTGTATGGCTGATTCCATGTACCGTACTTTATGTACAAACAGTTATTTGTGTTGTACATTTGTATTTTTGATTTGAACAAAGTATCTTCTGTTTATGCATACAGCAACACCATACATGTAAACGTATCGGTACTAAACATAGTAAAACATGTACTGTGAGTGTACAACATGTGCATATATTGTGTGCACAGAAGGCCTCAGCAATTCAAATTGTACATGTAGTACCATCAATTACCGTCTTCATTATCATTTATAAATGAATAATGATTCTACAATAAACCAATCAATCAGACCCCAGTTAACATGCACACAGCACTGCAAGCATCCCAAGGGAGTACATTTTGCACAGGCAGAAATGCCATCAGATTCCCATCTAAATGCTAAGGCAATTTAGTGTGCAGGCCTGGCATTTTAAGCCTGATATGAGATCTGCAAAAATCATAATAAGATTTGTTCTGGGTGAGGCTTACAAGTCATTAAATGGGCACTAAATGTGTGTCAGACGTGCATAAAATGCTTAAATTATGTTCAGGGAAAAATATTTTGCAGCAACCTTTATTATTAGCCAAGGGCGGGGCGGATCTGTGTTTGGCTCAAGAGTGTCATTTAATATCAAGTACGTGTACAAATGTAGATACCGGTAGGGTTCATCATGGCAGGAATGCACTATTTGGGGGTTACTCTCCTTTTTGTTTAGTTTCAGTAAATTGTTTTTTTTTTCCGACTTGGGGATTGGATGGGGTGGCATGGGATTTTAATAAACAACTTTCTTTTATAGATCTGCCCACCTACCGGAAAACATAAATTAAAGCTACAAAATACTACTGAGTAGTAATCTGTAGTATGCATTTCTTTCCATTTTTAAGATGCAAGTGGGCATGTTTCAAAAGTGGTCATCATAGAGGTAAAAAATTAAAAAGCCTTAAACAAGATTTACAAATCCTTATTTTTAAAGCAGATTAACCTAATTTTACTATTTTGAATAAAAAAATTTTTTTTACATACTTATCTCAGTGAAAAGTTGCTTTAATAGTGTGGCCAGTGAAATCAATTCATGTCGGACGGAATTTTTTGCATTTAAAGAAAACCCATCTCATAATAAGTAGAAATGCCTTGAATTCTATCTTTTCCACAAAAACAATTACTTAGATTGTCCTCAGTCATTATCCATTTCATCATTATTGCTGCTGCCGTAAATCTTGGTATTTCATTTCAAATGATAATTTTTGTTATCAAGATTTCCGTCCGACATGCTTAAGGTTGTTAAAATGTTTTTTTTTTTAATTTACTTGTTTTAATAAAAAGGCAAATATTGTCAAGTATCAATGAATAGACTCAGTATTAACACCAACAAAAAGTTTTATGTTTCACCTTGTCACCCTTCGAGATAAAGTGAATAAAAGTGCTTTCCGTCCGACATGCATGTCGGACGGAATGGTATATGTCGGACGGAAATGGACTTTACATTCCTAGATAGTTGTGCCTCGGGGAACTGATATTAATAATTGTTAATTAATAAACATAAAGTAGGGGATAAAGAACTTTTACCAAGTTGATATTGTTCTTTGCTCATTTCAGTACCATCAAAGCAAAGCCTACACAGGACAGTAAGATTCCGTCCGACATGCGAAAATCCAAATTTAGCCAAAGTTGAACAGGCTGACTTGTTTGGCAGCCTACTGACCAGTCACACACCTGGGTTTTTCCAATAATTAAGGCAACCTTCTATATTCATGGGAATTAAACTGTGCAATGTACATTAATCATAATCATGTACATTTTATTCTTTTTGGACTGATGATGGCTTTTACATATTTGTGTTAAGAGATAGTGAGGTTCGGTAGACATTATTACAATGTACCGTAGGTGAGGGAATTTAAACTGTATCCAGGTAATTTGGCAAGTACATGTACTGGTATGTGTGTGTAACACTCACCTATACTGGCATACATGTATATCTAAATATTAATAAACCAAACATGTCTATTGTGTTACATGAACTTAATATTTGGAAAGTATCGTTATAATGTGTCAGAGCAGTGAAACAATGCTGTTAGCTGTAAAATGCTATACATATACAGAGCATCAATGCATCCAGAATATTACCATGCCCCAAAGAAAGAGAGCGGAATAGCAAGATCAGGGAGCAATTACACATGAGAAATACACACAAGGAGAAATGAACTTGTGAAATTTAAGGATAGAACACACAAAAAGAAACTGTGCCAAAGTGAAACTGTGTAGCCCCCCCCCCCACATATTTTATAATGATTGCTATTATTTGCCTTTTTCCACTAGTGTTTACCCCCCCCCCCCCCCCCCCAGGGGCGGATCCAGGAATTTTTGCCCCGGGGGAGGGGGGGGGGGTTTCATCGGCAAAAAGATCTGAAATATAGACAGTGTTTTTGACGGGGGGGGGGGGGGGGGGGGGGGGCTTGTACCATACTTTCAATGGGGGCGCTGTTCAATCCGACAATTATTAACAATACATGTATATCACGAAATGGTGTACATACCGGTACATGTATGCCCCCTAACCAAGCTGGATCTGTCCGTATTTTGTGCAAAGGCGAACATTATTGCCAGTAAAAACAATGTGGGTGTCGGAGTGGGGGGGTTAACATTTTTTTTATTAATTTCTATGGGAAAACAATTTTTTTTACAGAGCTGGGTTTTGTTTTTACCCCCCCCCCCCCGAATCCACACTTGCCCCCCACCCACAACATTTTTCAAAGAGTGTCCTTTTCGTATAAACGAGGGTCCTTTTTTAGCATGCCTTTTGTAAGTGCCCAATCCGGAAAATTGCGCAAATATTAGCAATTGTTCCTGTATAAATTAGATATGTTTTAAACCACCAGTAGTAATATTCTGAATGCATTTTGTCAGAAAATTTAGACATTGTACATGGACCTGAAGTGGATAATATTTGTTAGCTAAAAAACCTGTCTGAAGATTGCAATTATTCATGTTTGTCCAGAGGATGTAAACTGATGTACTGAAAATCATGTCGGACGGAATGAAGCATGTCGGACGGATTTTTAATAATCTTTCTCACACAATTGTAAGAAGCTTGCTTATTAGTTCATTATAAGTGCCCAGGTGGTAAGCACAGTCAACTACCTAAAGACCACTATCATTAAAATTAAGTTTCTTCAAACTTTGTTTTTGGGTCAACATAGTGATTCCGTCCGACATGATTTGTTCCGTCCGACATGGTGTGGCTTCAGCTGAGCTTAACTGAATATGACATAGTGTTGTAGAGAAAATATATACGTCAGCATAAGTAGTGATTGTTACTCTTCTTGACATAAAACATAGAAAAAAATTATCCCTCAAGTTTTGATAAAATCTGATTTTGTTTCTGAAATTCTGAGGAGGCTCATTTCTATCGATTCCGTCCGACATGTACACATTTTTCGTAATAACAGACAAACAAAAGTGTGGAATTTAGAAATAATGTTAGGTGTCATTACTTAAAATCTTTGGTGGTGTTTGAAATCAGAATAACATTTTAATGTATTCTAAAACAAAAATTGTTACATTTTGTTCTATCAAATTCCGTCCGACATGATTTGGGGACTTTTGAAACATGCCCAATTCTAGGCTGACAATTTTGAAGAGTGGGCCTCAAACTGGAGATATATACATTGTATACGAGGGTTAAAAAAGGGGTCAAATGTTACATTTGCCAGTGGTGCTAATATCTGTAGGCCTACAGAGATCTCGGAAAATATGCAATCAGCATGTTCTTTATAATACAGAGTGTGAACTTTGACGTTTCCCAAGCTTTTACAATATTTCTGGCAACAAAAATGGATCTTCTCTGACAAATTTTGTAAGATTTGTGTGTTTAAATTAGTACGGGAAACAAGGAATCTGATACTCTGAATAAAACAGCTCAAAACTGATTGTGCAACATGTAGGCCTACAGGTACATGTACGTAGGCCCCTTTGTCCGAACAAATTAAATTGTTCAGTCCTCCCCAGGAGTGTACAGAACACGTGTGACAAGAACACCATGAACAATGTACACATACCAGTACGTGCAGTTTTGCACAATTTTCAGCAATGAAAATCCACCATGCCTCAATCAATTCCAGCCCCTTTGAATGTGCAACAATGTACAATTACTTTGTGTTGCTCTGTAATACAACGTAAACATGTCTGTGAACTCTGTGATACAATGTGTACATTTTGGCAAACAGGTTTCATATTTCAAGCTCTTAGTCTTGGCCCGAGTTCAGCTCCCTCTGCCTGTGGCCAGATTAAGAATGACGCACAATTCAATAGAGTTGGGTCTTCGGGGCAAACACATACAATGTACCCGGGTTATTGACGAACATGGGATCATGCCCTCCTACGTGTACTGGTACCAATCAAAGAAAATGAATACAAAAGGAAAAGGCCTATAACATTTGCAAACATCGAAAAATAAAACTACCAAGTTTTTACGAAATACGCAAGTACTAGGATGTTGGTATAATTTATGACAGTCACCATTTTTTTTCAGTTTAAATTTTGTTTGCTATTGGTTACATGTTCATGAACGGGTGCAGGCCAGCTAGACTGGTTCCCTTACATATACGTGTACATGTACATATACATACATGTACAATTTTTCCGCATCTATAAATTGATCCATTTTATCTTTAGTGGAGTCAGGGAACCAGACTGCTCCACCATTTGTGTTTTTCTTGGTTTTTCCAGCATTTTCGAACACAAAACTTCAAACATGTCAGTGTAACAATATTTGATCTACATGTATTAAACAATGTAGTAACCCTCAAATACAGTAGTTTTTCATTTCTAAAATTACAGCAAAAGCCAATGACGTACGGTACCGGTACATTCCCTTTAAGCGCTATGCATTGACAGCATGTAAGGTACTACTAAGGTACATTTACTGTACATTGGGTGGGGGTACGATAAGTTCTCATACTAATTTTTAGTTCCATCCCAAAAAGTAGATTTCCTTTCTAAATTTCTATTTTTCTAGCAAATTGACTTTTGAATGAACCAAAAAAAAAAAAAACCACTAGATGTTTAGTTACTGAATTACATGTAGTGCTTTACATTACAATTTTGAATACATACGATTGACAGTCAACAATCCAAAATTGTGTGACCTTCCACACCGAACATCAATGTTGTTAAGTTGACAACAGTCTTGTAAATGGTATCCGAAATATGGGCCCAATTAGAGGGCCCGAGGTGCTCATCCAAGCAGACTATTTCATCAAACACCAAAAAGAGCGGTTGTCAATGCATTCCTACTAATCCTCTCTCATAGGCTTTCATTGCAGCAAGTCAACCACAAATGTGGATGCAGTTTCTCTGAACGCGATGAAAAAAAAAAACATCCCACAAAAGGGCTGGCCCAAGTTGGTCGATGTGGGAGAGAAAGCAACAACAGTGGGTGATAATGGGGTGCACAAGGGCCTATTCAACTGAAAATTCATGTGGCTTATTGACGTACATGTACACTGTATTTGATGGACATGTGTACTGTGAACTTTTGTAATGAATACCGGTATATTTGAGTGTTTACATGTACATGTAGTGCACTATCAACAGGAACATTCTCTGATTTTAAAACCAAGATCCGTTCAGTCAAATCGTGCCAAAACCCAAAGATTCTGGAAAACCCCTTTCCAGAACTGTTCCTAAATGAATTCAAGCCTGGTCGAGACCAAGGTCGAGAAAGGCTCTGCCCTGGTGGGAAATCCAAAATCTACGCCCAACCCATGTAAACATTTCCCGTTTACAGTGTAAGTGTGAACGGTATACATGTATGTATGCCTTGCCTACCTGCGCACCATCAGACCCGGTTCTGCTCAATGGTTCAGGCCCATGGCGATTTCAACTTGGGTACAAATGTAGGCTTCTGGTACCGGAACTACAAGATGGATTTTTTTTGCATCGGGGTGATGTAAATCAAATTAGGTTTTGCCCTTCACCGACGTATTTAACACTGTATACTCAGTGTGTTACCTCCCGAGTAAAAGTTAGAAAAAAAATCACTCGGGTGGGACTCGAACACACGACCTCCTGCTATCTAGTGCATACGTCTTACCACTCGACCACCGAGCTAACAAGATCAGTTGGCCGGTTCGAATCTGATATACATGTATAGCAGCGGGTAAAGCATTAACTATTCATAACACACTGAGTATACAGTGTTTATATGTTGGTGAAGGGCAAAAACCTAATTTGATGTACTACATACATCATGGTACATGTTCAGCAAAGTGCACCTGGGCTAAACCTTTGGACTGACTGATGTCCTGAAGCAAGGCCACACAGCTATCAGTTATGTTTGTAAACAATGGACTGTTTCACAGTGTGAGTGCAATTATCACAGTAAACAGGAAGATTAATGAGTCTAGACTGTTTAAACAACCTCTGGGTATGATGTATGAAGTACCTGCTTGGGTTCTCTGATTATAAATAAGGACCTTTCATTCTATCCATTTCTCCATACATGTTGGACCTGGAAAAGTCTAAGACCTAGCCGACCTGGTGTAAAAATGTATGCAAGTGTGAACAGTATGCCTTGCCTACCACTTGCAGTAGCCCCGTGTTGATTGCGAAACAGGTAGGCGAGATTATATGTGCAAAGGCCATAAATGGTTGAGCAAAACTTCCAATGCCTTCCAATATTTGGTGTAGGCCTATACATGTATGTATTGTCGCAGTTTTCATAGACAAATTTCCTATTCCCTTATATAGTACACTTAATTTGTCTCTTTGTGAAACCTGTGACAATGCACATTGTACTTTTCATTGTGTAGAAATTCAAGAGCTTAATTTTTTTTCTCCGAAAGGAGTAAATTACTTTATTGGACACTCAGAAAAATTGTCAATACTTTATGTTTCTGTCTTTCGGATGCCATGAGGTCCTGATGCATATTTGTTGGGCGCGATCGGTCAACGTGCGAGATCGGTCGATCGCGCTGCACGATCGGCCGATCATGACGCTTTTCTTTTCTTTCTAATTCACGGCTCTGGAGAATCTTTTTAAAGCCCGAGATATCCGTCATAATTGACCGATAGCGCAGCGTGATCTACCAATCACGCACCTCAGTTTAGAAATTCACAAAAAAAAAAAAACATGTTTTAACATTACAAAATCTCACTACATATGACAGAGGAGTATGTTGCACAAATGTGTACTATTGGTACTTACCGTCCATTCTTCCCAAGAGTGCGATGACCCCGCTTTGCCCTTGGGAGCTAAGGGAGCGGGGGAGGCAGTAGTCGACATGTTAACCCGGTAAAGTCTACAGTTGATCACATTCTGCTATGGTCAACAGTTCCTCGCAATCGTCGATTCATCGTTTACATTTCTCTGAAAACTCGCAGTATTTTTTTCAGGGTTTGTTCCGTTTAGTCTCTGCATCAGCAGAGAGTGCTCCCATGAAATGTTTCGTCTCGTCTCAATTTTCCCCTCCGGTGACTGATTGATGCTTCGCTGGGGTCAGGGGTCAGTGTTCTTCCCTGGAGGATGGTGGACACGGACCACTTAAAGGTCAAGCGATTTGGAATTGCCTTCCTTAAGTTACAGATTATGACCCGATTATGGCACAACAGTACATAATAATATATTGACTCTACAAAGAATTCGACTAAACCGTATGGGCCTAATATGTTTTTATTATTTTCAAATATCAAATCCATCCAAAAATGAGGTAGAATTACAAACATCAGAATTATACTTTCGAATAAGAATTGTTGATAATGTGTGCAAAAAAAGGCCCATTTTATTGCTAACTTTCTTTGTGTTAGTGTGAATATAAAGAGAACAATTGTGCCAGGGTCTACCACCATCAGGCCATCCCGGTTTTACTGGAAAAGCTGGTCTGACCAAGTGAATTTGTTAGAATGTCCTGAACTTGAAGAAAACTTTGGATGGGCCTATTCTTGTACATGTGTCATGTATGTGACACAGCTACAACTAGAACAGATAAAATATAGCAATTGTGTAGTTACGAGCCCTGTTCCTATGAAAACACATATCTACTTTTACTAAGGTTATTGGACCAGCCAAACTAGTTAGCAGCATAATTTACAAGCAACAGGAGTGTCGTGGAAACAGGGCAGGGTTTTCTTTTTCTTTTTTAAGGGAGATTTGCTCAAAATAACGATGAGGACTTCAAAATGCAACACAAAAATAATAATGGAGATCACCGCGATGCACCGTGAATGCGTGGAAATGGGTACTTTCTCATGGCATCAACAACAAAGCGGCGTAGCGTAAGAAAAGCACAATTTTTAACGAAACATATTGTTGAAAATTACAAACAAAATAGTGTCATCAGAGGAAAGAATGTTGCAACTTGACCCCACTTTTGTTCTTCATCATGTCAATAAAGGTCAGTCATTGCAAAAATCTCAAAAAGACATGAACCTTGGACTGAGAAATATTTTCCAGTTTTGTTAGGAAATACTAACTTAGTTAATATTCTTGACTTTCCATAGACTTTGTACACAACCGCTGAAGTGCCGTCTGGATGCTTCATCATGCACATTATTTCCTTATCGTAGAGAAGTCTGCTTAGCCTTAGGCTGCAGAAGTCGATTTGGAATGATAAAAAATATCACTCTTGGCTCTAACTAAATCACAACTAAAGAGGGGCACGTAACTACACAATTGTGCCAGAATTACTTCACAACAATTATTCCAACACTCAGAAATATGCCTACCGCTGAAAGCACTAACTTAATTCCCTATTGTTTAAGCCAGAAAAAAAGTAGGCCTAGTCAAAATCATGGAAAGATTTCCATGTACGAAGTTCACTAATTTTCCTCTGTATTGACTAACAGTAACAAGCCCCCAGACGCCAGATAGCATTTTCATGTCATCAAAGTCAATTTGAGCAGTGAGAAAATACAAGCATTTTCTTAGAAAACACTTAGAATTTTTCAGTCCAATCTCATAGTCATAGTTGTACACAGGGTGTTGAGTGAACTTCGTATATGGAAATCTTTCCAAAATCATCACAGAGTTATGAGCCCATCACCACACTAAGAAGGAGCAGGCCTATGTTTTACTTCTAGAAACAGCAAAGAAACACAGATTCGGTATTCACATGGCCATGATGGCTGATGCCTGATCATGCTGATGGAGGCCTACAGGCCGCTACACACGATGGCCTAGTGTTTAAGTGAAGAAGGGTGGGTCGGGGGTGGTCGGGCGCGTAGGCCTAGGGCCTACACAAAACTTGGACATTCCCGTCTTATTACAAACTGTTGCCTAGCTACGACTACAAAGTACATACATTCACAGTGGGACATTATTTACCGACTCAGCCTCGAGGGTCAAAAGTTAAAAGGCACTCGACCTGGAAAGTGACTGATGAAGCATGATCAATGAATGAAACCAGTCGAAGTATAGGCCTACAACGAACCAAAATGGCGAATCACAACTCCTTTTTTACTTTTTAGCTTCGAAATATTTTTTGCGATATTCACTGGCAATTCGAGTTTGATTTTACCGTTAAACCGACGGTCCGTGTCCACATACCCTCCGGGTTCATTCAAATCCTCCAAAATGATAAAATTCTTCACTCCAGCGATAAAATCCAGCCAGAATTCGGCCGCCTTTGGTGCGAGAATTGACTTGGTTACACGACGCTGTACGCGCGAAGGGCAAGTGACAGGGAAAAATTAACGGCGTTTGTAAAGTGCGCCCTCTGTCGTCAGATTTATGTCCACGACGACCGCAAAATTTCCAAGAAGACCACACTATACACAACTGTCAGTTGGGGGGGGGGGGCGTAGAGTCGTGGGAAAGAGGAAGTATCAAAGGGTTCACGTCAAGAAACACAAGGTGAAAAGCCACCAAATAATTTGTAAAGTCTGCAAAATGCCCCTCTTTGAAAATGAGGGCGTTTGCGATGATTGACCTCCTCTGAGGCGTTTTCCAATCCTCGGCTGCGTCTATGTAGCGGCTTCGGATTTGATGTTCTGAAGCAGACCGACCATGGCCAGGATGTTGTTCTATACTGTGCGCGATCGTCTGATGCCTTCTTGCGGTGGGTGATTGCGTATCCAATACAGGTGGTTTTACACTGAGCTCGAGTTCCCAAGCCTAGCCTAGTCTAAAACTCCAAGCCCGAACTGGGACTTAATGACCGGGGTTTCGAGACTACTACACACGTTACCAGTGGCGTATTTGTGATGGGGAGTGGGGGATGGTATGACCAAAATCCAAAAATTGCCCGGTTGGCCAATCGAAAAGCCGGGGGGGGGGGTCTGTTTATGATACAGATGCACTTCTATACCAGTATATATTTAGTTATTTAACTTTAAAGTTTTTGTTGCTTTTTCCTTTGTATTTTTTTCAGTGCTGAATACGTTTTGGTTGTCAGTGGGCCAGTTCGACAAATACCTCAAATTCCGCCTTTACTGTTTATCACAACGAACGATTGAAGTTTTAAAGTTTAAGTCAGCTGGCTCGCATTCGGTACGATAGAGAGAAAGGACACACAAGAACCAGGTCGTACGTCCCCCAAGAACAAGCTCCAATGATCTCGGAGGCTGTGGACCTGCTGTAGCCTCAGTCATATACATGATATAAAGGTCTGTTCTTATAAATGCACCACTACTCACGTGGTCGTGACTGTCAATTGCATGCTGCAGCTAAAAACTACAAAATCCCTTCACTCACAACCAGGAAACATTGGTTTTATTTCACCCCGTAAATTACACAGTCCCCCAAGACCACTATAATATACAGCCAATATTTCATGAACGACTGGACAATATAACAACTGCTAGCGCTAGCACGACAACTGCTGGACTTGTGACAGTTGTTCGTTCAACGCTGCGGCAACCGATCGCCCCCATTTTTCACGCTGATATATTGCCGGCATAAATAGCGTACACCGTATCCATGGCAACGGCGTCTGCGCATTTTCATCCCAAGCTGAGATGTTAGGGTCGCCGAGGGAGTCGTTATACGGAATCCCGGTCACACACAACCTCGTCCCCAGTGCTTACTTTATTTCCAACATTGTTTCCAATAGTAAGCCCTGGGTAGAAAACTTTCTTCCTGCATCCTGATTCCATACCGCAATTGGCTAATATGGATTTATATCGTGTACTTGGTGTTGTTATTCACAACGTGCAGTATGTGTTTTCGCGATCATTCGTCCACGCCTTCTCGAAAATACTCTTATCTCTTCCAATTTGTTCATATTAATAAGAAATGTGATACTGCAAGTTGTCTAGATAAGATCGCAAAAGTTCTAATTTTTAAAAAAATCGTGTTTTGTAACTCACGCTGTGCTCGCGCTGCGACGAATTGACTCTGTTTTTACCCCGGACACCGCATACAAAAACGAACGATAATATAACGCACATGCGCGTGTTCAACAATCTTGCACATGCAAATGATCCAATACCAGGGTGAGAGAGCAGGTAGTGATGGGCGTGTACTGCTCGACACCCTGGGGTCGAGGTTGTGTCACACACGGTACTCCTTTGAAACGTAAACCCCCGAGAGAATAACCAACAACGTGTGGTTCTCGGTAAGACTTTAAAGCTTATGTATAAATCTTGTCCGTGCTATACTTTTATATTCACTTGATATTCAGAATGGCTATCCACTGGAACTTTTCAGGTATGATCTAGCTGGTCTGCATTAAAATATGAGCCAGATTATAATGTAATCCGATACGACAGCACTGCCCAGCTCACAAGTGACAGCGCATGAGCCAGTCAGTGGCCCTCTGGGGGATCACCAAATTAAGCAATACCTCTCTGAGTGATCCCCGTTTGCCGTTCCCCAAGAGTGTGGCAGGGCTAACTATAAAGTCTTAATGACGAAGTACCGTAACTTTGGACCATACGGCTTAAACGTTTCAACGGTTCTTGCAAAAGGGAAGTTTAAATAATCTAAACGTTCACAGGACTTTTTCATGAAGAAATATCAGTCAGAACCATTGAACCAACCATTCATTTTCCTATAAGATTCGAGCAGTTTTCCACAAAACAAACTTGAAACCCTATGGCGATGCGCTTTCTAACTTAGAAGCCGTACAGCTTGAAATATAAAACAATATAAAAGTCCATTTTGAAGCCAATTAGAAAAAAACCACAACAATATATTGTTGTATATGGTACCTGTCTCTTTCCCGTTAACAGTAGTTATTATTGTACTCCATCGTTAGCATGCGGGGACACTATGAATTAAATTGATTTTGTTTTTATGACCAGAGCACGGGTAATCCCGCTTTAAATATTGTGAAATACTAAGTTTTGGGTAATTTTAAACCTTTTACAATACATCCTGTATAATTTCTTATCTCTGTTTCTTTAAGGTGTGTGTTCCTCTTATAACAATAAAGTCCAAACCAGTTTGCCCCTTTAAATCCTTCAGCACATCCGTCCATCATTCGTTGCTTGCGCGCTCTGCTTTGAACTGTTTTTATTACTCCATAAAACCTGTAATTTACAACAGCCTCTCTGTCACACAACAACCGGATCTCAAGTATACCGTTATACAAAAAAGTGTTTTCTACAAAACCTGGCAGTAAAATCGAATTTATTGCCAGCCGGCAGCACTGAAATGAGCTCATTAATGTAACCGTTATAAGCGACCCCCACCGTTACACGAAATTACTTCCCGGGATAAAAGATTATTGTCTGACCCCATCGCCAACTTTCTAAAAATGTTGCAACCCCACTGCCGCTGCTTCATGCTGTACACCAGTCGCACTTTCACTGATCGATACTATTGTTATTTTATTGTCATTAGCTCGACCAAAGGAAGTTATGTTTTCATCTGATTTGGTTAGTTTGTTGGTTTGTTGGTTAGTTGGTTGGTTTGTCTGTTTAGATAACTCAAAAAGGTATGGACGGATTTGCATGGAAATCTTTTTAGGGGTGGTCCTGGTACAAAGTACAAATCGATTTGATTTTGGAAATGATCTGGATTCGGGTCTGGATATCTGATTCTTTTGAGTATTTTTAACCATTTATGCGAGTGTTTCTTTTCCGTGTATAGGCCCTACTGACGATATGGCGGGGAATTGTTTAGCCTTGGCGGAGGTTTGCGCTCTCTGAGTGCTTTCTAGTTTTATTCATTTATTCATTTATATTTTTGTGGCTGGAGATCGTGACCTAAATTCAAATTGGAAAATGTCATCATACTTAGTAAATAATATGTTTCCTCCAACTAAATAAGTGTACAGGGTGATTTAAAAAAACGAAACCCAAATGTCAGGACCATTGTTTTAGTGAAGTTTTGCATGTAGCATTTTCAAAATCTGGAATATAACAGCCCAATTCATTAGCTTTCTTTTAGTACAAGAATCATTCAAATCACTCATGTACTTTACAAGATACGCAATTTTAAACACAACCGCCGCTTTAAAGTTTTGTCCACGGATCACAAAAAAGGTGTGCTTTCTTTCAGCAAAACGAAAACAATTCACACACATCCCCATGTGATTTGTTTCTGTTTAGCTGAAAGAACACTTACCTTCTTGTGATTTGTAGACAGAACTTTAAAACGGAGTTTTATATCACAGATTTGGGCTTTCATATCACAGATTTGGAAAGTGCTACATGCAGAACTTCACTAATGGTCCCGACATTCGGGTTTCGTTTTTTGACTCACCCTGTACAGTCAAAGGGGAAAACATTAATGAGTTTTGCAGCCCCATAATATTGTCCAACAATTTCGACTAGTTTAGTCAAGGGGAAGTATACAGCTTTAGTTCGCATAAGTGTACAAGTCTACAGGGCCGACCGAGAAGTTTAAGAAATAGTAACCGCCTTCTACGTTTTCAGGATGAATGGCCATTTTGTTTGAACGTGTTAGAGCACTATCCAGATAGAAAATGATGTAAATCTCACATTTAAAAATACAGGTACATTTGGCTTTTGTTAAAATTTTGAACAAAATATGGAGCAACACCCATTATGTCCCTGAATCCGCCCCCGGAAAAGCAGGTCACATCTTGGCAACCCAAGCTGACGTGGCGGACGTGCAAAGCGCGACGAATGCTGCAAGCTCAACCCCCGATCCTCCGGCCCTGCGTCGCTGCTAAAGTCCCCTCGTTTACAACTTTGACAGTCGTAAGTCGATCTAACAACTCCGAGCAGATAATAATGAGAAAAGCGCCAAAGGGAATACTTTGCCCTGTACAATCCTCCACACAGAAAGAAAACCCCAGATTGCTCTGATTTCAGACTAATACCCTCCAAAGTATAATACATCTGTGAATGAAGTGAACAAACAGTTATTCAATAACCACGGCCCCAAGGGTCGAGTCTTAAGTAACAGTATCAAATGCTCGTTCCCAATAGTCCCGGACGGGATCTTTGTAAGATCTTTTGTGTTTTATAAATCGCACTCGATCTGGAACGATCAGGAATTGATAGACATCCAAAAGTAGGTCATCGTCACGAAAATAAACCAAACAATTATTTAAAAACAAAAAAGAGCGTCTGATTGCCAATGGTCTCATATTTTCTTCTAAACAAACGGCGCAGTTAAAACGAAATCTGGAAAAGTAATCAAGACCTTTTGAATTAAAAGTAAAATCAAAAACGTTCTGATGTTCGCGACACCACAACTCCGACTTAAAGGGCCCATGAAAATGTAATGTCTTAATGCAACCCTTCGAAATGCATCTTTGTGTTCCATTGAACCTTTAAATTTCGTTTTGCCATTTTCAAGGGTATTTTGGCGCCGTTTTGGTTTTTATGCTAATGCAAATTTCCCTTATCACGAACAAAGTGTGATGTCATTTCAGGCAGAAACTGCAATGTTACAGCTATTTCAGCATCAAAATTAGTCACAATTTTGGCCATTTTGCTTTCGTAGATTTTCTTTCCTTTGGTGATTCGTTGTTGTTTCAGTAATAGGCCAATGAGCAAAGTTTTTTTCCACAAAAACTAGTGTTTTCAATGAGCAACGTTTTGGGTTCACAAGTTAAACAGAAAAACCTTAAACTGAACAGCGTCTTCCTAAAATGACATCATAGCAACAGTGCCCTCATTTGTCTAAAAGTATGGACATTTGAAATTTTAGTGCACTTTTCAATACAAACAACCAAAAAGGGATGTCAAATAGCTTCCATACATTTAAGAGGAGTAGATGTTTGCACAAAATATGAGCCCAAATAAAATTCATTTCATGCCCTTTAAACCAACTTTGGATACATGCCAACATTCCAAAAGACAAGCAAACAAACGCCTATCAACAAGGCTGATTACAACATAAACCGGACACTATTTGCGGCAATTAGTCACTCTAAATATCTTTAATTACTGGTTGAGGTATGTCGTTCATAAGTACTGTTCACCGTGTATTCCAGTGAAATCCGCGGGGAGACAAGCGTCAGTTTCTCGGCAACTGCCGAGTGCTTTTAAGCCGCCCAAAGCGTAAAGTCCACACCTGGCCCCGTCACTTTTTTGGCGGGTTTTATCGCCGACATAAAGCGATTAACACGGTGGCATTTGTTGCTGGTTAATGTGTACTGTAAAATTAATGGCCGTCTGTGTCTATATTATACAGCCTGCAGGCCAAGAAGTGCGGTCACCGACCAAACCACAATGTGTGTCTGTAACATGTACTGTCAATGTCTCTGTTAATATAGCATTTAAAATATATATAAAATATACTTGAGGGTCTCTTTATAAAAAAAAATGGAAGGGGAAGGGGTAATAAGAACCCAGCTCTGGATCAGTCTTTACACTTGTATATTATAGTTTCACCTTTTGGGCTTGCAGATGCTGGAAAAAGCAAAAAATCCAATCATGTTCTCGTAGTCTGATTCCCTGACCCCACTTCAGATGAAACGGGAATTGTAAGGTCAGAGAATCAGTTTACCAGGCTTGTACCCCTTCACAGGTGTGTAATCATTTGCAAGCTGGTCGGCCAGCCAGCGTTGGAAAAATAATTTTTTTTCTTGAAAATGTCAGCACACCAGGAGCCACGATTTTTCAGGATGTTTAGGCTGTCACTCCCAACAATCGGGTAAGGTATTTCGTGATAATTTGATCATTTCCTAAATTTTGGACCCACTTTTTGGTAAAATTATTTTTGCCCCCCCCCCTCCCGCATTGTGTTCTGGATCCGCCCTTGTTAATGGTTGTCCTTCATAGGGCATATACTTTCCTGGATTTAAAGAGATTTCATTTAAAGGATTCAATTTTTCATGCCGAATTTTTAACCTTTGTTCAAGGCACACTGCTGCGTGGCGTCCGTGAAAACTCACGAACCATAACGCAGGCCATGGGTCTTTTTTGCACAATGCCGAGTGAGCCCTGAGGCAAGGCTAAACAAGTCATATACACTCTGAGCGGCTACAATTGCGACAAAGTACTATTATTATCCTAAAGTAATAATGCAAACACACCGCAGAAAAAGGGTGACACACCTCTTAAAACGCGTAGGCCTAATGATAGATTTGACTGAATAAAAAATGAAACAGTCAAACTTGACTCCCGCTTGACCCTACACTGGGTCAGCTGGGTGCAATATTAACAAGGGCGAGTGCTCCATAACCTCTGACCGTCTTGCACAAAAGTCTTGCAAAGTTGCATGAAATCTATCAAAATGATTCTTGCCAGAGCTTTAGAATGCGTCGCCCAAAAATGCGATGCCGATGGCACATATGGAACACTGTACCTAGATTTATAGCGATTTGTGATACCACGTGACTGTAACATTACTGCACACAATTTGCCTCCATTCTTTCCAAATCGTTACAAATTTGGGCTTAATAAGTATGGTTCATGGTTCATTTCAATTCGTCATATCTTCAATATTGGTAAATAAATAATAGAAAAAACACTACACAAGTTTCGTAGAGTCAAACGAAACCGGAACAATATCAATACAAGTTTATAATTATAATTGTCCGCTCCATGTTGACACTTCGTAGTTTTCAACACTTCACAACTTTGTCTTCAAATGAACAAATAAAGCTTTAAATTTACTCTCGAGGCACCGAGTCCAAGTTACAAAGAAACGAGTTTTGAATTAAGTTTCTGTTGATCTTTCGTCATTGTGTACTCCGAAACTTCAGAAATAATTGGTTTCCCGAAGTGCATAACTATCACAAGTTGCTTTAGAATCAACAAACTCACTACATAAACCACCACACCGAAAACTGTATAGAATTGAAGATTCATCACTTTGTTGACACCTGACTAAAAAAAACCCAGGATTTACTCTGAAACAATATTTCGTCCGTTTCCACTACATATTATGGTTAGTATACGCAACGTTATAATCATTTCTGATAATGAAACCAAGGATTCCTCAAAAGCGCCCGAGGCACAGTGCACAGCTCGGGCGAAAGCAATTGTGGAATTAAGATAATGCGAAGAAGTACGTTACAGTTTTACAAGTGGGAGGAAAAGCCCAGAAGACTTTTCCGAAGAAAACCAACGGAATCAGGCAGGAACTGAAAACCCAATCCACATATATTATGTTTTTGCCTAGGCGGATTCGAACCCGGGTCAACAGCGGTGGAAAGCGGGGAAAGTACCGCTACGCCACTCCCCAAATGTAAGGCGAGGCTAGCCTCTTAATGTAAAGGTGCATGAATTCAAGTACCCGAGCGCATACAATTTTATATGCAATAACATTGATTCAAAATGGCTATTTACAAACGAGGTCTTTTCATGCACAGGTGGTCCACACAGTAAGCGGTATTTAGCTCATTCATACTCGTTCATTAATATTATTCATTAATAATAACGTAAGACTCAAGCAAATCTACTTTACAAATGAGAGTCTCTAGTCAGTCATACAGTCAGGTACAAAAAAAGACTATAGGCAGGCCCCTCAGGGACCAACAAAAAGTGTATTATTATACAATGAATGTGTAAGAGTGCAATGGTAAGAATAATTTCATGAGGTGACAGATGGAATGTTCCATATTCAACAAGGCGAAGCCGAGGGATGGAACAATGTCATTTGTCACCGAATGAATTATTATTTCCATTACACGAATGTGAAATATGCACCTGAATAAATCCTCGTCATCTGATTGGTCAGAGCTACCAATAATGTGACCCTGAAATAAAACCTGGAATAAGACCCTGGGAGGTGGGTTGAGACGATTAACTCGATCAATTCCAATGACATGTGATCATCGACCTACCAATCAGACGACGGGGATTTATACAGGTGTTGTATAATTCCGAAAGCCATTTAAATGTCAATGAGAAAAACAGTAACCATTGTCTCCAAGACATTAAATAAACTGCACAGTAACACCTATAATACATGTTTAAAGTTGGGCAAAACACTGTAGCAATGTTATTTGCCCAACATTGGTGTGAATTTACCTTATTGTTGGTTAATTCGGGTAAATATAACAAACTATTGGCAAGAATTTGCCCAAGAGTGAAGGCAGTTGGTATAATACCAACCCATTTGCCTTACTCCTTTTTTCTGAGTTGGGTAAAACACTGTAGCAATGTTATTTGCCCAACATTGGTGTGAATTTACCTTATTGCTGGTTAATTCGGGTAAAAACTAACAAACTATTGGCAAGAATTTGCCCAAGAGTGAAGGCAGTTGGTATAATACCAACCCTTTTGCCTAACTCCTTCTTTGTATTAGTATGCTCACATGTGACATGACGTTTTGACGTTGTGACATATCCAAATTTTCTTGATTTTTTTGTCTGGTGTGTGTCCCCGTGGAACGGCGCCAAATTTCGCGCTCTTGTGCCCCAAGAGTCATAAATGATGTACTTCTATGGTGATTTATGCGGCGTGGTTAGAGAACATGAAACAGTAGAACCGTTGCGGAGCCGCTCGGCGGCTCGCCACCGCTCAACCGGTGTTATTTATGTGTTGTTCTGAAGTGCGAAAAGTTCAGCAGTGCAAATAGATGACATATCATAGTGGCAGGGCTGGATTTGAAAACCTGCTCCTTTTAATCATTAATCAACTGCAATAATATCCAATAGATGTTTTGCATCGTATTTCACATTGAGGGCAGATCTTTTTCCATGTGAAAAACATGATTGACTTATGGTACTTTCGTTGTGACTGAATTTAAATAACAACACATGCCTTCAAAGAGGGTGTACTGTGCAATGGGTGTACTGCAGCGTCAAGGTGTTGTTCGAGGGAGAACCTCGGTTCGACATCATCTTCAAGACATATAGGATCATTTGCATTTAGCCCAAAGGTACCGGTAACCCACCGAATCACTGTGCATGGTTTGCCACTGTCTTCTCTAAAAGTGTAGTATCCACTGAGCTAAAACTTCAACAGGTTAGGTTTTGCACATTCTTCTTTGGGTTTTGAGTGGTGTAACACGGCAAAAACTGTAGTGTTAATTTAACACCATTCGGTATCTATATAGGACAACACCAGTAAAATTTAACACCAGATGGTCCTATATAGATACCAACAGTGTAAATTTAACACTGCAGTTTTTGCAGTGTACTATCGGAAGCGAACAAAATGCATGAAAAGCTAAAAGGATCCTGATCCTACATGCCTGTACACCATGTACGAAAGTTGGGCATCTTAGTCTATTCAAACACATACACATATGTAACTTAAAACACAAACTGTGACCGGTACTTTGTGCACAACTGTTAGATTCATGGTGGTGGCGACAGTAATGGTGATGCTGGTGTCTGGTAATAGAGAACGCGCTAATGTCAATAGTGTCCAGTTTAAATTGCCCAGTTGGAATATTTTGCTTAACAGACCGATCCATTCGGGCCCGCCCACTGCACTGCGCACATGGGCAACAACAGCTGCGCGCGTCATGCCCGCAGGCACGCAAGTCAGACTTTAATCGCAGCTGTGATGTGATTGGTCAAAATATCATGGGCGGGGCTTAAAGTTTGGGAAACCTTTACTTCGTTCAGTAATAACAAGTTATTGCACTTACCGCTTTCTTTGTTTCTCTTGCCACATCGACTGTTCGGTCCAGATCCTCACTGTACGCATACACTGGTGTACTGTAACGGGGTGAGTGTCCACCAGACTGGTCAACTGGTGGTGTTGAGTTCCAATGGTACACATCCGGTCTGTCGTAGAAGTATCCACTCCCGGTCTGGCTCCCGCCGTACGAGTAATCCTCATCGTGATAAACGATGGCCGGGCTGTGATTCCCGCCGACCGAATAATCGTTGTCGTGTGTCGGGTAGTATCGCGGACTACGGTCTCGCCTGGCGTTGTTGTGTGAAGCGTTGTCGTAGGAATCGTAGCCACTCCGACTATCCGATTCTCCAGACGAGTATTCGATATCGGAGAATCGACCGCATGGGTAGGTCTTGTTCAGCCGTACCGCTGATGACGACGTGGAGGAGATTTTGCGGGTTGGTTTAGGGGATCCCGTGCGGGGCGCGTGGACGTGTCTGTGGTGGCTACTGGGGTCGGTCACCGGGGATAACCAGGCCTGTTTCCCGCTGGTGACTCCGTGGGTGCCGGATAAGTGGGGACTGGACGGGCGAGCCAGGGGGCTCTCCGGCCGGGTGTCCGACCCGTACCCTAAACTGCGCCTGGCCGGTCTTTGCATCTTCGGGTTTCTGTTTTGGCTCATTGTGGTATGCATGTATCAGCTTCAGTTCGACGAAATTTCCGTTTCATATACTCCAGAGGCGAGACATGACGTGCAATTTATTTCATGATCTCCAAAGCGTGTGTATCCGTGTCTATGCCCACTGTGTCCCATGACAATCGAGCTCTGTCGACAGATGGTACGCAACTGTGGAATGCACAGAAAATGATTAGTTAAACCTCCCCTGTCCTAAATAACCACTCCGCATTCTGATTATTAAACAATGATTATATGATGGGACAGACGTATAGGTATAGGCCTATATTTATTAAGATTTATGTGTCCAAATATGCCCACCACACGTAGGCCTACATGTCTTTCAGACTTTGAAACAAGTATTCCTCGATGAAGTTAGTGATGATGCGGTCTTAGATACTTGCATAAACCTCCTAATGAACGACAGAAGACTACTATCAATTTATCAAAGGTCTCCAAAAACTGAAGAATTACGATGTTTCTTTCAAAGAGAATAAAAAAGTGTCGCAGTTAATGGTGCAAAATAAAATTCCGGAATCTAATTCAATTTAGGAACATTAATGAAGTCGCTCTTTCGTTTGGAGCTATCAAATATTGACCCGCTATAGAGGAACCGATCAAAGTACGTCCCTGAAGAGCATCCAACCGTAAAATACCGTAATTATGTTGGAATGCGGGCCAGACGTTTGTCTCGATGTAACCATAGGATCCGTGGTACGACCTTCTTCTATAGAACGATGCTCCGTTTCATTTTGGAGAAACTAAAATGTTAGCATTGTCTGCAACACAAGTCTATTTTATCTCTCAATCGCACTCAACTGATACTAATGTCTAACAAATTTGACTGCCCGTTAACAAAATGTGAGCCTGTATACGTGAACATTGGTTAAAACATGCACTTTCGACACGGACCGACCATTTTTAGCGCTCAGCGATTTCTAGTATATGCGCAAGCCATGTACACATAAAAGCACGTATGTATATAATTCATAGTTAAAAACAAATAACAGTAGTGGCTTTATATTTGACGAACAAAACCCTTTTTGTTCGATATTGTCCCGTGCGCAGTTCCGAAACTTCAAGCAAATTGGTGACACGCTGAGCGAGGTCTTGAACCAGCAAACCTGCCCCATTCAATCGGCAATGTTTTCACTTTCACAATGTCGGAGTTACACCCCAACTGAAGAAAAGGGGGCCTGCGCGTGAGTGAAAGTGCTTGCTCGGAATGGTCCCTAGTTGGCATGTAACATCGATGCTATACGTTTGCGCCAACTTCAAGCAAAAAACCACAAGGCCGTGAGGCCGCGTATTTGTACGATAACTTCCAGCTCATTTGATTTTCAGTCAGTTGAACATCACATTGGATCTGAACAGGTAATTTCAGAGGATATATGACGGTACAGCGATCTGGTATTTTCATTTCTCTGGTTCGTTTGCTGCCAAATCGAACGTAAAATCACACAGCTGCAAAAATCCTCAAAAAGTCTCCCTTTCACACACTTCGTCGCCCACGGTTTGTTATGCTTACTTGTCGAAATGAAAAGACCAAGGTCTAATACATTTGCTAGCTAGGGTTGTAGATTTAACGCTTCGTTCAATCAGCCGACAAAAATTGGCATTGACAGAAGTTGCAAAGGAAAGTAGGTATTAATAATTCCATGCAGGGGTATTTATCGAAATAAAAAAATGCGTGCAAGGTTGTAAGATGGTGGCTTAAAAAATCCTGATGTGAATAGGCTATAATTATACACAATATCGTCGAGGAGTGGAAAATACTCGAAAACGCCCATAGGCGTGTCACCAGCACGTATGAAAGACCTTCGCTGTAGAAATATGGCAGCTCTGATGAACAAAATTGGTACAGTTTTGTCAGGGCCAAATTTCCCTGGTTGTCGCATTTGAAATGGACGCAATAAAAGGTGAACACATGGGACAGAGAGCTATATGAAATAGTGCCACAAATGGATAAACTGAATATTTTTCATGAATTATCTATTGTGACTGTACTTTGGGATGTCATTTCAGAGGACACTAAACGTGTTGGTTTTACACTGTCCTCTTTGTACTCCACACTGGCTGACTCATTGTTAACTGAAGTGTCAGCTGGGCAGTGCTCTCGTATATGATAACCCCGTAATACCAATAAATAAATCTAAATCTTTAAATCAAGTCCGAATTTCCAGTCGTTGGCCGAAGATGAATGATTCGATCTTTTACACTAGAGCCCGAAAGTGAGCTGGCGGATAGGAACTTTTACGGAGTTGAGTCACAGCCATCGGGAAAGAGGGGATGACATGACGGGCAAGGTCCCGCGAGGGCCCCGCGAACTTGGGGCCGAATTCACGCTTACCGCATTCTCGATGATCGATGAATCAGTTGATTATACACTCTAAAAACTGAAGAGTTGAATTCAACACTTAGGCCTACATGTGTTCGGTCAGTGCAACAATTTGAAAGTGTTAAAATCCAACATTTTAAATGTTAAATCCAACACTTAAAATGTTAATTCAACATTTTGAATGTTGATTATGTTGATTCAACACTTTCAAAGTGTTAAAGTTGAAAAATGTTGAATCAACACTTTACAACATTTAAAATGTTGAATTAACATTGTAAGTGTTGGCTTTAACATTTAAAATGCTGGATTTAACACTTTCAAAGTGCTGCACTGACCGAACACATGTAAGTGTTGAATTCATCACTTCAGTTTTTAGAGTGTAGCTTTGCGCGCTCTGGGACCAGTTTTACCAGGCTCGCCTGCTATTGAAATGAAGTCCGATATGTCAAAATGCTGCCGCATTTCGAGTCGTTGGTCGATGACGAATGATTCGATCTTTTTCACTAGAGCCTAAAGTCAAGAGCTGGCGGATAGGGACTTTTACGAAGTTGAGAACACCCAGCGGGAAAGAGGGGATGATAATGACGGGCAAGGTACTTCAAGGGCCCCGCGATCTAGGGCCGGAATTTACGCTTACCGCATTCTCAGTGATTGATGATTGAAGACATTCTGTGGTGCAAAATATTTTTTGACTGAAAGGTATGGAGAGGGGGGGGGGGGCTACATAGGATCAATTGCAAAACTGCCAAAAATATTGTGAAATATGCTACTCGGTTGTAAGACAATAAAAGGATCAAACATCCTGTGCAATCGGTGCTGTCATTTTCAAGGAAAGAGGAACAAATCATCATAACCTAGCGATGGTTAGGACCTAACCATGGCGCTAACCATAGCGCAGTCAACAGAAACCTATATACTTCGCGTCGACAAAAATGAAGGTGCATTTTCGTAATTTTCTCAAAAAGTGCAGTATTCACATAGGCCTAACTGAAAACTTCAGCAGGAAAGGTTTTAACTATCTTCTTTTGATTTTGAGTGGTGTTACGGTGTACCGAACAAAATGCAAGAACAGAAAATTATCCTACATGCCTTTAAAGAGCCTTGTAAGACGAAAAACAAGCTGGGTAACCTCTGTCGGGCAATTTGCAAAGTATAAGTATTTAATTACCTCAATTCTTGGTTATTTCGGTTGAAAGTCATCGAAAATCAAAACTAACTATTATCAATCCACTTGAAGCTATTTCAATGTATTTCCTGGATCTCATCTTACAAAACAAACCTTTCTAAACTAAAACTCAGGTAGGATATAAGTATCTAGTCATTCATTTTTGTCGTCCGCTAATTTAAAACTAAACACAGTTGCTGTCGAAGCTCCGTAAATGCGATGTTAGAATGTAAATTGTAATTTTAAAATACCTGGTTTTTAGCCAATTTTCGTACTTCTCACAACAGAGTCCGTCAACATCGTGTCCATCAGATGTAATTACGTGTGCGGCGAATGAATGATTCATTCAGTTCCCCGTACAATTTGGGTTATGTCAAGTTGTCGCATGCTGTTTTAGCCCTGGGGATGATTACAAACACCTGCGGTAAAACGTGTACGTCACACAGTGGCAGTCGTGGTATGTGTTTTACTATACCGATTCAAATTTATGAATCAAGATATGCTTATGAATCCCAGACATAAAATTGTCACACGCAATTAAGCAAACAGCATACTCACAGTTTTCCTCGTGTGTCAAGTATGCAGCCACTGAATTTTCGACTGACGATGTGAGTATTTATATATTCCTTACTACTTTTTACTAGTATTCCAGAAGACCACACTTGCATCACAGCGTCCGCGATGTGTACACAGGCCGGATTAGGTTTATCGGTTGACGCTGACTCTTGGCGACGGCAATGATCCGAAGTTAGTGTACACCATGGTTTGTTCCTGGCTCTAAGCAAGGGTTTACAAAACTTAACTGTGCAGCTGCATTGGATGGCCGCGCGTGTACGAACTGCTGTTGAACTTGTTTCAAAGAGCGAATTTAACAATGCAGTAAGCGGTCGTATCAATTTCTATTGTGCCGTGATACGGCAAAACTTGGACACGGTTCAATGTATTTTATGTGGAAGTACCAGCAGAGTACAAAACTGCATGTGCCATCGGGTGGTCCACATTGTAGCTACGTGAAGTTTTCCACCAGCTTCAACTACACCGAGAGAATCACTAACCCACATACCGTCTAGCGCACCGTTCGCCGGGGGCAGTACCAGCATTCAACGCAACTTGGAATGTTTCCTCGCGGACACATCAAATCCGCCGTGACTGACAAGCTCAAACTAAAAACTTGTACGCACACCTTCCTTCCAATGGTACTTTCTCGCTTATGCCACGAGCAGCGATGTAGCGATTCGCTTTGCACTTTGATAACAATTTTGTTGGTGCCTTCCAAAGGTCGATTGATCGCTGATAAATTTCTGACTGGGTATACAAACTTGATTGTGAGCCATTCGGCTTGTGACTCTCGATACATTCACTGTATATGACAGTTGACGGGTCAGGTGTGTTGTTTCTAACTCTTAAGCCCCACTATACCACCTGTCGTTCCTAGTCACATCTGTTCGCAGAACTCATACAAGCGGGGCTAGGCTAGCCCCTTGCTGTGGCTTGTATGAAAAGTCAAAGTCACAGTCCTTGGTCTCAACGGCTCAGGTATACCTTTGATTATAGTTCCTTGTTCTATGGTTGTTGCAAAGTGCTATCGATCAAATTAATCACCATAAATACGCGTGATGAGGAACGTCAGGTTTAGGAGAAATGAAAAGTGTAGACGGTGTCTTGAATTGTATTTCTTGCGAATCAAGTCCGCCTGATAAATAACAATAATATTTGACGGTTTTCTTCAGGGGATCAATGAATAAATTGCACCCGCTATGACAATATTGCACTCGCCTTTGACTCGCACATCGTACAATATTTTCATAGCTCGTGCAATATATTTTGTATCCCCCTCAAAACGATCCAATATAATACAATAATCATAGCCCTCAGATACAACGGTGAAATGGTTAACGTTGGTAGGGTAGAAAACCACATGGTAACACTTCTGATACAATGCATCGTATTAACAAGAAACATTAAATATAAAGCAGTGTCTACTCATTATTTTCATAGGACCATAGCCTGTATTTATTCTCACAGTCTATAAATACATCAACCACACAGTCGTTTTGGAAGACCTAAAACGGACCACTAGGCACGTACCATAATAAACGGATCTTACCTTCATGAAAATGGGCCCTTCGACCATTCGTTCGATCTATAGTCCAAAGAAAACAGTGTCTTCAAGAAATAGTCCTGAGGAAATCTGGATGGCAACAGATGCGAACTAACAGTAACACCTGTAATTTTAAAACTTCTACTGCACACAAACTGCCAAATGAATGTAACGAACACTATGATATCTTTTCCGGTACACACACCATCGTCACACTTCACATGTGTCATCAAACAAGCCTCGACAGACTGCGTTCAGTTAAATGAAATAGTTTTCTTTTATGGTATTTGCATTGTTATACGCGATTTCCCCCACACAATGCAAAGGCGAAAAAGGAATTAAGTCATTGTCATACGCAACTGCAGCATATCCCATTCCTTTCTGCATATTCACCGGGCCATTTGGTATCCTTGCAGGGCTAGGGGCGCACACGGTCAAAGACACACTTTTTTGGAAGGGGTAAAAATTAATGATACGAAGAGCTGCAACAATGTACAACTTACAAGTAAAAACATAGCTTTTGGGACTGGCAAAGCTTTCAGATTTTCAGAAAAAGTAATTAATGTTGCTCTGGCCCACACTCTTCAACAAATGCGATTTTCCCCTCCCGACGAAGTTTCGATTTTTCTTTTATTTGGGGTCTGCAACCCTCTAAAAAAGAAGGCTTTTATTCTGATAGTTGCTTTTGTGCCTCCATCTAACGCCCAACACACACAATTTGTAAATTGAATTCCCATGTAGGCCTATTTTATACCTTGTCGAAGACGGATGTTTTCGCCCGGTGTTTCGTTCGAAAGTAAACCACTTTTGTGTTGCTAGAAAAATAGCAATTACAAAATCGATTTTATAGGGTGAAACTCGAAATTTAAGAATTGGATAATTACTTTGAAAGGTAGCCTTTGTACTTAAAGATCTCCTGTAACTGAATTATTTGTAAGGTTCATTAAAAAAAAACTCTATCAGCCTTTTTGGCTTTTGTATTAGCATGCAATCATTTTACAATGTCATGGAAAACTCGACAATGACATGATAAATCCACCTTATTTACCGGATTTATACGCTTGCACTTCCCAGTTGATTCGCCCGCGACATGCACAGATATAGCATTCGCAGCCACTTCTGTTCAAGCAACCTCGCAAAGGAATTTCGACCCGGAAGTTAGTTTCCTAGGTAACGGCCCAAACACCTTTCTTTTGTTGCCGATTGCTTCCCCTTATCGGCGGGTTCTTTGTGCGCCTCAACCAGACATCCATCATCTTTTTTTTTCTATTTTTTTTTTGTTGGAATGCGAAAAGCGAGTGTCACAATCCCTTTGTCGACCATTCACAAAAAAAGTGCAAATGAATTAGTTTCAGTTCACAAGCGCGTCCCTGAACGATTTTTGGGAGGGAGGCCCATTAAACTTTGACGTTGAAAAGGTCAATAGAAGTTTTAATTAAAATATCATTCTACGGATCTCAATTTATGTGAGTTATTTCACGCTTGGCTTGATCGACATTCTCCCATACAGTACTTGCAGACTAGTCAGGGTTTTTTTTAAGTTATTTTAAACGTGTAAGTCTTTTAATATTCGGTGTGTGTGACTCTCCATAAGGTGTCCTCAACCGGCGTTAATTTTATAGTCATTATGCTATACTAAGGCAATTTTCAAACTATGGCTCAACTTCGGCTGTGGCTACACCTCTTACTCCACACTATATAAGCCTTCAATGTCTGAACTAAATGACCTGAAGCTGCGGCCTCGTATAGGAAAAAAGTTCATTTTACAAAAAAGCAATATGGGAATACTTGCAGTAAGGCTACCTGTACATTTAAATTTACTTATACCAATTACGAGAAAATAGGACTGGAACCAAAAACTGTGTGAAGTTATTCTACCTGAAATGGTATAGGCCTATCACTGCACTCGGAAGAAAACAGCCAATGCAGGTGGTCAAAACGTTTGTCTATAACAAGACGTCTTTACTGCACACACCAGCGTGTTACACCCGGCTGGAGTCAAGTCTAATTCAGCTTGAACGTGAAACAAGCACGCGCAATAGACCTTTCTACGCTTGGTTGCAAACTATATTTTTGCCAACCACGGGTTGGTCCAACACTGCAAATATTAAGAAGAGTTATTACAGATAACCCAAATATTATTTTATAGTAGGAAATACAACATTGTCAACAAACATACAACATATTTTCTACACATGCCTTTTGACTATGTTTTGAAGGCGTTATGAGGACGTTTTCTAGAAAAATAATGGTCAACCCTGGCTTCAATTTATGCGCTCGCGGCAGTCCATATAAAATGGCGTCAATGTTTACAAACAAAAGAAAGGTGTATATAAAAAATTCTCTCTTTTTTTTTAAAAGGAACCGTTGCCTAAACAATGCTGAAAGCAAAAAAAAACAGAACAAAACGATCCATTTTTTCAAGAACATCATTATTGTAAAAAAAAAAACACACACTCGATTGGAAATTATAATTGAAAATAATTCAATAGTTTTCTATATTAGTGGCAGCTCCGATTTATAGGACCGACAGTTTCCAAATGCAGGATTTCATTTCAAAGAGAATTTCAAACACCTGCGACACATTTTTTTCAGTTTTATGGTCAACCTTGATTTCATTTTCCATCCCCTGAGGCAAGATCACAGTTATCCACACGCGACGTTTACGTGACCTTCGTGAACTATTTTTCTTCAGTCGCGCAATAATTAAAGCCAACTGTCAAAACAGAGGTGCAAAGGTCGATCATTTGCATAGATCCTTGACGACCGCGCGCGGTGCCCCCAAAAGCAGAGATCCCACAGGTCGCGACGGGCGTTGATATATGCTAAACAGATGAGGTGGGTATAAATTGAAAAATTTGGAAGATTTACGAAATCCCGTCTTCGTCTGCAACTTCGTCTCCATTCCAAGATAAATGAAAACGACGCCACTTTCAACACTTGGCCTAATATAACCAATTGCCTTGTGTATTTGCAGGGCGTCTCTGATACAGAAAATGGATCAATATTGTACTGGAGTCTGTCACGTCAGGGGACGAGTATCATGAATCTGGGGCCGGGAATCGATACAGAGACGAAGCCGAGACTTCGTAAACCGTTTCAGGGGAACACTAAATCCAACCTTGTTTCCATGGTGTCGAGCAGAACGCTCCCACTACCTGCTTCTACATTGGAAAGTTTGAAACTAAAGTTGGCCATGGGGATGAGGTTGGACTACGTCAAAGTGTGACCTGTGGCGGTCGACACTTTCTCAAATTTCAATCGAATTTCGCACTGTGCCAATTTAGGCTATTTGTTTTTGCCTGCCACTTTTGGGGAAATGCTCAACGGAAAACCTGTTCAGCAAATTTATGTTTTTATTTGTTAGGTGATGCAGAGAAGGCGAGTAGGCCTATCGGTCATGACAAACACTGCAAGACATTTCGGCTCCGTAATAAATCTGCTTCTGATCATTAGTTAAGGAAAATGTCTGCACCGGGCAAATTCCTGCTAAGTATAGCATTTGGCCTAAAAGCCTAAAAGGGCTTGGCGATATGATGCTTACTATCGTCATTATACAGCTGAACATCTGGAGAACACCCATACTGGAATGTGTATCCCTGTGGAGTATTTTCTTTGTTCTCGTGTACTAAAAAAATTCAGTTTAAAAAGTTAATTTCAAAATGCTCCTATTTTAACCAGAATTAATTTCCTGGGCTAAATTCGGTCTCAATATGCCTTACATAAAATACAATGTACAGTCAAACCCTGATAAGAAGGGCATTGTTAATACAACGTCATGCTTATAACAAGCAAAATATTAGGTCCCAAGTATTTGTTGTTTTTTTCCAATACTGTTAATACAAGGTACCGGGACAAGCTTCCCCCTGCTTCAGATGCACCTTAAGCTTCACCTCAGCGTTAACATCCAGAAGTGAACTTTACTGGGTACCTGCGTAGATGTAGACCTGTTATAACAAGGTAATTTGTGAAGTCCCAAGGACCTTGTTATAAAGGTGTTCGACGTATCAACACGCCTTGGAAATTCCTACTTTTTGAGTAAAATCCATACATCTATTTCGTGATAACCTTGTGGAGACCTATACCTATACAAATTGTTTTGTGGAGACGTACACATGTATACAATTTTTTGTTCCCTATTATACCCGTGCCTCCACAGGGTACCGTGTACCAGATCCATAAACAAGTTATACATGTAGCACCAGGAATCACGCTGAAAACAAAACACAATGCAGCCAAGTTTTTTTATATAAAAAAAGCAACATCTCTCATTTTAATATCTCTTAAATCATTTTAACAAAGTACTAGAAATAATGGAGACAATAAATACAACTATTTTAATAGCAATAATACCAATCTTCAAGTTTACACTTATACACTGAACGCTGAAAAACAAAATATCAGAAATATAACACAGTGAAAATTTACTTAGAAATAGTAAAATATAAAATCAATAGAGCAGAATGCAAAACTTACATGGAAGATTCAAAAATTGAAAAACATAATATTGTCCATATATGGATGACGATTTACATCTAGTGATTTCCCAATTTGTTACCCAAAATGTAAAAAGAGATCCTTTTTTGACATTTCAGTTCCGTTGTTTGCCAACATTTCCATCTCTTTCCATGTTTTCCGAATTAAACTTCTCCTTGAATCCCAATTCCTTCTTGAAATTTCCACATTCTACAAACCGGATTTCCCAGTTTTTCTTAACCAAGTTCCGTGTCCTGAGATTCTCCTTGGCAGTTTCCTTTAACTCTCCTTTACATTTTCCTACTTTCTGTTCTGAAACCCAATACTTTCCCCCAAACAATTTGGCAATGCAACACAACGCTACTGACAAACCAGTGAACTCACTACCTTTTTTCCCCAGCCGGATATCTCTCAAATTCAAACTGTAACTTCCCTACTTTCCATGTTTCCAATTTACTGGGCAAGCTTGAAACTTCTGTGACGTTTCCTTTACTTAATTCCCCGACAGAATACATATCAGGGGCACTCGGGGAATAGAAACGTCACCTCCAAATTCTGTACAATTACCCAAATTGCATTCAATGCATTCAATTGAAATCTCTTAGAAAAAGGTGTATTGACTGATAACAACACATGGTTCAAAACTGATTCCCATCGCCAAAGTACATCGAAGGATATGCATAGTAATGTTAAAAAACTGTTTATAAAATATGTACAATTTTGCAAAACTTTTAATTTTTGGGGGGACAAATTGTTCAACTTGGTATAGCTAATAAGCTTGCATTTAAATCGAGACTTAATCACAGCCCTTTGCCTTTTGTGCGAATTTCACGAGCGTCTTGACCTAAAAATTATCGTCCACTCTTTATGTTTTTCAATGGCAGCAATCTTTGGACAAATCATTTTCTCGACATGTTCCAGGATGCCAATTAAACAATCTCAAGCAAAGCAGAAAAAACCTGATGCAACAAAAACACAATAAAAGAACATCCTCACTTTCCGTCATGCAAACCTTGGTCTCAGTACGGCCATACGTCTTAATTAATTGGCAACAGATGGCAATACAACAAAGATGTCTATGTGAATTGGATTCAGCTGCTTAAATTGGCACTAGTGGAATTGCAGGGTGAAGTAAAGTAATTCACTTCCAAATTAAATTCAGGCATCGCGGCACATGGCAGCTAGCAGGAAAAGTGGACACCCCAACCAATTTTCCGCATGTTTCCATAAAAACAGAAAAGAACGTTGCAAGTTTGCAACAAAACGACATCTGAATATATCAATCTTGGTTAAGGTACGTGTGGTATTGCAGGATAAGTACATTTGCAAGGAATCCTCATGTTCCGAGTGCTACGCATTACCTATTTACTGACGGAAAACCATATTCAGCAAAACCACCGGGAAAATGTGAATTCACAACAAAACAGCATTTACTTTTTAACATTCCTATTCTCTATCGCTGCACAGTCTCAGTTCAGAGGTATTACATGTACTTTGTTGCATCTCAGGGAATTGCAGTTAAACACGATACTCATGTCCTCGACTGTTTTTTCCAGGACCCTGCTACTACTTTAGAAGACTCTAAGTAACACTGTGAAATACCTTGTGTCCTTGGACAAAAAAACTAAGACTTTTCACTGTTGCATTATCCCATACTGCATGGCTTTCTCAGTTGAGGTGCTTGCGACACCGCAGTGTGCCAAAGTTGCAGATGATCTCGAAGTTTGTGATAATAACGTGGAGTTCAGGTACTTGCAGCGACCTGATTTTTCAAAGTCCAATCTCTCTTAGTCCGGGGACTTGTGACACCCCAGCACTCCACAGCAGAAGGGAATGTTCTTGAGAACTCCTTGATGGTACATCAATCTTTACTTGTGGCACGGCAGAGCAGTGCGCCACAATATCACTGGACGTTCTCAACTTCTTGAATGTATATGTCTTGGCACTCAGGCATTTGTGGCACTACTGTATTAAACTGTGCACTACAGGTGAACGGAATGTTTTTCACTCCTTGAATATGTATCTCATAGTTCAGGTACTTGTTGCACCGCTGGGTGCCACAATTCCTTGGGAGGTTTGCAACTTCTTGAATGTATATCTGTCGTCATTAAGGTACATCTCTTCGTTCAGGTACCTGGGGCACGACATTGTGCCATAGTTGCACTTGATGTTCTCGACTTCTCAAATACACATTTCTCTACACAAGGGTTCTTGCAGAAACACTTTGCATTACCGTGTTAGCTTGGAATCATCTTGAATTTGCGAATGAACATAAACTTGGACGTCTCTTCGTTTGGGTACTTGTTGCACTGCAATATGCCACAGTTGCAGCAGATGTTCTTGACTCCTTCAATATATAATTCTCTTTGACTTGTAGCATCGCCGTACGCATCACATGAAGATATTCTAAACTCCTAAAATGTACCTCTCCCTTGGTTCAGGTACTTGCCTCACGGCAGCACGCCGCAGTTGAAGGCGATGTTCTTGATTCATCGGATTTGTACTTTCTTTTCAGTTCAAGTACTCAAAGTTCCTGAAGATGCCATAGTTGCAGATCTGAAATGCTTGACTGGTAGAAAGAATGAAAACCTCTCCTGGTTCAGGTACTTGCCTCACAGCAGCACGTCGCAGTTGAAGGGGATGTTTTCGACTCATCGGATTTGTACTTTCTCTTCAAGTCTGGTTCTCACAGTTCCTTAAAGGTGCCACAGTTGCAGGATGAACACCTCTCTTAGTTCAGGTACTTGCGGCACCGCAGTGCGCCACAGTTGCAGGGAAGCTTGAGGTCTTCAACGGGGATGTTGAGCCACAGTTGCAGGCGATGTTCTTGAATCATCGGATTTGTACTTCTCTTCAGTTCCGGTTCTCACAGTTCCTTAAAGGTGCCACAGTTGCAGGACGAACACCTCTCTTAGTTCAGGTACTTGCGGCACCGCAGTGCGCCACAGTTGCAGGGAAGCTTGAGGTCTTCAACGGGGATGTTGAGCCACAGTTGCAGGCGATGTTCTTGAATCATCGGATTTGTACTTCTCTTCAGTTCCGGTTCTCACAGTTCCTTAAAGGTGCCACAGTTGCAGGACGAACACCTCTCTTAGTTCAGGTACTTGCGGCACCGCAGTGCACCACAGTTGCAGGGAAGCTTGAGGTCTTCAACGGGGATGTTGAGCCACAGTTGCAGGCGATGTTCTTGAATCATCGGATTTGTACTTCTCTTCAGTTCCGGTTCTCACAGTTCCTTAAAGGTGCCACAGTTGCAGGACGAACACCTCTCTTAGTTCAGGTACTTGCGGCACCGCAGTGCACCACAGTTGCAGGGAAGCTTGAGGTCTTCAACGGGGATGTTGAGCCACAGTTGCAGGCGATGTTCTTGAATCATCGGATTTGTACTTCTCTTCAGTTCCGGTTCTCACAGTTCCTTAAAGGTGCCACAGTTGCAGGACGAACACCTCTCTTAGTTCAGGTACTTGCGGCACCGCAGTGCACCACAGTTGCAGGGAAGCTTGAGGTCTTCAACGGGGATGTTGAGCCACAGTTGCAGGCGATGTTCTTGAATCATCGGATTTGTACTTCTCTTCAGCTCCGGTTCTCACAGTTCCTTAAAGGTGCCACAGTTGCAGGATGAACACCTCTCTTAGTTCAGGTACTTGCGGCACCGCGGCGCGCCACAATTGCAGGGAAGCTTGACGTCTTCGATGGGGAACTTGTAGTCGTAGGTCAGCTCCTCCCCTTTGTGGATCTTGCGGCTGGCAAAGATGACGATGTGCTTCTTACCGTCCACTTGGATGACCCGCGAGAAGCAGTTGGGCTGAACATAAAATGATTTGAAAAAGGAAAAATAACTTTCATAAATCTTTGGAAATAGAAAGATAATGAATTGGATTTAGATGAAACCAACCAATTGGATTGGTTCTGATTTAGTTGTGTTTTATTAAAGCAATTAGTTTCGCATTGACAGAGATACATTTTGCCAAATTTGAAAATGAAAACCACATATTTTGCAGAGAAAGTACTTCAACACAATTCATCCCTGTCCATATCTTTGGTTACTAAATTCAAAGTTTTGACTCACTAAAAATCTGACTCAATCAAGCTCAAGTCCGACTGTGAGTCCAATGGCATTCACTTCCAATGATATTCCAAGGTCCTGGTTAAGCACTTGGTATCACAAGCATTGGGAATTTCTAATCCCGGTGCCCATTTTCTTTTAAAAATGAAAACAGCCGAACCCCTTTTAGATACAGTGGAACGTTGCTATAACAAACACCGCGGGATCCACATAAATTGTTCGTAATAGCGATCGTTCAGTATAGCGATTTTAAGGTGGGGGTGCTCCGGTACTCACTTTTCAATAAATAGCGCCCTTCAGAACTTCACCGTGCATGCCATGGTACATGTATTTGTAGTTAACTGAAAGACGACTTTGAACTCATGCCGACTACTGAATTATGTAATTACAGTTTTTTTTAGCTTACTACCTACGGCAATAGGTGGCTTTCCCCTTCTTTTCCTTGGGGAAATGATAGCCACTTGTCACTTTCTGCTTGTATTTTTCAACAACAATGTTCAGAACGTTGTGTACACAAAAATCAGGAGCCAAAGACAATGTTCGGTATAGCGGTGTTCAGTATAGCAACGTTCCCCTGTACAAAGTTTTCTTAAACTCACGTCGCAAGAGTGGTTGATGAACCTTGCAGCATTGCCGTGGATGGTCGCATCCACTACGTCAAAATCATCGATGCGAAACATGTAGCAACCAATGCCCTACAACAAAAGAAAAGGTCCATTATGATCCAGGTTTGTTTAAATAGTAAATACAATGTAATACAGTGTAATGGTTGAGACTACATTCTATTCCTTTCAATTAATCAAAGTCGTAAGCAAGGTTTTAACAGCATTTAGAAAATTCAGGGGTGCAAGAGCCAGCCACTATTCATGATAGTGCCCCAAACTGCCCTACCTATTTCTCAATGTAGCACCGGAAACCACCTGAGCACTCAATAGTTGTGTGGCTTCATCAGTGAATAAATACAATGTAATACAATGTAATACAATGTAATACAATGTAGTACACATGTAATTGCATTTTAGAACCTGCCTTTTTATATTTCTTTTATGGAAGTCATCCATTACAAGGCTGAAAGCCACTCTACGTAAAGGGCTACAAAGACTAGTGAAGGGGAAAAGAAATAACAGGGATGGGCCAAATTCAACAATTCTGAGGAATTAATGATTTCCTAGATGAAGAGCAGATCATAGGATGAAGGAAAGCAAGCCTCAGGCAACGAGTTCACAAAACAATATAAATAAATAAATAAAAACTTGCATAATTCCTATTTTTAGACCTGGGGATAGCTACAGCAAATGGATGTAAAGAAGACTGCAAGTTTTCCATTCAAACAACTAAAAGGTTCAGATGCTTAGGAGCATCTACCAATTTGACGGCAGCACTGGCACACCCTACCTTGCTCTCGTAGTATTTTTCTCTTTTGTCTGTCAGCATGGAGCGGATGACGGTACCGGAATATTCAATCACCATCTCGGATGCTTCGATGGGTCGCTTACAGAACAGACCACGACCATGAATGTGGGACCTGCAACCAAACATGAATGAATAAGTAAATGAAAATAGAATGTTTTGTCCAGGAATCCATTGCCTAAATTAGTCAGAGTTGAAAACAAATTTTCAAATAAGCAACATTCATAACTTTTTCAAAGTTGAAAAAAGAAGGATGTCACACAAATTATGCCTGTGGCGGTTAAGAATCGCCATAATTATACTGTTGATGTAAGGAGTCCATACTCTAGTAGGCACGTACTGACCTGTAGACTCCTACTGCCTCTTTAGCCGTCTCCTTAAGATGACGGAATCTCATCGCCATTGGAAGATCAAGACTAGTGGGTCGTCTGTGATGGGAAGGGGGGAAAAAAGGTAAAAGATCCTCTTTACAGATCATTCAAAGTCACTTTTTGAGGCATGGTTCAATGGGTACAATTCGGTACTTGTGGGAGTGAGGAGACTGCTTTGAAGGCTTGATCTCAGTGAATAACAAACCTTTGGTATGGCTCGAATGAGGTAGGCGGCCTAAAAGTATTTTGCACCCTCCAAACTTTCCCAATTTCTACAGAAATGTCCCTATATATGTAATTCTTTTGTAAACCTTTGCAAAGATTTCCAAATTTGTTTCCTGAAAATCAGGCTCACAAAATGTACATCTTTTAGATTTTTTAGGGCCCCATTTTGGAAAGGATGTAGTATCCAGACACAACTTCTTTGGCTGTGTACAAAGTTTTTGGAGAGTCGAGTGCCTTTTTAAGGTATTTTCTAACAAAACTGGAAATGTTTCTCAGTCCCAGATTCATGTCTTGTCAACATTTTTACAATGACTGACCTTCATTGAGATAACACATCATGAAAAAAAAGGCGTCTGGATGCAATATTCTTCCCCCATTTTGGTACACTGTGACTACTTGTTACACTCGGCCTTTAATGCCAGCATGAATCTAATTGGCTTATCAAGATCACATGACCAGGAATATCATTTCTGATGGATAAAAAAAAAAAAAAAACCAGGTGACCTTTCATAGTGAAATCTGATTCGTGGGGAAAAAAATCTTTTGTATCAAAAGATATCCTAATTGGATAACAAGTATCATGTGATCTTGGATAGCTCATTTCTGATTGGCTCATTACTTGGAGGACTTGTGCTGCACGTCCTGCTCTTGCGTGTCCTCCTCCAGTTCGGGCCGTTTGCGGTGGCGGGAGGCCAGGAAGTCAAAGATGTCGCGATGGGAACGCGTCTTGAAGGGCTCGGCCCGGGCACAGCCGTGTGGGTTCAGCGGGGGCTCCTGCAGGAAAACAACATTGGAAAATGAAAACCAGTTTCTACTTTTTGGGGGATTTCATGCACGTTTGTTTTAAAGTAATGACGTGCAAACCCGACCCGAAACCGAAACCAATCCGACCCGAAACCAACTTCAGGTCGGGTCGGGTCGGTTTGTTTATCTTTTTAGTCAGGTCGAGTCAGTTTCGGTTTTGCATTTTCGTTTTCGAGTTGGGTCAGGTCGCTTTAGCCATATTTTGAAAAAAAATGAAATAAACCGAAACAGTTAAGAAGTTTAGGTGATGCAATATTATTGACAGTCACTGTGACCACAGCCCATTGTGTGGTGTGGCCACCGAGCGCACTATCATGTTACCAAGGTATTAATTTCTCCAGTCGGATCGGGACTGACAGTGAAATAGATACCTTGTAACAGTTTTCATGATACCGAGTGATGATACCATGCGTTTGTTCAATAAGCAGAGTTATCTCTCCATCAACCAACTGAGTATTACAGAGAGAGAGACGATGGTTTTGCAAAAGAATTCATGCCACGTGTGTAAGGGCAGGCACAAAAAAGTGATCACTTTGTCCGGGCCAGATATTCGGGGTTTTTTCAGGGTTTTTTCAGGTCGGGTCGGCTCGGTTCGGTTTTAACTTATTTTTTGTCGGGTCGGTTCGGGTCGGTTTGAGGGAGTTAAGATCGGTTTCGGTTCGGATTCGGTTTATATCTATAATGTTTCGGGTCGGTTTGGCCTGGTCGACCCGACCCGATGCACATCATTATTTTAATGCCATGCATGATAATTTCCAATTACCCGGAATGACAGAAACTTTACTCAAAGCGTAGATGGGACTAGTAACAAATACCCTGTTAAATTTGCTCATTGGAAGCAGTTGTGAGAAAAGTTTGCTCACTGGCTTACTGCCATGTACTGACACAACAACGAATCACCACAGAAAAGAACATTTATGACAGCAAAATATCAAAAATTCTGGCAACTCTTGGTGCTGAAATAATTGTAACATTGAGGTTTCTGCCTGAAATTACATTCAACTTTTGGTCAAGAATATGGAAATTTGCATCAGCATAAAAACCAAAAAGGCACTAAAACACCCGTGAAAATGGCACCACAGAAACTAAAAAATAAGGTCAAATGGGACTCAAAGGTGCATTTTCAAGTACTGCTCAAACAAATCACATTGCATGGTCCCTTTAAACCCGCAAGGTGGGGGGAAAAAAACAGATTGCATGCTGGACAGACAGAGAAGCGGCTACAAACCTCTTCTGTAGTGGCTCCTGCATGCCGTTGATGGAACTTAAATTGGTAACGCTTGCAGTTCTTGGCACCGAAGAGCTGCTCGATCAGGAAAACCAGGGCGTCATGTTTGATGCCCAACATCTTCATGGGAGCCACACCTTCGGAGAAACATAAAAACAAAATAACAATAAGACTCAGTGGTCCAATATTATCAGGTCACTTCACTCAAATTAAAGCTCTGTATATAAATGGGCTATGCATCGTGGGTAATACAAAAGAACTTGACGCAGAGGTGCCAACAAATGCAAACAGATACTGCCAAGTAACTAGAAAGTAAACTTACCCTGAAAAGGGCAGCCTGTTAGACTTAACCCATCAGTACCTTCACTACATTGTAAGTCATTGTATTTATTCCCTGATGGATCCATACATGCAAAGTGCTGTGGTGATTTCCAGTGGTACAGGGACTAAAAAGCGGTTTGGGGAGGTACAGGGAGTAACAGGCAGGGTGGTTTGGGGCGGTACAGTGAGTAACAGGCAGGGTGGTTTGGGGAGGTACAGGGAGTAACAGGTAGGGTGGTTTGGGGAAGTAACATGCAGGATGGTTTGGGGTGGTACAGGGCGTAACAGGGAACAGGCAGGATGGTTTTTGGCGGTACAGGGAGAAACAGGCAGGGTGGTTTAGCGTGGTACAGAAAGTAACAGGCAGGGTTATTTGGAGCAATATCGGAGCTAATGGGCTAACAGATTTATGAAATAATAGAAGACACTGCTTTCCTTACCAGCAAACGACAGGCTCTTCATGCGTGTGTCATTGCGCCGTTCCTGCACCTTCTCCACCACCTGGCGCCACGCCTCTTCCATCGACTCCGCCCTGGTCTCAAACCCGTCGTCGCTCTTGACCTCAAACAGCAGCTTGAAACCATCATTGGCCTGTACCTGGGCGGGACCGGGAGGGCTCCCTCTATCACCCAAGTTCTCCTTGTTCTCAACCGATGCTTGGAGGTTCTTTGGGTCCTCCTTGCGGAGAGGAGTTTTCGGCGGGATGCGGGTTGGCACTCTTGTGGGTCTCTTTGAAGCGTGGCCTTCTTCTGCTGAGAAAAGTGTTTGAAAACCAGAATTTTGGATGGATGAACTACCTTTTTTATTAGGCTAAGTAAATAAGGTACTTTAATAACAAATTTGTGTGCTGAGCAGAATCACAGAGCCACTTGCAAAGGAGAATTGCACGGCAGTTTGGCAAGTAACCTGTTAGCAGGGAACCAGTCTTAAGAAAAAAGGAATCGCAATCATTTATCAATCGCAATCAGAGTATCATTTGTGAATGGATACATTTTCAAAGAGCAAGAGTTGTTCAATTGTTAAGAAGAAAAAGGGATCTTTCTCACCTGATGTTGGCTTCCTGAATTCAGTTTTGGTGTCACCGGGTTTGTTTGAGGCTCTTTCACCAATTTTGTCCTCCTGGTAGATTCCTGTGAACGTTGGCATCTTCATCCTTGGACCTGAGGCATTCTTAATACGAGGTCGTGAGCGAGATGGTTTTGGTGCCTTCTCCCTGGCTGGGGCTTGTTTGGGTGGTGAGTTTTTCACCAACTCGGGCTCTGCACGCAGCTGACCGAACTCATCAAACCAGATCCGCTCCTCGAGGGGGTTCTTCCGCCGTTTGGCCCCAACTCTCTTGGTCGTGTCATCCGGTGCGGATCGTTTCAGTGGATTGGAGATGACCAGTGGGGTTGCTGGAAGGCTACTGGTGGTGGCGTAAGAGTGGATGAGAGTTGGATCAGGTGGCTGCTGGACTGGGATGATACCCATGCGCTGAGCCTGCTGAGCTTGCTGCTGGATGATGGACCAGAGCTGGTCCACTGCATTCTTGGGAGATGCCAGCGACATGGACGGCTGGGCTGCCATGATGGGAACTGGGAAGGGACTAATTGATGACATCCCACTCCCTGTAAGGGTCGACACTGGCGTAAGCAGCGCCCTCTCGGACATGAACGGGGAAGGAGAATGTGTCGACATGACCTGGGCTAAGGGAGATCTGGTGGGTCTTGGCACGATTGTATTGCACGTGGGGGTGGGATTGTGGACAATGCTGGATGCAGGAGGTATGATGGCTGCTGATGCAGGCTTCATGAATCTCGGTGTTATACTCCGATTCAAGCCTAGGTGAACCGATGACGTGTTGATACTGGAGACAACGGGATATGTTTTGGGATATGGCCTTGTTACCACCTGTTGAACAGAGGGCAGATTTTGTACCAACCTCGTACAGCTGTCTAATTCATTGTTTACCGTTGGTACAGCAAACAGAACTTGGCTGCTGGCATCTAGTATCTTAGTTGTGGGTACCAGTGTAACATCAGCCTGGGATGACACAGGGGCTTGCAGGAAACCAGAGGTTGTTGGCAGGGGAACAGTCAAAGCAGGTGTTGCACTCACTTGGGTTAGAGATGAGTAAATAGGAAAGGACTGGGCACCTGAGACAGGGATCATGGTGACCACGGTCATTTGGGGGGCAAGAGTTCTAGCTGTTACCGATGTGGAGACTCTTGGAGTCTTGATGGTGGTGAAGGTGTGAGGTGTTACTTGCGATATGTCCCTGGACACGTTTTTCACTGTAAGAGAAGTTGGGCCAGCTTTTCCTTGCTCATTCTTCAAACTGGCACTCTTATCCAATGAATTCTGACCAAAATGTAAACCTAGTGATGTAGCTGTCCTTTTAAATTGTTCGTCTTGTTTCTCTGCAGTATCAACTGCAATGTTACTCTTTGCAGCATCAACTGATGTTTGGGTCATAGGAGGGAAACTCTGCCCCGAGATGGAAATGACTGATTTGTCTCCGAGTTTGTTATTTGTGTCCACATTAGTACGGGGAGGATCTTGAATGGTAGTCTGTCTGAACGTTGCATCTGCTCTTTGATGCACCTCTTGCGTTCCGCTTTGTCTTTCCCTTCCACGCCCCCTTCCCACACCATAGCCTCGTCCCCTTGACCCAAGTCGCTGTTGCTTCTCTGTGTTCTTCATATGCACAACCTGACCAGGTTTCAGTGTGATAATCTGACGGCTCATGATGACGCATTCGGAAGTTACGGGCTTGTACCCAAGGTTCAGCTGGTTTGTGGCCGTCTTTACCCTCTGCATTTGGTTGCTGGCATTGCTCCTGAAGAGACATTTCAGGTAGTCCTTTCGACCGGATGTTGCTGGGGTGGCGACTCCTGAACTGGTAGTTACTACAGCAGAAGATGTTGAGGGAACACTTTTTGAAACTGGATTAGGGCTAATTATGACCTTTGCTGTATCTTTTGGTCCAGTGCTGAGAGGCTTTTTCTGCAAGGTGCTTTCAGCTTGGCCACGGGACACTTTGGCATTTTCAACCTCTATGGATGTTGTCGGTTTCTTGTTGGATCCTTCTGGATTTTCAACCTCTGTAGGGGTTGTTGGTTTCTGCTTCAAGGGGCCCAAATCTGGTTGCAATCCTGTCCAGAGATCGAGGAGTGCCTCATTGGATACAAAATCCCCCATGACTCGTTTGAGTGGCCATCGTCTGCTGAGCTTGACAGGTTCTGAAGCTGGTGCCTTACTCTCCTCAGAGGATTTAACAGTATCTACACCAATGTCCTTTCCTTTCCCAACAGTTTTTGGATCCTCAGATGAGGTCTTAGTTCCAACACTCTTGTTACTCTCAGCGGCTTGCTTGTTCTCCTCTGTCTTTACAGGCTTTACTGAGTTTTTCTTAGGTTCTTCCTCAGCTTTCTGCTCTCCTTTTTCAGTTGAATCTGTTTCCGCCAACTCTTTGGCGGACTTTTGGGGTTGTGTGGGAGCATCCCGTATCCTGTAAGTATCGCAGTAAATGATCCCTGGAGTTCTCTTCCTCAAAGACCGAGGTGTATCGTCATCATTAATGTCATCCTTTCCATCAGACCCCTGGTTTTGCATTGAAATTTGCAGTCGTTTGTTGACACTCTTTAGAGTCAGCCCAAATGATGAACTGCTGTTGTTCTGGTTAACTTCTTGAGATGCATCCGTGTCCCTCCTCTCAGACTGCCTGGGAGTATCAAATGGTTGGCTTACCGCAAAATTTTTCTCGTCTTCTTTATCGAGTTCAGTTGGAGGCTGTATCTTATGTGACAGACCAAGTCTCTTAGAAGGCTGACCAAGTCTTTTCACATGACTCTGAGGTGTTTCTGCAAGTTTAGTCTCACTCTGGTCAGTTGGAGACTGTATCTTACGTGGCCGACCTCTCTTACATGGCCGACCTCTCTTACATGGCCGACCACGTCTTTTTACATGACTCTGAGGTGTTTCCACAAGTTTAGTCTCACTCTGGTCATCTTCTTGATGACCTTTCTCTTTGGATGCAGAGGAACTGCTTGAGCTACTCTTGCGACGAGGGACTTTATCTTCTGGATTTTCAATGATGCGGGTCAGTCGGGAGAAGGTTGACCTCATAGGGTACTTCTTGCGCTCTCCGGGACTTTGGTTTGGAAGAACTGGGGAAACAACAAAAAGGCCAGTTTTCTCATCCAGAATAAAGTCCCCTGAAACTTCATTGATGTCTTTGCATTCCTTCTTTACCTCCTTTAAGTCTGCACTCCCCTGCACATTGCTCCTACTGAGCTTCTCAGACAGTCGTGTCAGAGGCTGTTCATCAGATGACTCGTAAGACTCCTCCTGGCAGGATTTCAATACCTCATTGACAATATCCCCCTCTGTTTTGGAATCCCTGGAGGTGAATTCTGCTTCAGCAATACCTCCGCTGGTCCTTGCTTCTGTTAGGAAAGGTAACTCCTTTGAGAGACTTCGAACAAACGAAGGTGTGTTTGGCAAAGATTTCGATTTTGCTGAATTGGGTGTGGAGGAAAAAGACAGGCTTTGGTCAGGTCTGGGTGAACTTGGTGCGAAACTCTCCAAATCATTTGAAGACTCCAATGCCAGATTGCAAGACATACTGCGCACTCTATTATTCTGCACTTTACAAATATCGTGGAGGACGACTACTGCTTTTGGCAGTGTTTGGGAAATAAAAGTCTGGTTGGACTTTTGGTGTTGGTCACTTTTATCCAACTGCCTGTCTGCATCTTGCTTCTTCTCATCACTGCTCTTAAGAAAAACGTCGTCATCTGTGTCTTCCAAAGTGAAGCAAACCTGATTTTCAGATGCAGTTTTAATGCAGAAGGCCTCTGAGGTCTTTGTTTCATTTTCTTTACTGCACCCTGGATTTGGTGTGGCCTTCATTTGACTTGAAACTGACACGCTTCCATCTGAATCTCCAGACCCTTTTTGTGATTGTAAGGGCTCATCCACCTCCATTTCCAGATGGGCTTCAACTTCAGACTGCTTACCACCTGTATCTGCTACATCCTCTTCATCATCTCTCGTAGCTGATTGTACTACTAGTTTGCTAGACTCAACTGCCAGAGTTGTGGATAAGTTGGTCTCAGGAAGAGTACAACAACCAGTGTCTTCAATGTGTTCATCAGTACCACTGAGTTGCGGCACCTGAGATGGCAAACTTGTGTATCCTTCATGCTGAACTGGACCTTCTGAGTTCACAGTCACTCTAGCACTTTGAGATGACTCAAGGCTCTCAAAGGGTTCATCAGTGACTGGGTCTTCTATTTTTCTTTTCTTTGCAGCTGGCTCTGCCGCTTCATTTAAACAAGCTTCCTGAATCTCCACTTCAGACCTCGGGCCGCCCTCAGAACCATCAACTTCATTCAGGTGTCTCTTATGATCGCAGAATTGGCCTTGAATGTCTGTGTCGATTAAAACCACTTCTTTCACAGTTGCCATCTCATCTTCTCCCGGAACACCCTCTATGGATACAGCAGACTGTATCGCTTGAGACAATTTGTCACCATCTGCCACAGAATGTTCAGGTGCTATTAAGTCTGTTGGCTCTTTGGAAGATTCCTTTTCTTCTCCTGCTGGTACACATGTTAGGACATCTACATCTACCTCCATGGTTTCCACGTCCAGACCGCATTTGTCGCTAGTCTGGTTGAGAGCAGCATCTTGCTCTGTGATGCTGGTTGAAGACCGTTTATCGATTACTGTGACTTGAGACACTTCATCCACCCCTGAGTCCTTCTTTCCACCTGGATGGGAGCTAAAGATCAAGTTTGTGTCAGGACTAGGTTTACTTTCTTCAGACAACTTCTCAAGCTCTTCAGTTCCTCCCAAAACGGAAGTTACATCTTCTGAAGCCACTGTAGCATTAGCAACTAACGCAGAATCTGCATCAATATTTATGTCATCAGTTAATGTTGACTCTATTCCAACATCGTCTGGCACTGTTCTAGTTGCAGATACTGGCTTAGAATTGACATTACTTATATTCCCTTCATCAATATCTTCATTGACCTTATCATCAAGGTCATCCAAATGAGGTTCAGCAGGGACCCCTTCATATTTTTTTCTAGATAGTTCTTCTGATGGTGTTTGGCTATCCTTTTCAGGCATGACTTTATCATCACTTGGGACATTCTGATCCTTTGCAATCTCTGACAGAGCTCTATCTGGCACCTCTTGACAATCCACAGATGGTCGGCTCACTGTCAGATCTGAGGTCACTTCAAGGTTGCCCGATTGACCAGCAGATGTGCAGATGGAGGTATCCATGTCGCTCTGGTTCGGCCGGGACACAGCCATCTCAGTGACACTTAAGGGTGGTTCTTGCTCTGTGGAGGCAAGAGCTGAATATCCACGCAGATTCTCCAGCTCAATAACATCTGTGACTATGTCTCGTGTGCGCTGGCTCAGATCAGTGTCCTCATCTGAGCAGGTATATTGTGCACTCTTTGAAGCATTAGTACTTTCTTGGGAACTCAAGCAGCCTGTATCTGATTCAACACCTGACGATACTGGGAACCCTCTCAGCAGGTCGCCGTCATCATTTTTAATGTCTGTTGACAAAGTATCATCCCTGTCGTAAATAAGCGCTACTGGATTCTCAGGACCTCTGGAACAAACTGTGCTATCATTTTTCACTAGTCCTATTCCAGCAGCACCTCCAAAAGCAGGTGGGTGGCTTTCTTTTATGGTGGATTGTGCTTCGCAGCCACTTGAAGGGAGAGTTTCATTAGGGTCCAGTTTTGAGCTGTTCGTGGTCTCCTGGGGTATTATTGAGGGAGGCAAGTCAAACTTATGAGTCTCTTTGGTGCCTGTTTCAGTCAACAGCTTGTCAATGAACTTGAATATAGATCTTGTGGGAGTGTCCCCTGATAAAACCATTACGTCTTGGTTATCAGGTTTTGTAGCAGGGATGCTCATAGGGGTGCTATTGATGGAAGTGATGGCAGGCTTGTGAGATGTTGACACACCCTGGAGCTTAATCAGATCTAAAACCTGTCCTGCTGTGGTAGGAGGTGATTGTCCTACATTGAGAATTGAACTCATTGGAAGAAGAGCTTCTGCGGATGTGGAAGACTGTGACAAAAGGTTTGATGTTTCTACTGACAATCCAGCATTTGTTTTAGTGCAATCAGAAGGTGATACTCTATCTGTTGATGATACTTCCATAGCATTCCCAGAGGTGATACCTGCATTGACTTCTATGAGTCTGAAGTCTTGGCTCTCTGAACTGACTGGTGTTGCAGCATTCGATGAAGTCTGAAGGCTTTGATTTAGCTCTTCATTCAGTTCCAACCCTGTTGAAGGCACCGTTGTCTGCATTTCTGATGTGTTGGTCTCAGACCCACTCTTTGCAGAGGCAACACTGTCTTGGGATGATCTTCTCCTGGCCTCCTCAATTTGTCCACTCTGTGCTGCATAGTTCAAATTCATAACCATCCGACCGAGGTTTTGTGAGAGATCAGATCCTCCATCCGGAGCATCTGATATCAGGGAGCTTTGATTTGTAAAGGCACTTACAGGCAAGCTCTTGAGAGTTTTCTCCGATAAGCCAGTGCTGTTGAGAGCAACACTGGTAGAGGGTGCTGGAAAAGACTGAGTAAGCCTGATATCCTCAGCAGAGGTCTTGAATGACTCAAGAAGTTCTCCTGGTTCAAACATCGGAGAGCTTTTACTTAATGTATCAAACGAGTCTTCAGGAAACTCTAAGGAAGCAGCTGGTGTTTCTAGGTGTGCAGTTTGCATCTGGTCAGAAAAGGCATCACCCATCTCCATGGCAATCTCTGCCTCAACCTGATCCAAGGCCGCAGACAGCACCGCCTCTGGGTCCACGCCTCCATCGCGGAGCTCCGCCTCGCACTGCAGTAGCATCTCCGGATCCAGCAAGGACTCCAGTCCTGTGCTGTCCAACGACAGCTCAAAGACCCCATCCATGGTCTCCACCCCAGGCTTCTCCATCCCGAGCTGAGAGCCTTCCTCGTCCATCTCTGGGATGCTGGGCATGTCGCTGCCTAGCTCTGTGATTTGTGCGTGCGACCTTCCTAACCCCCGCTTGTTGAGGATACCAGGGCTGTGGGCTGTGGTGTGGTTGACGTCCAGGGGAGACTTCGGAGTAGCAACTGCTTTGTACTCAAAGATGCGGATGGTGTACACACAGCGGCGTCGGGCATCAAATGTACTCCAGTAAACTCTCTGACACCTGTTTTAGAAAATCAACAAAGGAAAGACAAAGCATGAATTACACTAACAAAATATGTGCAAGGATGGTATACTGGCTTAACACACATACTTTATACACAGAAGACAGAAGCCAAAAGGGGCATTCAGGAAAACAGTGATAAAAGCGACTTTTACTACCATCCGGAGTACTAACAGCCAATGAACTTAAGGCAAAAAACAAGTAAAACCATTACATTTTTGGTCAAAATTGGCTATGATTGCAGCTCAAAAATTCTTGGTGTAAATAAGTAGCCTAAAAACAGAACCCATCTCATTTAACTACATTACAGTCGATTAAATCTGTTCCGGCAACTACTTAGGGCACTTTGCCACTTTCAACAAATGATTATGTACATTTTTTCCAGAGCAGAGGGAGCATGGTTGTGTTTAGGTCTCTAAAAGACGGCAATATCTGTAGGAGAAATGCAACTGCGTATTTTACGCAATCAAACACACATTGCGCAGTGTTTTAAATGTTCCAAACACTCATGTTTGTTGCCCGAAATGTGTTTGAAACATGACGCAGCCGATGCGCGTTATGCAATGCTGATGTCCGTGGCTGGTCTGTAGGAAATGACATCATTTGAGAGAGACCTATACGGTCAATCACTTTGTGCATCAAGCCTCACCTGAATTCTAAGGGGTACAGAGCGTCGTGTTGGTCCGAGGCTGGTCCCAGGCGACCCAGGTCATCCACGGTCAGTGACCCTACCATCACGTTGATGCGGCTGACCTCCAGACCCTGGGTGAAGTTGCGGTTGAGCTTCATGTTGTCCAAGCTAACGCAGACGCGCCGCAGAACAGCAAAGTTGCCTTCCTGGATGGTCTGGACAAAGACAAAACAAATATTGTTCAGGGGACAATATTATAATATTAATAATGATAATAATTTGGGAGGTTAATCATCCTTACTCTCAGCAGAGAAGCTGAATGTCGAAGGACACGGCTACAACGTGGTCGAGGTAGCCTTTGGTAGCCAGCCAAATGACTCATACATGACCACGGAGCACAGCCACCAATCCAAAGTGTTCAATTTTTTGGAGGGAAGAAAACTGGTGGGCCCGGAGAAAAACCTTGTGGCACAGGATAAAATGAACGCACAACTCTACTCACATGTGGTCCTTGCAGGGAACGAACCAGGGCCACAGTGATGAGACCCAATTATTCCTATATCCCCATTGATGCATGTATATACCTTTTAGATCAAATGCCATAAAACTTGACAAACTGGTAACGATTTTGTACCATTTCACTCCATGTTGAAGGTCACTTCAATAGTGGCCACCATCATATTAAGGTCAATTCAGACCGACATTTTCGGCACGGTACCCAAATGATGCATCTTTATACGTAGCATATTTATTGTCCATTTTCGTTTCCGTTCAACCATCATGCCTCTACATACACACCCACACCTGTTTCACATACGTAGTGTGGACTTTCCTTTCTTTTCGTGTAGTTAAGGAACACCAGTGGAAAAACTCATTTTTCTCAAACTGTGAAAACTCTTACAACCCAATTTTTTTTCAATGATTCCCTTTAGTGTTTCTCTTCATTCTGCTACAGATAAACCTAACCCAAAAATGCCTCTAAACCTGTTTTCCAGAAATGGGGAAACACTGTGTGGACGTGGGCAAGTCCACACAACGTCGGTGCTACCTACATTATGTGGACGTCTTTTGTTCGGAAGTCCACACTGCGTATGTAAGACAAGCTCACCCATGTGTGTATGATACTTTTGAGCTTATTCAACATGTCACATTTATGTGCTATGCATGAATGATCAGTTACAATTTGGAGTTACAGAAATGTGAAAGTCACAAAACATTCCAAAAATAACCCCACACAATCTGATATATCTCACACAGAATGTGAGATTGATGAACGTATTATTTTGGCAGAATTCGGTGTCAATTCAGTGACGACAATTTATAAGTAATTAATGTATCACTTTCCAATATCATGTATGAGAAGAACATACAAATTGATAAAATTAATAAAGATAAATATGATACAGGCCCCCTCTTTTTGAACCAGCAAAAACCCTCAACTTACATCTCGGTCCACCTTATCTCGGTGGGTGTCGCAGAAAACCTTCTTGTCTTCTTGGAAGACGCACTTTTTCTCCCGAGCGCACATGAAGTGGAAGTTGGCTGGGCAGCCCCTCTGGCAACAGCCAACTGTCGCGCCAAACTTGCTGCACCCCTCACAACGCTGTGGGATTTCAAAAGGGCAAATTTCAAACACCAGCCGTTCACTAACCTTTCCAATCATTGGTCTCAAAATTAATTTCACCAAGAACGTCCCGCTTTGACTTTGTCCCAGTGAACAAACATTCTTGCATAGGATTTTTAGGCTCTTAGTTTAAGAATTTGTGTCTTCTAAAAGGAAGACTTCATTTTCATCCCACGGTTTTCAATTACCTCCTCAATCCTCCCAAATCAACCAGGCTGTTTTAGAGGATTTCGGAGGATTAAGAATGTATCTATTTTAGTGCCAGTTGATTTTGGAGGATGCATTGTGTCAAGGTGTTAAGCTGTGCCTTGTGTTGTTTATGCTTAGCCATGCAGACATTATGCATAATTATAGGTTATACTAGATATCATCTGCACTGCTTCTGGATTATATATCCGCTCTGCTCCAATATGTGTAAAACTGAGTCGGAGAATTTTGAAGGATTGAGGCAGTGGTCACCCCTCCACGGAATAAATTCAAGAACTAAAGGATGATGTTGGAGGATTGAGGCTGTATCAAATTTGTACAGGGTGGCAACTGGAGGATTTTGCAGGAATCAGGATGGTTCCTAGCCAAAAAAGCCTTGGCGGTTAGGGTCAATCAAACTGGAAAATGTAACCAAGTAAGAGATGATTGATTACCCTCCCCAGCCCCTACCCCATGCCCACCCAAGCAGGTGTGTATTTGCCTGCAATCGGGGACCCCCTATTGTTCCTCTTTTATTTGTATTTTAACCTGAGTCTTTCGAAAGTTCTTTCGCAATTCCAGTCACCAGTAACGGAATGCATTTGTTACAGTTCATTTGGATAGCAAGTGACTTGACTTGATACTGAAGGACTTGTGATGGACTTGTGATGGACTTGTGATGGACCTGTGATGGACTTGCAATTGATTTGTAATGGACTTGTGATGGACTTGTGACTGACTTGTGAAGGACTTGTGATGGACCTGTGATGGACCTGTGATGGACCTGTGATGGACCTGTGATGGACTTGTAATCGATTTGTAATGGACTTGTGATGGACTTGCAGGGACTTGTGGAGACTTACGATGGACTCGACTACAGCACTGGTTGCATCTGGCATTTACCCAAACTTCCAACTGTCGTTTTACTAAAGTACTGGACCAAGGCCGCCAAAATCCATCAATCACACTGCTTCCCATGCATGCTTTGCTTTAGGCCTCCAGGCCCAAGTCCATCATACTCCAACAAAATTTAGTCAAACCAGGCCTGCAGGACAAGGTCCCATAAGATCAACCAAAATGGGGGGATGGATTTTGATGGAGTTGGGGAGGTTAGGGTTAAAGGTAGGAGTTTACTGGAAAAAGGGTAAGAGTTCATTGAAAAAAGGTAATTATCGTTGCGGCTCTAAATTTGACTCACCAATTGTCGCCCCCTCCATATGGCTGCGTGGACGTTGATCAGTGATCCGTCCATTTCTTCAAAGACCTCTGCCGACCACAGTCCACAATTGATGTGGATCCATTCATCCTGAGAGACCAGACAAACATGTAAGAAGTCAGGGAGCAAGACCTTAAACATTCACAGGTAACAACTTTTTTTTTTAAATACCGTTCTCGGTAACCTAACCGACCCTACAATTTTGGGAGTACATAGGGTCAGGTAGGCAGCAGAATATTTATTTTGTTACAGTTATTTTATTGTTAATAACTTTTAAAATTATATTTACATGTACATTTCTCAAAGTAGTTTAGAGCTACCTGTCTTTTACTATAAATAGAGTACCTAATTGTTACCTAATTGGTACCTAATAATTGTGTACCTAACTGTTGGTAGATACATACACTATATAAGACTCCGGTACAGTGGAGTGTTGCTATACCGAACATTCGGTTATACCGAACATCGTCCTTAGCTCTTGACTTTTGTGTACAAAACGAACCGAACATTGTTGTTGAAAATGCCAACAGAAGAGCGACAAATGGCTATTATTTCCCCAAGGCATAGAAGGGAAAAGCCACCCATCGATGTAGGTAGTAAGCTCAAAACTGTGTAATTACATAATTCAATAGTCGGCACGTGTTCCAAGTTGTCTTGCAGTAACTACCAGGGCGTGCAGGGTGAAGTTATGAAGGGCGCCATTTATTGAAAAGTGAGTACCGGAGCACCGACAGCTTAAAATCGCTATACCGAACGATCGCTATTACGAATAATTTCTGCGGATCCCGCAATGTTTGTTATAGCGGCGTTCCACGGTATTACCTTAGTCACCTGACCGAAAACTCTTTATCTAATTGGTCAATAGGCACTGCTCGATTGACAGGCCAGAAGGGTGCATACCTGTCCACAGTAGAGTAACCTTCCGCCATCGTTGGGGTCCTCGTCCGAGAAGCGACCACACAAACAGCATCTCCTAGTATCGTCTGTGCTCGGCTCAGCCAATGGAGCCACTTGTGCATTCCCTCCTGAAAAGAGATTTAGAACGACAAATCCCGTGGATTAGGTTTTCATACGTAGGGTTTGAAATTCGCACTGGAGCAATGGATCCAGGCAGCGGTGTGTTTTTATTTGCAGCACACATCATCAATGGATCATGATTATTCAGATAGATTGATGTTTATTCATAAGAAAATAACAATGACGTCACACCATTGCTATCACTCAGTCATGCATGTACATTAAAGCATTCAAAGAACAGCTTTCGTTGAGCTGCCACAGTAGCCTAGTGGATAGTGGAATGAACTATGTATCGTAACATAAGTTTAATTGAAGTGAAAACAATACAAGCTAAGTGTCTTAAATCCACACAGCGTGATAAATACTCGTCTTAGAGTGCGTGATGTGATTGGTTAAATGAGGATGTATGCTGCAATAAAAAAAAAGTGCATCCAGGCAAGCGTGCCACATCAAGGACAGAACAACACCTAGGTCTAGTATCTTTTGTATTTGCAAAAGTAAATATATATCATAATTGAGATAATTTAGTATGTTTACAAAAATGTCAACAAAGAATGAAGTAGTTGTAACAGATAAGGCCCGTTCTAAACGCCGTGCTACGGACTGCTGTGCCAAACTCAATTGAAATGAGCTCGCCAATAGCTTGTCGATAGCACGGCAGTTGCTCTGAACGCCAAACTTAATAGTCAAACTAAATGCATCTAGAGTAGCACGCCAAGTTAAATATAACATTCAAGAAGATCAATGAACTTTCGGCGCAATCAATAATTCACGCCAATTCCAACGATGTGATGCGGACGTAACAGAGATTACTATAAAAGAGCATGCGTATTCCTAAAGTGGGAAAGAATGTTGCAACCTGACGCTACTTTTGATGGTATCAAGCTAAATGACTCGTTTGTTGACCCTGGTCAATTTTTTTTTTTTACAGATTTGAAAAGAGCACAATCTAAGCATTACTGCTGTGAAAACCGCATGCTGGTACCATCTTTAGTTCAAAAATTATGGAAGTTGGAACACCAAGAGATGTGATGAAGTGGCCATATTTTGGCCTGTATCTCCACATGAAAGTTCCCGACAAACGACTCATTTAGCTTGATTGCATCAAATATATCATCTTACTAAAGATCAGTCATTGCAAATATGTCGAAAAGACATGAATCTGGGACTGAGAAACATTTCCTATTTTGTCAGGAAATACTTCGAAAATTTTCTTGACTCTCCAGTGGTGTCTGGACGCTACATTCTTTCCCTAAAAAGTTTGCCCCAACTTTCAATTGACACAGTGTTTCAAACAGCCATGTGGTTGCCGTGCCATCATGGAATGACGATAGAACGGCAGATCCTGTCAAGCCAAAGGATGGTGCCGTGCCGAACTCCAATTGCCAAACCAAATCGCAAACAACATGCTATCGCCATGCCGAATTAAAAAAAAAAAATCAAATTAATTGAGTTCTGCGCAGCAGTAGAAAGATGTTCATTTCACTCTCTGTTGTGCTTATAGGACTACACCTTACCGATGATTCTAGCCGGCGTTCTGTTTGTCGGGGAGAAAGGAAGACGCTTCAACGTGGACGGCTGGCACATGGAGGGTAACGGATAATTGGTGTGCTTCCACTGAGCGTACATATGATCACTGTGTGGTGGGAGGACAGCCTGGGACAGCATCCCACTGGATAATGAAAGCAAGGATATGATTGGCTGATTAGAAGTGGCCCTATCATTCTGGACCAATGACAGAAAGGTTTCCAAAAAACAAACACCCTACATCATGTTAAAAATAGTTACAACATTGCAAGTGATCAGTTTATTGAAAGTCAAATTTGACATCATTGCTTATGAGAAATCAATGAGAGACTTTTGAGACCTTGGTGGCAGCAAACACACCGGTCCACACATACTGAAATTTGTATCCTTGTGGAGACATTTCTTTGTTCTCGTGCACTAAAGTATTTGAGTTTGAAAGTACAGTTTCAAAATGCTCTTATTTTAACCAATATGAATTTCCTTGGCTGAAATTCGGACTTAATATCCCTTTTCTAAAACTCTACCATTTGCGACGGATCAACCCACCTTGGAAATTCCTAGTTTTTGAGTAAAATCAATTTATCTATTTCGTGATAACCTTGTGGAGACGTATTCATCGATAGAAATTGCCCTGTGGAGACGTATACAATCTTTTGTTCCCTATTGTGTGCATGTCTCCATAAGGCACGGTGTATCAGATCATTTCCATTGTTTGCATCATGTTTAAGCTATTGGCTCAAAATGATGCAAACAATGGAAACAGGACCGGTGTGTTTGCCGCCAGCACCGTCTCAAAAGTCTCCCATTGAGGAAGTTGAACACAAAAATGAAAATTTCGATGATACTGATTCACAGCTATTTTTTGGAAAGTAAAAATGCTTTTGGTTTATTGTAATTTGGTTTAAAATCTGAATGAATGGTAGTTCAGTTTAGTAAACCCCCCCCCCCATACTGTCTCAAATTCTGTTTAATTTTGAAAAACCACAATTTCAGGGTTGAGAAAGTCTGACAATCGGATAAAAGCTCAGAAAGATGCATTTCTTTCTATATGATGTCTTTCTTTAAGTTTCAAAAAGTCTGAATTGGGATAAAAAAGTCAGAAAATATCATGCCTGCAATTTGAAATTTTCTCTTTTTAACTTGGAAATGATTAAGTTGCTGTAAACAAATTGCACCTTTACAATCGGGTGTGACACAAGAAAGTTTAACTTGATTTTCAAATATATAATCTGGTAAGGGCCTTCTAAATTACACATCTTTTTTTGTTAATCCTGACAATGCAATCTTTAAAACTTTGTTTTTGTGAGACATCCTGCAGTGACACCCCACCTCCCCCACCCCCAAGTCAAATGAAACAATCCACTCACTCAGGAAACTTTTGGTTCTGCTCCCAGGACCTGGACGTCTCCACTTTGTACCAGGGGAACATCTTGGCCATGTTCTTGAGGAAGAGGGAGCAGGCGGTGCGATTGTTGCGTTTGAGATTCAGTGACTGGTCAGTCTCTGATGACAGCGACTGCTGGATGATACGGACGCAGTCATCGCAAAACTCCACCTACGCAGGGGGGAAAGATGTGAATTTTGACACACGACAAAAATATAATTTATATGTAATCAAAAAAAGTGCTCACTACAAAATTTTCTCAACTTACCACTGTCTTGTAGTGTTTATTTTTCACTCTCTTGTTCACTGTTTTCAAGTCCTTTGGGTGGTCCGCCTCAGATGGTGACTTCTCTGTCAGACCTCGGAAAAGACTCACCTCCGAGGTAATGGAATCTTCTAAATTTTGGATTCCGTCTTTAGGCGAGACATTGTCTGCAGGGGCAACTTCACTTTTTATTCGGGGGAGTTTTCTGGTGTTTGGATACCAGAGGTGCCAGATGGATCTTTAGTTGTGATGTCACGAGTTGCTAGGACACCAATTTGTTCTTTTGAGGACTCCCTGGTGTCTGGTGTTCTGACATCTGATTGGTCAACAGCCTCTACATCTTTACAATCATTGGCTGGGTCACTCAGGGCAGGTTTATCCATGTTCTGGGGCCCTGGCTCAGCAAGTGCATTTTCAACACTAGCAGACTCCTCCCTCGTAACATGAATAACCTCTTCACTAGTCTCACTGAGTTCTGCACTTCTCCCTTCATTTTGCTGCACCTGTTCTGGAGAAGAAATTTTGCACGAAGAGGGATGAGGAACTTCTTCTGTTGAAGGAGCTTCCGGGGATTTCATTATTACATCAGTAGATTCGTTACTCAGCTGAACATCTGGAGAAGCTGCAACTTGTTCAGAAACCAAAATGGTGTCAGAAGTGGGATGAGCAACTCTTGGCATCACTGCGTCATCACCATCCTCTTGATCTTTGCCACTGAGTTCAGGGACACTTTCTCCCAGGGGCTGACACTCTACCAGCTCATCCTTGGATGTCTCTGATGACAGAACAACTGTCCCTGTTTCATGGTGCTCAGTTTCGGGAGGTACCGGTGAGTTGAACTGGAGGGGTGGCTCATTCCCCGAAGTCCTGTTCCCCAAAAGTATCCCCTCAGAAAGATGTTTGTCCTCCGAGGAAACTTGTTCTGTTTGCACGACAGAAGATGCAGCTTGGGCATGATCCAGAATGGCAGGGCTCTCACAATACTCCCTGGATGATAGTTCAGCTTCAGCAACAGACATTTCTTCAGAGAACACTGTATCAGCTGCAATTTCATTGGATGATTTTGTTTCATTGATTTGTGTGTCCATAGCAACATCATCTTTGACATCTACCCCATCGTGGCTGTCTGTGGCAGTTTCCATAACCTCAACGGCCGTATCTGTCAAAGCTTCTACTTTCTCAACGAAGGCTTCATCTTCCCCATCTTTGTTTCCAAGGTGGCACATCACCATGTCGACAGGGCTTGTCCTTGAAGGTTTCGCTTCGGTCCTATCTTTAGCTCTCAAGGGTGGATTTTCCTGGTGAACTTTGGGGTCCTTTAAGAATCTGGGCGAGACCCGGCGAGAGATAAGGTCCATTCTTGACTCCCCGTGACTGGAATGCGAATCCACAGACGTCGTTTCACTCAGGGCCGGGGAAGCTGTGAGGTCACGGGTTGCTCCACTGGAACTAGCGGGAGAGATTGAACGGTTGGCAGACCGGCCGTGCTTGACCTGAAATGAAAACAACACTGTAAGCATCAACAATCTTTAAAATTATTTGGGTCGAACTGAGTTGCTGCTAAGATTATTTGGTTGGGCACTGACTCGGGAATGCAAGTCTGAAGGGGTGTGATAACACATACCTTCTTTTCTGCATTGACCAGGTGTGCTGCGCTGCGGCAGTGGTACATGGCCCGTAGGACGTTCTGAAAGCCCGCCTCCATTTCTTCCTCTAGCTCCACCTGCCACTTAGCCGGCCTGACGGGCTCGCACTTGGTGCAGTGGTACGGGACACTCTCTGGTAGATCGGTCATGATGTGGTACATGTCATCTGCAATGGTCCAACAATGAATGGAAAAGTTAGGTGTATAGTGATTAACAACTATGAGCAATCCAATGACCACCATTACTGAGGTGACACCATGCTCATGCGCACTCACACATGTGCTGAAGTTCAGGCATGTGCTATTTGAAAACACCACTTGTCAAAGGAGCACATCAGTAATTGCTTCTATTTTGGTCGCCAGATAAGCCTTTACAAATGATAAAAATGTGGTGTATCACCCAAACCACGTCAACATTTTGAAACTAGCTTCTGTACTACATTTGTATTACATGATATTTTATTCCCTGATTAATTCATGCAACCATAGAGTGCTAGGGTGGTTTGGGGGCGGTATAAGGAGCAAAAGGCTTTGTGACAGTACAGGATTGGGTTAAATTTCTATCAAACTACTAATAGTAAAGACCTATTAGTTTGTGACATCACTTTTTGAGTGGTGGCCTTACCCCATGTCTGTGCGCTAAAAGCATAGTCTAGTAGGAAACAGGGGTCCCCATGCACCCCGATGATATATTTTTTTAACTTACTTTTTTGTAATCCTCAAGGTGTCTAGTAAATTTGTGTGCTCCCCTTTTGAAATATTGTTTCATGGGGTCCGCTTGGCGGCCATCTTGGATTTCCAATGAAAATCGATAATTGCCATAACTTTGAATTTAGACATCGTACAGAGACAAATGACCCCACTTTTCAGAGTCATTTTGGGCATGAGGAATTGATTGGGAGGGTCATTTTTATAAAAACCACAAGTTCACACATAACTGCTGGGTACTATGCCGTCACTCAATTTGACGTATCAATCCAGACGCAGTCACTGTGATGTCATGAAAATTATGTTTATAGCTGCAGGCCTACGCCTAGAGAACATGACCACAGCAATCCTGGTTGAGTGGTAAGATGTCAGAATTAATAGTAAGCAGGAGGTTGTGGGTTCGAGTCTCACCCGAGTAGTTTGAGTAAACAGTGTTTATAAAAATACAACAGTGAAGAGTGACAAATGACCCCACTTTTCAGAGTCATTTTGGGCATGAGGAATCAATTGGGAGGGTCATTTTTATGATTAAAACAAGTTCAAACACAACTGATGCACAGTGCATTGTATGCTGTCACTCAATTTGACGTATCAATTCACTGTGACGTCATATAGCTGCAGGCCTACGCCTAGAGAACATGACTACAGCAATCCTGGTTGAGTGGTAAGATGTCAGAATTAATAGTAAGCAGGAGGTTGTGGGTTCGAGTCTCACCCGAGTAGTTTGAGTATACAGTGTTTATAAAAATACAACGGTGAAGGGTGAAACTCAGTATTGAACATACAGCAATCCTGCCATACCTGTCAGCCCCTCGCATTTGGCGTGCACCCATCGGTCACACTGTGCACATTGCATCATCTTGGAGACATAGTCATCATCTTCGTAGCACTGGCTGCAAATCGGACAGTAGTTCCCTGCAGGAAAACAAAACAAGAGAATAAAAATGAGCAATTCAATATACAGAACTGCTGCTGTAAATGCTGCTGTACAAGTTGTGCTCCCCGTGGTCTTCAGCAAATATTGTTTTTTTTATATTAACAAATTTCAACATGCAAGTTTTCTTCCAACCAAAAACCGTATTTTCTCTTTTTTTGGGGAGGTCTGCATGCAACACTCTGAAAAAAAAAAATTGTCTCTGAGCACAAACAGATCCGCTTTACGATCACACTTTACAGGGAGTAACTGTACAATGACTAATGAATTAAAGGCCGAGATGCGTAAATCACGCAAATTTGAATGCAAAGCGAAATTGACTGCCAATTTAATGTGCTTAAAGCTATAGTCCATCATTTGCAGCAATCCGAAAAAGTAACTGGCGTATTATTGTTGAAAAACATACTTGGTTGAAAGATAGTAAGTGGACTAAACTCCCTGTGAAACTAATCTTTCTGGGCAAGCTATCATTTTGAAGTAATCAATGAAAGAAGGCCTTTCCAACGCACCATAGGAAAATTTAAATTAGTAGTTCGTTTTTTTATTCGGCGCAGCGCACGCAAGCATTGGCACGACGCACAGGCACGCGCGGTTGCTATAATTCGTCGGATCAGTGCGCGACATCGCCTATAGCTGCAATTCAAAACAATTCAAAACATGATTCAGCAACTTTTGATTTGAAATTGAGATCCTAGAATACTGTTTTTCTCAGAATATACAGCTGAAGCTGAACTGAAACTTCATCAGGTTAGTTGTTCAGTACCCTTCTTTAGATTTTGAACACTTTTGTTGCTTCAAACGAACAAAATGCACAAATTACAAATGATGGACTATATCTTTAAGGGAGCATTTTGAAAGTCGGGGTGGTCGGAACAAACAAAACGGTTTGTTCGCGAACTAGACCTTTCCACTATCTACATTTACAAATTTACAGCACCACTACCTGTGGCAATGTTACAAATTCCTACTCGGATTCAGTCTGTATGAACTAGTCCTTACATGCAATGGCTATTTTCGAAAAAGTTGACCTACGCCTGTCATATGGCAATAGCAATAATTCTACTTGTTGCTGAAGTGCCAAACAACAGTGCTCAGGCATGCAACTGGGAATTTAGAAAAAAACGAGGAAACTCCAAACCAAACTACAGTTTGTATAGTGTTTTTCAATTTGTAATGGCATTCATTCATGAGAAGTACAAAACGAGGAAATCAGCGGATCCGAGGAAAAGTTGCATGCCTGAGTGCTAGCAACACAGGCTTTTTTCGTTCCAAATAAACTTGTTTAGTCTATTAAAAATCAAACCTACAATGTACATGTGATTCTAATATGTGAAATTCCCTAATTAATGTTCCTTTACACAATGCAAGATATAAAGTTTAATTACGTTTACCACATCATGAGGCTCGACACTACGCGTTTAACACTACAGCAGTAATTTTGGTTGCCCATGTACTGACAGAGCGTCAAAAATTACAAATAACTGCAAACCGATAAACTTTTCACGCTTGAAATATGTTCCGGTTCTACCCCTTACCTTTGTCAAAGAGTTTACCGCAATCTTGGCACAGCGAGAAGTCATGTGACCACTGGGCGTTGGGCACCTGACCCGGGGTGGTGGCACCGCAGCTTTTGCACTTGACGCATTTTGTGCATACCTTTAATGACAGAAAAAAAAATATTTTATAGGAATTATACCAAAACTGTTTCTAAAGTCGTCTTTTTCGAGAGTAATTATAATAATAACACATTCTTATATTGTAGCACATTTCAGGACCGCCGAGCTCGCAATGCGCTTTAACAATTCATAAACAATTAAATATATATAACTAAGGAAAACAACTTTCAAATAAATGTGTCTAAAGGCTGGTATTAAAGAATCAGAAGCAAAGTATATAATTTTGTAGAGCTGGTTATCAGAAAGATCCTCCAAAAACGACTGGTTGATTTTGGAGGATTGAGGAGGGTTCCGTTTTATTGCCTCTGGGTGCAAGGATCAATATTTGAATAGAACAAAACAATGTATAGGATTATTATCTCACCCATATCTTTCTCCTTTTGGATGGTTTGGTTGGATAGTTGGGTCCCAGGCATTCCGGGTGGTAACTGCTGTGGCATTTGTCGCACGTCAAAAGCTGCAAACAGCAACAAAGTTTTGTAGAAGTTATACCAAAACTATTTCTAAAAATTTCTTTAAATTTCTTTAAACTTATACTAAGTCGTATTCGAGAGAGTTAGGAATCAGAAGCAAAGTACATGTATATAATTTTGTAGAGCTGGTTACCAGAAAATATAGCTAGTAAAAACCAGACGAGTACCTGCCAATCAAAGTCAATGTAACTACAAGGCATTTGTCTGGTAACCTATTTTTGCTGAACAAAAACTGCCTATTAAGCAAATTTCTCAAGCTGCCCTCAGATCGACCTGTGATGTGCTTGCACCGCAAAGGAACCGTCGGCATGAAGTACAAAAGTCATGCTCAGGTAAAAAAAACTGTGAAGGCGTGTGATTATCGTTGAACAAATGGCATCTGGCCACAGAATAATTGCAACCATGCTCATGTCACCCGTGACGCAACGATTCACAATGAATTTTGATGATCCGGATGTATGCAAGACGTTGTAACTATACATAGATCTACTGCGATTGATTCCCATCTGTTGGGACCACGTTCCACAGAGGTGCAAAAGTTGAAATTTGTCTACTCTTGCGACTGTCCATTTTTTTGAGCGCCGACTGAGGCCGATCGTCTTGATATCACTCAGGTCGTAAAAAAAGTTAAGGTTGACCTGAGGGAAGCTTTAAGCATGTAGATTTATCACTATTTAACAGGAATATACATCATTTGCTTTTGCTGCAATTTTCAGAAATGAATGGAATTGGGGGGTTGGAAATATATAGCAAATATAGTTACACTGACTTTTTTGAGGTTTCGGGTTCGAAAATGCTATAAAAACCAAGAAAAACAATCATTTTCCTGTAGTCTGGTTCCCTGACTCCATATAAGAAGAAACAGGGCGGGTTAAAATTCATTGGGGAATTGTAAGGTCAGGGAACCAGTCTTGCTGGCTTGTACCCGTTCATAGGCGTGTAATCGATTGCAAACAAGTGCGATGGTCAATTGGGGCCAGTATTTGAAAACGCTGTTGGCCGACCAGTGTTGGAAATTGATACAAAAATACCACTTTTCTTGAAAATGACAGTATACCAGGTGCCATGATTTTACAGGATGCTTTACAATGTCATTCACTAACAGTCCAGCAAGGTATTTCAAAATGATTTGGTAGTTTTATTTTTTGATGTTTGCAAATGTTGTATTTTCCCTTTAAGGGATACAATTCTTGACTTCGCATAACCGAAAAATGTATGCAAAGTGCATTCACCTTGTCTTGCCTTCCGCACACGTGGCAGAACTTGCAGTGTCGGCAGCACCAGTTCTCCTTCTCTCCCTCTAGAGGGCGCTCATACTCCTCCAGGCAGAACGAGTGAAAGGGCTCGCAACAAACGTTGCAGTAGATCAGCTGTGGGAGTCAACAATAGGAAATGAGGGTGGATACTCATTTATCTCCATATGCTGTGCTTGTTTTAGTGTTCATGTTTTCTTAAGTGGATCTGAAAATTGTTTGTTCTAATGATTAAAACTAATTGTAACTTATGACAAATTGCATATGAAATGTACGGTGAATTTGACTCATCAAAGTATCTTGAAATCGTTCACATGTAATTGCATACCTCATGTTTACCAGTGCTGCTGCATAGGTAACACACAGTGCGGGGTACCATCGGCTCCGACGACAGGATGGCAATGCCGCGCTGCCACGCTGTCTCAATGTCGTAATCCTCCTGAAATGATCCAATCGAAAACACATTTGATCTATTAAAAATGTGTTACAATGGACGTGACACAACGCGCTATGTATGTTTAACTATTAAAAGGGAAGATGACATGAACATTGGTCCTTTTTATATAATTGTGACCTGCCATAGCATAATGAGGAATAACCCCCACCTTTGAATTTTCACAATTATGTTCATCATGTTAAAGCGCAAATCATTGGCTTTCCAATGATACCAAATTTATTCCTGTAGCTTAATTTCTTCCAAAGATATGACGCAGGAATTTCCAACAGTGGCCTGCCAAGTTTCGCTAACCTCAATTCAAGAAAAACAACTTTCAAAAAAAGACACTCATTGCACAGCCATTGGCAGTGAAAAACGTTCTTCTGTATTTCTACCTTTGTGGGTATTGTTTCCTCAACAATATTGCATAGTGTGAATCTTGGATACTTCGGCTACTCAAAAATACAAAACAATAAATATCGATTTTGACATGTTTTTTTCTAGTACATTCCGATTTCAGGCATCGATTACTCAAAAGAAGGTTTTGGGGGACATTCCTCATCCTGCCTCCGTAGGTAACAATTAAGGTTTCATGTAAATGTTTTTGCAAAATTTGAAAACAGATTTATACTTTTTTTGTATTAATTTAAAGGTCATGTCATTAACACTGGTAATCTGGGTGATGGTGGCATTATTGATATCTATTACCTTGAAGTCAATGTTGATACGATGATGGGTAATCTTCAGCGGCTCAATCTGGGGCTTGGCTTTCAACTTGGCCACGGTCAGGCTAGAGGAGCTGGTCCTGTTCGCTTCCAACTTGCGTAACTTGGCCTGGAAATCAAGAAGGAAAGTAAAACAACGTAAATAGTTTCTGACCGACAACGTGAAAATCAAGACGAGGCAGGGCTAGTAAAGCTGGTCCCAGAGCGCAAAGGATTCTTTTCAGTTGATTCAGATTAGGCGAAGGTTCACTTTTAGAGAAAATGTACAATTCGTCTGTAAGTTCTTTAACCCTAACTCCCTAGGAATTTTTGCTAGGGTACAACCTCAATCCTGCAAAATCCTCCAACTGCCTCCATGTAAAAATTGCATACAGCCTCCAACATTATCTGTCATGTTTTAAATGTGGTCCTTAGAGGGGTGACCACTGCCTCAATCCTGCAAAATCCTCCGGCAATAACTGTCAAAATGTTGAGGCAGAGCCAGTGACATCCTGGAGCAGTGTGGAGGATTTCAAGTATAATCTAGGCTTAAATTTATGCACGGCTGAGCATAAACAACACATGGTCTGGCCTCAAGACCTTGACACAGTCACACATTTTTTTCCATATCCTCAATCCTGCAAAATCCTTTGAAAAGAGCGTTTTGGAGGAGTTGGGGAAATTAGGGTTAAAGTACAAACAAAAGAAGGAAAATAGGAGGTCAACGATGGAGGATTTGTACACATTATGGGTGCATGTTGTTATGATAGCTACCTTAAAGGGTACTTGCAAAAAGGGAATTATAGTACCCCATAAGCCGGTCTTTATTTTATTTCTTTCTGGTAATGAAACCAAGGATTCCTCAAAAGTACCCTAAGCACTGTAGCTCAAAAGCCTGAAGAAACCTAGAGAGAAGACAATGAGAAGAAATTACAGTTTTAGAGGTGGGAGGAAAAGCCCAGAGGAATATTCTGAGGAAAACCCACGGAATCAGGCAGGGACTGAAAACCTAATCCACATATTGGCCCAGTCGGGATTTGAACCCGGGTCACAGCAGTGGAAGGCGAGGAAAGTACCGCTACACAAACCTGACAACCCTAAGAACATTTTTGTTCTTTGTTCTAAAGAAGAGGGAAAAAGGAGAACAGTGCAAGTATCCCATAAACCCCACCTGTTACCTTTCAGACAGCAAAATTCCATCACCTTTCCTTGTCTATGATCAAATTACGAAAATCATGACCTGGTTTATCAAAATGCCGATCAAAACTGTAAAACATGTTCTGTGTAAAGTGCTTTAGCAGAAGTGAAATTGTTAAAGTGCAACTAACTGCGAAATCTGTGGGATTTTGTCGGGCATAACAATCTGATTTCCTATGCTAAATTATGAATATATACAAACTTTAAAATTGAAACAAAAACACTGGT